>NC_060173.1:77248852-77848852 GCF_021184085.1 Oncorhynchus gorbuscha
TGGCAGTTTTGGAGCAGTGGCTTCTTCCTTGCTCAGCGGCCTTTCAGGTTATGTCGAGACAGGACTCGTTTTACTGTGGATATAGATACTTTTGTACCTGTTTCCTCCAGCATCTTCACAAGGTCCTTTGCTGTTGTTCTGGGATTGATTTACACTTTTCACACCAAAGTACATTCATCTCTAGGAGACAGAACGCGTCTCCTTCCTGAGCGGTATGACGGCTGTGTGGTCCCATGGTGTTTATTCTTACGTGCTACTGTTTGTACAGATAAACATTGTACCTTCAGGCATTTGGAAATTGCTCCCAAGAATGAGCCAGACTTGTGGAGGTTTACAATTTTTTTCTGAGGTCTTGTCTGATTTCTTTTGATTTTCCCATGATGCCGAGCAAAGAGGCATTGAGTTTGAAGGTAGGCCTTGAAATACATCCAAAGGTATACCTTCAATTGACTCAAATTATGTCAGTTAGCCTATCAGAAGCTTCTAAAGCCATGTCATAATTTTCTGGAATTTTCTAAGTTGTTTAAAGGTACAGTCAACTTAGTGTATGTAAACTTCTGTCCCACTGGAATTGTGATACAGTGAATTATAAGTGAAATAATCTATTTGTAAACAATTGTTGGAAAAATTACTTGTGTCATGCACAAAGTAGATGTCCAGACCGACTTGCCAGAACTAGTTTGTTAACAAGAAGTGGTTGAAAAACGAGTTTTAATGACTCCAACCTAAGTGTATGTAAACTTCCAACTTCAACTGTATATATATATATATATGGGCCATAGAGTTGCACAAACAAAAGTAGGGTGCAGCACATATATATGTGTACTGTATCCTGTACACATATACTGTATGCACTGAATCATATGTAGTGTTTCACCCTACTTTTGTTTGTGCAATTCTTTTTACACTGATATTGATTATCAGTAGACAATTGAAGGTTAATTATTTAGATCATCTCTTTAAATAGTTGTCTTTCGCTTGGGGGGATATTTTCCTCATTTCCCCCTGCTTGATGCAAACGTAATTCCATGACTGTCGCTTGTTCAATTGACAAAACAGCCTTCAATGCAAAATGAGGCATGTTGTACAACATTCTACGAACATAGCATATTTTCATGCCATACACAAAACGGTGTAACGTGAAGGTTGTAACGTCACCCAAGGAGCAACCCACCTGGAACACAACTTGATCAGAAGTTAAGTTAAATAAAAACGACCTGCAGTTCTATAACTTTTAGACAATCTTTTGTAAAATAACTAAAAAGGTACTTTCCCTTTTCAAAGCTAAGCACATTCCTCTACCCAAATATGCAGTTAAGTTCCCAAAGTCACATTTTCCAATACTTACATAATTAACAAGTAAGCCAAGCTTTCAAACTGTAACATTTATTGTATTTCTGTATCTCTGAAACTCAGTGGTGAAAGAGAATGTGTGTTTTGCAGCAGCCGTGATAAGAGACTTATGCAGTCAAAATCTCAATATGGATCATTTGACAAACGTCTTTGGTGGCCACTTGTTAAATTGGTTTCACCCTCATATTTGGGCCTCATTTAAACGATATCTTTGAATAATGGTAAGCAGTTGAGCTCTTGTCAAAGGAGGAGGCTGATGCAAATGAACTCCATTTCGCTCTCTGTTTTGTTTAATCTATAATATTGTCGGTTCTCAGCAATCTTTACTTAGTCCGTAAAAAAAAAAAACGTATATAAATACTGGTGGCGATTTTAATGCAGCTTAAAAACACCCATCTTCCCTTCCAGTCTCTTTAACAGCCCTCGTTGCATATCAAGAACACATTATCTGATCATTTCTTGCATTCATTACATTAATGAATCTAATATGAATACGTGTTCCCCGTCGAACAATGTTCATTAACGTAAACATTCACATGAATATAGTTAGAGTGATGTTGAGCTAAACTCAATAACGGCATGTTTCAGTGTACAAATGTATATAGCATCAGGAATCAAATCCAATCCAACTGTATGGTTAGCAGATGTTAATGCGAGCGTAGAAAAATGCTTGTGCTTCTACTTCCGACCGTGCAGTAATATCTAACAATTTCACAACAACTACCTTATATACACACACACAAGTGTGAAGGGATGAATAAGAATATGTACATATAAATATATGGATGAGCGATGGCCTTGCGGCATAAGCAAGATGCAGTAGATGATATAGAAAACAGTATATACATACATATGAGATGTGTAATGTAGTGTATGTAAACATGATATAAAGTGGCATTGTTTAAGTGACTAGTGATACATTTATTACAACCAATTATTTATTATTAAAGTGGCTAGAGATTTGAGTCAGTATGTTGGCAGCAGCCACTCACTGTTAGTGAAGTCTGTTTAACAGTCTGATGGCCTTGAGATAGAAGCTGTTTTTCAGTCTCTCGGTCCCAGCTTTGATGCACCTGTACTGACCTCACCTTCTGGATGATAGCGGGGTGAACAGGCAGTGGCTTGGGTGGTTGTTGTCCTTGATCCTTTTGGCCTTCCTGTGACATCGGGTGGTGTAGGTGTCCTGGAGGGCAGGTAGTTTGCCCCCGGTGATGCATTGTGCAGACCTCACTACCCTCTGGAGAGCCTTACGGTTGTGGGCGGAACAGTTGCCATACCAGGCGGTGATAAAGCCCGACATAATGCTCTCGACATTGTGCATCCTGTAAAAGTTTGAGTGTTTTCGGTGACAAGCCAAATTTCTTCGGCCTCCTGAGTTTGAAGAGGCGCTGTAGAGCCTTCACCACGCTGTCTGTGTGGGTGGACTAATTCAGTTTGTCCGTGATGTGTACGCTGAGGAACTTAAAACTTTCCACCTTCTCCACCACTGTCCCGTCGATGTGGATAGGGGGAGCTTCCTCTGCTGTTTCCTGAAGTCCACGATCATCTCCTTTGTTTTGTTGACGTTGAGTGTGAGGTTATTTTCCTGACACCACACTCCGAGGGCCCTCACCTCCTCCCTGTAGGCCGTCTCGTCGTTGTTGGTAATCAAGCCTACCACTGTAGTGTCGTCTGCAAACTTGATGATTGAGTTGCAAACCAACCACCCGTGTCACAATCTGACCTAACCAAAATAATAAAGAAAACAAAGATAACTAAGGTCAGGGCGTGACAAATGCACCCTTGTGGGGCCCCAGTGTTGAGGTTCAGCGGGGTGGAGATGTTGTTACCTACCCTCTCCACCTGGGGGAGGCTCGTCAGAAAGTCCAGGACCCAGTTGCACAGGGCAGGGTCAAGACCCAGGGTCTCGAGCTTAATGATGAGTTTGGAGGGTACTATGGTGTTAAATGCTGAGCTGTAATCGATGAACAACAAGCTTACATAGGTATTCCTCTTATCCATATGGGTTAGGGTGCAGTGTGATTGCGATTGCGTCGTCTGTGGACCTATTGGGGCAGTAAGCACATTGAAGTGGGTCTAGGGTGTCAGGTAGGGTGGAGGTGATATGATCCTTGACTAATCTCTCAAAGCACTTCATGATGACAGAAGTGAGTGCTACAGCGCGATTGTCGTTTAGCTCAGTTACCTTAGTTTTCTTGGGAACAGGAACAATGGTGGCCCTCTTGAAGCATGTGGGAACAGCAGACTGGGTAGGGATTGATTGAATATGTCCGTAAACACACCAGCCAGCTGGTCTGCGCATGCTCTGGGTTAACACGTTTAAATGTTTTACTCATGTTGGCTGCTGTGAAGGAGAGCCCACAGGTTCAAAGCGAGCAAAGAAGTTGCTAAGTTTGTCTGGGAGCAAGACGTCGGTGTCCACAATGGGGCTGGTTTTCTTTTTGTAATCCGTGATTGACTGTAGATCCTGCCCCATACGTCTCATGTCTGAGCCATTGAATTGCCACTCTGCCTTGTTTCTATACTGACGCTTAGCTTGTTTGATTGCCTTGTGGAGGGAATAGCTACACTGTTTGTATTCAGTCATGTTTCCGGTCTCCTTGCCATGATTTAAAGCAGTGGTTTGCGCTTTCATTTTTGCGCGAATGCTGCCATTAATCCACGGTTTCTGGTTGGGGAAGGTTTTAATAGTCACTGTGGGTACAACAGTACCGATGCACTTGCTAATAAACTCGCTCACTGAATCAGCGTATACATCAATGTTGTTGTCTGAGGCTACACGGAACATATCTCAGTCCACGTGATCGAAGCAATCTTGAAGCGAGGAATCAGATTGGTCGGACCAGCGTTGAGCAGACCTGAGCACGGGCGTTTCCTGTTTTAGTTTCTGTCTATAGGCTGGGAGCAACAACATGGAGTCGTGGTCAGATTTGCCAAAAGGAAGGCAAGAGAGGGCTTTGTATGCGTCGTGGAAGTTAGAGTATCAACGGCTGTGATTATAATCTAAGATAATTATCTTGGTAGATAATGCGGTCGGCATTTGATTGTAAGGAATTCTAGGTCAGGTGAACAAAAGGACTTGAGTTCCTGTATGTTGTTATGATCACACCACGACTCGTTAATCACAAGGCATACACCCCTGCCCTTCTCCTTACCAGAGAGATGTTTGTTTCTGTTGGTGCGATGCGTGAAGAAACTGGGTGGCTCTGATAAGGTATCCCGTGTGAGCCATGTTTCTGTGAAACAGACAATGTTACAATCTCTGATGTCTCTCTGGAAGGGAACACTTGCCTGAATTTCATCTAGCTTGTTGTCAAAAGACTGGACATTGGCCAGTAGTGCCGTTGTTTTAAGTTGCCTACTGGGATCCGATCTATTGTTCTAGGTGGTGGTCCAAACAAAGGTTTCAAACCTCCTGGTCGTAAGGTTTGACGTTGCTCTTATATTCAATAGTTCTTTCTGGCTGTATGTAAAAGATTTCCTGGGGTAACAGTGTAAGAAATAATACATAAAAAAACAAATACTGCATAGTTTCCTAAGAATGCGTAGTGAGGCGACCATCTTTGTCGGCGCCATGTACTGTGCTGTAGGATTTTTATTAACACTTGCAGTGCATTCGGAAAGTATTCAGACCCCTTCACTTTTTCCACATGTTGTTACATTACAGCCTTATTGTAAAATGTATTAAACACATTTTTTCCTCATCAATCTACACACAATACCCCATAATGGCAAATCGAAAACAGGTTTTTAGAAAGGTTTGCAAATTTATAAAAATAAACAACGGAATATTTCATTTACATAAGTATGAAGACCCTTCGCAATAAGACTCAAAATGTTGCTCATGTGCATCCTGTTTCCATTGATCGTCCTTGAGAGGTTTCTACAATTTGAGTCCACTTGTGGTACATGTAATTGATTGGATATTATTTGGAAAGGCACAGACCTGTCTATATAAGGTCCTATAGTTGACAGTGCATGTCAGAGCAGAAACCAAGCCATCAGGGTGAAGGAATTGTCCGTGGAGCTCCGAGACAGGATTGTGTCGAGGCACAGATGTGGGGAAGGGTAGCAAAACATTTCTGCAGCACTTAAGGTCCCCAAGAACACAGTGGTCTCCATCATTTTTAAATGGAAGATGTTTGGAACCACCAAGTCTCTTCCTAGAGCAGGACCGCCCAGGCCAAACTGAGCAATTGGGGTAGAAGAGCCTTGGTCAAGGTAGTGACCAAGAACCTGGTGGTCACTCTGACAGAGCTCCAGAGTTCCTTTATAGAGATTGGAAAACCTTCCAGAAGGACATGCATCTCTGCAGCACTCCACCAATCAGGCCTTTATGGTAGAGATTCTCTGGTCTGATTGAACCAAGATTGAACTTTATGACCTGAATGTCAAGAGTCACGTCTGGAGGAAACCTGGCACCATCCCTACAATGAAGCATGGTGGTGGCAGCATCATGCTGCGGGTATGTTTTACAGCGGCGGGGACTGGGAGAATAGTTAGGATCAAGGGAAAGAAGAATGGAGCAAAGTACAGAGAGACCCTTGATGAAAACCTGCTTCAGAGCGCACACAACCTCAGACTGGGGTGAAGTTTCTCCTTCCAATAGGACAATGACCCCAAGTACACATCGAAGACAAAACAGGAGTGGCTTCGTGACAAGTCTCTGAATGTCCTTGAGTGGCCCAGTCAGAGCCCGGACTTGAACCTGATCGAACATCTCTGGAGAGACCTGAAAATAGCTGTGCATCAACGCTCCCATCCAACCTGACAGTGCGTGAGAGGATCTGCAGAGACGATTGGGAGAAACTCCCCAAATACAGGTGTGCCAAGATTGTAGCGTCACACCCAAGAAGACCCGAGGCTGTAATCTCTGCTAAAGGTGTTTCAACAAAGTACTTAGTAAAGGGTCTGAATTCTTATGTGAACAATTTCAGTTTATTTTTATTTTTATAAATTTGCAAAGATTTCTAAAAACCAGTTTTTGCTTTGTCATTATTGGGTATTGTGTGTAGATTGATGAGGGGAAAATGTGGAAAAAGTCAAGGGCTCTGAATACTTTTCAAATACACTGTAAGTGCTGTATGATGAGCTCTAAATACCTAACTCATTTAGACATGCATAAACTATGCTACGCTCCAAACAAAACAGTGTTGATGTTCTGTTTTGTCAAAATGCAAACATACAATTACTCAGAAGAAAGATGTGTCGCTAAGTTTGTATGTGTGCTTGTTATGTTGTCACAGAGTATGTGTTAATGTGTCCTTGGTCTGGTTAAAGTTGTGTAGGAGTTCCTATCAGGTAGAATTTAAAATGCACAGTTTGGTTCCCATTTCTTTTGTTAAAGGGCAACTCCACCACTTTTCAACCTCACTTTCATTATTTTCAGCACAACACTATTGTCGACATTTGTGAAAATGGCGCATTTCTAAGTTTTGTCGAAAAAAAAATGGTTAAAAAGTTCTACCCGATGACTTCATCAAAAGTTCAAATGTTTCAAAAACAGTGGTTCTCAAACACTATGAGATTCCCTAGTGACGTGGGGTGCAAGAAAATAGCCCTCCCTTGGGGTAGAAACTCGTTGCAGATTTTGAAAATCCCTGTTTTTTTTTTACACTTTTCATCATACCCTGTGATGTCACAGAGAAGCATTGTCTTAGGACCTTGTCTTTTTGACAACAGGTCATAGAAACACTGTGTATTTCATATATGTCGACACTGGTTTGGTAATGGAGATGATGAATACGAAGTTGAAAAGTGGCAGAATTTCCTTTTCAGGTTTTCTCACAGAAACATTTGCTCTACTTGAACGTGTGCAGCTGCCTTGAACGTGTGCAGCTGCTCCCTCATCTTTGGATACAGTTCTATGTTGGGAAGGAAGTCGTTTTGGTGGACAACATAGGTAAGGCATCGTGATAATGTATGAAGTAACTAATGAGTTCCCTCTGGTTCGTTCAACCATTGCTATTGGGAAAATGGATGGGGACAGAATAGGGTTTTGGGATAAACGCCGAAAATAAGGTCTGAAGTTAACACAGGCTTAGGAGATCTTATAGGTTTTTGGTGTATGAGATAATATCAGTCAGTTAACATGACCTTAATGAATTATGAAGCCTTTAACTTTACAGAAAGTTACATTAGCTTTTGATTATCTCATAGAACAAAACACAAGATCTCTTAAGCCTGTGTTAATTACAGACCTTATTTTCGGCGTTTATCCAAAAACACTCCAAAAACACCATTCGTTTTTCCATAGGCTTTGTCCAACGAACCATGGCTATACTGCAGCTTGATTCCCATCTCTTTTACCTATTGTCTAATTGGACAATTATTGCTTTTGGTTTAAAGGCAAAGTAATGAGGGAAACATACACTACATTCTTCTGGTTCATTCTTAGGTGAACACCTTAAATATTTTTTAAGGACTGGCTTTCCTTTTATATTTCACTCTTGTTGAAATGATGCCTGTTGACTATGTTCCTATCAAGCCCGTGGCTGGCAGTACATCCAGTGCCTTGAGCGGCTGGCTCCAGCCACTGCTTTTCAGCCAGGCAGTCTCTGGCAGCTGCACGCATGCACGCATGCACGCATGCACACTAGCCGAGGTCAGAGCTGTCACTTCAGAGGGCACTGTCAAATCTCAGCGAGCTCTGTGCGATGTGGGAGTGCTCCCTACAATCGCCCCAGATGTTTTCAATCAGCTGGGCTTCTCCTATCCTGCTCACCCACTATCAGCAGAGGCTGCGTTTATAAAGTGCAACCGACATGGTTTCAACAACAAGTTGAAGTAGTACTCATCATAAACGTGTCACATGTAAACGCTCCTCTAATGCATGTCGCCAATTAAATACATTCTGTTTTTAATTATGTTTACCATAGATTCCATGACATCAGAGAGGGCGTGGAATGTTGGGAAAACAAGATGTTAATTAAAGAGTTGAATGAGATTTTATAAATCCTGGTTGGAATGAGATTGTTTGACATACACTTCACAACACTAAACAGCAATTTATAAATATAAAATGTACTATGAAAAATATACCACAATGTAGAATCTTACTGGTTAAAACTGGACTGTCCCTCAAATGTTACTACATAAATGTGATGGATGCCATTATTTAATTCTGAATATTAATTAGATTTATTTAAACCTTATTTTACCAGGTAAGTTGACTGAGAACACATTCTCATGAATACTTGTACCTCAAGGAGCAAAATGAATCATCCTTGACTTCACAATGGCACAACTGTGAGACAAGGCATGCCTCAACCATCTAATGCAAATTACCCCAATTTCGAATCTTGTGTTCAGCAATATACCATTGCTAAATGGTCAGACAAGCTAGTCACAGATATTACAATAAATTATGTCTAATTTGAATTTTAGGCACGCTACATTAACTAATAGAAAGTTATTAACATTTCGAGAGAGAGGAAAAAAAGCTTTTGTTTGCAAAATGAACAGTGGCTGGGCTGACCTGTAAGCCACGCAGTCTGATCACAATAATGACAGCGTAATGGCATATTTACATGAAAATCTCGGGCAGCTAATATGAGATTCCGAATGGGACACTAAATCAAGGATTATTTAGTTTGGCCTGCTGGCCTCAGAGTATTTCTCAACTTCAGTACAAGGCAGAAAGTTCTCATTTCATGACTGCTTATGTCTCTGTGGCCTGAATGTCTCTCTCTACATCCTAATGTTCTCTTCAGTACACACCCTTAATCTTTCCTCTCCTCTCTCTTTCCCCTCCTTGGTCTTTAAAGGCAATTATCATTTCACTGTAGAGATTTCAGAATCTTGCACTTCATTTGTATTTTCAGGGGCCTTGTTGGGATGAATTAAATTCTTCACCGGCAAAGATGACTTAATCACCACCCCTACCCCACCTTGCAGATATTGGCCTTTGGAAAAAATATGGACCATTTTGCATTTTAAATACTTCCATTCATTTCATTCTGCATTGATTCTCTCCAATAGTCTCCTTTTTATCAGTCGTGTTCTTTTCAAATAAAGACTGTGAGAATATGCTATACATTAGACGCTGACGGAGAACATTTTGATCACAGAGGTTCTCAGTCGGGGCATCAGTCCAAAACGAACGCTCAAAACAATATCGTGACCCATGAATATGATGACAGGCTTGAGTCAGCCATGCAGATTTAGCAGAAGTATGCCAGACATAGCTAGCTTAGCTCAGTGATATTCCCCTCCACACAAATCAGATGGAAGATGTACAACCTCCAAAGATATACATTTGTTTGTCATGGGGAACAATTAACAGCGATAAATGTTAGTATTTTCTAGGATTTCAATAGACCTCCAAGGTACAAAGCAGCCATTTTGATAACAATATCAAGTCATTTCTGGGAAACAATTAAGCACATTACTGTAATAGATTTCCACTAAAAGTGGCAAAAATTGCTTTTTAGCAAAAAAACTATTTCTCAAGCAAGAATTTTGCTAGGATTGTCTGGAAGTGGTCTGAGTGGGGAGGGGGAAATGAGCTGTTATTGGCAGAGACATTTGGAACTCTCTCTGTTATTGGTATATTAATCCATTTATTGCATGGTGATGTCACCATGGAAAGCCGAAATGCCCGCCCATGCAAACCTGCTGATTAGAAGGTTCTGTGTAGATTATATTTTCAACTCGCAACTTTCAGGAAATAACACTGATTCAAATCAATCAAGTTTTTACAGTGTTAGTTTCATCAGCTGTTGTACAATATGATATGACCACTGGAAAAACAGAAATTTGACTGCACTGGGCCTTTAAAGGCTGACAAGGAGGTCATGAGTATCTCAGGCTGTTCATTATGCCAAATTAATTAACCCAAATAATATAACAGCCACTGTATTCATTTAGTCCACAAAGACAATGTGACAATTTGTCCTCATTTAACTTCGGAATTGACATGCTCTTTCTCAAAAGTGTCTTTTAGAAATAAATCCATTATTGAGGCTCGCACTCTCCATGACCATCGGCTCAGACTATGTGCTTTTGACATTCTGCAGGTGGGAGGACTTGAGATGTATTTAAAAATGCAAAATGACATGTAATGTTTGTGTTGCTGCACATTTCACAGACCCCAGGTGTAAGCGACCATCTGGTCCGCCGGTCAGAGGAACGTTGTTGGCAGTGCTTAGAGTTGCTCCACTGGCCTCTATCTCAAAGGAGATCCACTATTATCAGATTTCTGCTCCCTGGAAGACCTAAGACAATGGCACTATAAGAATACCAATAGTTTAAAGGGGGAAGAGAAAGGAGGAGGAGGGCGTACATACAGATTGTCTGGCCAAGTCTTTGTCACATTACCGACGGAATCACTTCAGAAATGTGCAGAGTGAATCTCATATCGAAGAGAAGAGCGCAGAGTAGGTGTGTGTCCAGAGAGATATGATAGATGTCCAGCAGCACCTATTTGTGCACAGTCACCTCCGCGGTGGTTTTTATTAGGAGGACATTAGAGGCAGAGGGAGGGAAACTACCACACAAAGATGGGATTTTATCCCTTTTGGTTTGTATGGTGCTGTGCTCTACCTGGCACAGACATAAAAAGGATTCCTGTTTTATGCATTTTAAAGCAAATTACCTCTACGATTGTTGATGCAGAAATGTTTGAATAACGGTAGGATTGCTCTTCAGCCCTGCTTATAAATGTAATTCAGATTTTTCTACATTAATGTACTGCCTTTCTCTTTTTTAATACCCCCATTTCTTTCATTGACAGCACTATTGCATTTCTCTGCTTTTTATCTCCTCACATTTTAGGAGAATGAATTGCTCTCCACTGTCACTGGGCCCCGGCCAAGAATTCATTTTTGTGGGTCAAGTGTTTCAGAATGTCATCTTTGACAGGAACCATCCAACACAATGAATACAGGGACGGATCTGGCCTTCCAACGTTTTTCAATCACTGCATGCATACACACACAAATGCATAGCAACTGCGCACACACACACACACACACACACACACACACACACACACACACACACACACACACACACACACACACACACACACACACACACACACACACACACACACACACACACACACACACACACACACACACACACACACACACACACACACACACACACACACACACACACACACACACACACACACACACACGCACGCACACACACACACACACACACAGCACCAAGTGTACATGGAAATCAATATTGAATTAAAACACCCGAGGCTCATGAATAAAAAACAGAATGGATAAAAAAAAGAACACAGTGTTTGAGCAGAAGACTGCTAGTGTTGTAGGAGTATGCATTGTGCTAATGAAGCTGATGTTGCATGGCAGAATTCTGTAATTGCCACACACAAGTGAGGTATAAGACAGGATGTAGCTAATGGAAAACAATCACATTTAACATGGCTGCTTGGTTCTAGCTGTTCAATAAGTGAGCGGCAGGCTAGCTTACAGCAAACAGGAGGCAGGGAGTTTGCTGTGCTGCCTGGCTGCGAGGAGGTAGCAGGGATTTAATGTGATCGTACGCTAACAGACAATCTATTTACAGTGTGCTCTGGGGAGCTAATAAACAAATGTTGAGTAATTTCAGCCAACAGTAATTACCCTTGCAGCTGACAAGGGGAGTGTGATACTTTCTTCTTCACCTCCAGCTCAGGCCATGAGGCAGCCTCTTCATACTGGTCTTTCTCACTCTGCTACTCACATGGCCATGGCTCCTGGCCAGCAGTCACTCCATCAGGATCCCTTACACTAGATCTGTCCTCCTCCCTGGTGTCTCCCTCCACACTGGCGTCAGACACAACATGTATCATTATGTAATGGCCACTGCCTGACAAGTAATGAGGCATAATCGAGGTTTAATCACGTAATCTGGATGAAGTAAAAGCAGCTATCCACCATTTATAACAGTTATAAAGCGATAATGTGTAAATGCGTTTAGAAACCTTTAAATCTAATTCAAGTGAAAACATTACAGTTTAACTAGAAATGAAATGTTAACAAGCATTTGTATGTCATTTTTGTAAGGTATGTCTCTTGCTCCACCACATTTGCTTGCACTTTAAACCCTAAGGCTAATGTCCCTGTGTCATTTTTAAAAATCCTGATAAAAATATGTCAGTTTAAGATAGAGATATCTGTTTTTTCCATTGGATGCGTCTCAATCCACCGACCCCCACGAGACTCTTGGGACTCATCTGAAGTCAGTACAGCCGATCTGTCAACTCCTGTCTGTAGCATCCAAACAGTGTGGGCTGCACACTAATATGACCACTCTGTATAAAGGTGTCGGTTGTTTTGCTCTAGGGTGCCCACAGGCCTCACAAGACTCATCTGAAGGTCCCCGATACCAGTTGGAAAAAAATTATGGAAGTACATATGAATTACATTTCCTGATATTTCTTATATCTCTCAGATATGTGACTCCTTTCTGGAAACTAGGGGTCTGCTGTGGGTCACTACTACACTGGTTGGTAAGCTACCTGCAGATTCATGCAGGGTAGTAATGTCATGAGTTGGGATTATGGTTCATTGTTTATCTAGCTAGCTATCTACACGTCTTAACAAAAGACTCCACTATGCAAGTATCCATTTCAATAGAATGTTACTGCGTCAACTGTTGATAGACGTAGTTGGTAAATTCACTCTCGCTATCTACTCCGATTTCAGAGCACTCTTGTCTGAGTGTGCCAGATTACAGAATAACTGACAATTTTACGAATGCTCAACACCCCAGTTGAATATGGCTGAAGTCAGTAAATGTTGGCAAAAAAAGCATAAATTGTTGCCAGCTGCACAGTTGCAGTCACCAACGCTCTGGATAACATAACGAACGATGCTGAATGGGTGTAGACAAAGAAGAGCTCTCCAGTAGGTACCAAAACATTCAAAGGCCATTTTCTCAAAAGTAAGGTTACAAGTTGATAAGCATTCAAAGCAGAATTACTTTCCCATTGTTTCTCAACTGCAGTGTATGACCAAACCATTTTGTAGCTCTGTGTCTCTACTTTAATCCGATGTAAAAATACACCATTTCAAATTTTACTACATAAGTCTGAATCAAGGTCACATATAAGACAGACACTTCAGAACCAACGTTTTTTGGGGCTGACTATATGACTATATGACTATATGACTATATGACTATATGACTATATGACTATATGACTATATGTTGTTCCATGTAGTGAATATGTTATTCAATGCATTTGTATGGGCTAATAGCAGTAAGGCCAAATACATATGTTCATCAAATACATATATTTTTTTATATTTAAAATTGTAATTCAAATAACAAATTGAACCTTGGTATGACCTTCTTAAAACAATTCCATATAGCTTAGTAGAACGCCCCCCCCCTCCCCCTCCCCACCGGCTTAGACAGGGCTTAGACTGTTATGGGTTAAAGGTGATATGAAAATCTCAGGAGAAAGAACACCCGTGAGGGGGTAGAGAAAATAATTGTTGCCGATTCTACACCACCCCAGGTTTAAACCAGAGCATGGGGAGCTCTGCCTAACCATACAATACGGACTATGGTCTCTTTATAATTGTATAAAGTATTTTAAAATAACAATGAAAATAACAAAGTAATAATAAAACAATTAAGACACATTTTAAATACAACAAAGATACGTCCTTGGTTGAGGCTCCCACAGTAGTTTAGGCCAATAGTGCAGATTAGCAGTAGTGCACTTGAGGAATGGGCCATGGTGAGAGGTCAACGTTCTAGAGGAGTTGCGTCAAGGCCACCCACAACATCCACATAAGAGTTGCAAGACAGAGAAAACTGGTGACAGCATGGTGCCTGGATCATGAATAACTATATCGGTTTTAAATGGTCAGGACTAAACCAAATCAAAAGAGTAAGGGTACCACTAAAGAAAGAAACAATTCAATTAAGAACTAAAACCCACTGTCGTTCCAGTGCTCCCAAACTCCGCTAGTCAAGGAACATGCATACACAAAACGCACACACCAGTAATTCTATCACGAGCTAGCTACAAGAATGCTACTACAGCAATTCTTGGCCTCGTCTTCAATTACGTTCACCTCCACACTTCAACACACACTCAAAGTTTGGACAAGGGCACCGGAGGCCCAGGAGGTGACGGGCCCTGTGGAGTATACATGGCCTCTGCTTCTTCACGTCTCTTTCTATTCGTCTTCTTCTCATCCTTCATCACTGGTTCTGTTCAATTGTTAGTTAGCTGGCTGCGGCTGTAGTGGCAACGTGTGGTTTCGGCATGGCTGTGCCGGAGTGTGGATCTGGTAGCGAGTGCAGGAGAAGAGATGGAGAAAGGTGCGTCCATCGCTCATTATAAGGGGAGCCAAGCAGGTGTGTCCGTTTTTTTCCCTCACCTTTATTTAACCAGGTATGCTAGTTGAGAACAAGTTCTCATTTGCAACTGCGACCTGGCCAAGATAAAGCAAAGCAGTGTGACACAGACAACAACACAGAGTTACACATGGAGGCTCCCACAGTAAACAATGAACAAGCCAATGACACAATAAACCAGTCATTGACACAGTAGAAAAAATAAAGTCTATATAGTGTGTGCAAAAGGCATGAGGAGATAAATAAATAAATAAATCGGCCATAGGAGCGAATAATTACAATTTAGCAGATTAATACTGGAGTGATAAATGAACAGATGATGATGTGCAAGTAGAGATACAGTTGTGCAAAAGAGCAGCAAGGTAAATAAAATAAAAACAGTATGGGGATGAGGTAGGTAGATTGGATGGACTATTTACAGATGGACTATATACAGATGCAGCGATCGGTTAGCTACTCGGATAGTTGATGTTTAAAGTTGGTGAGGGAAATAAAAGTCTCCAACTTCAGCGATTTTTGCAATTATTTCCACTCACTGGCAGCTGAGAACTAGAAGGAAAGAGTGTTTCCAGTGCGGGTGCATAGCCCGGTGCGGCACATACCAGCCCTTCGTATTGGCCGGGCTAGAGTGGGCATCGAGCCAGGTAAGCTTGGGCAGGCTCGGTGCTCAAGAGCTCCAGTGCGCCTGCATGGTCCGGTCTATCCAGAGCCACCTCCACACACCAGTCCTCCGGTAGCAGCTCCCCGCACCAGGCTTCCTGTGCGTGTCCTCAATCATGTAGCACCAGTTCCAGCACCACGCACCAGGCCTTCTGTGCGCCTCGCCTGTTCAGCACAGCCAGAGCCTTCCTTCCCTCCTGCGCTGTCGGAGTCTCTCGCCTGTTCAGCACAGCCAGAGCCTTCCTTCCCTCCTGCGCTACTGGAGTCTCCTGTCTGTTCAGCGCTATCAGAGCCTTCCTTCCCTCCTGCGCTGTCGGAGTATCCCGCCTGTTCAGCGCTATCAGAGCCTTCCTCCTCTACAGCGCTGCCGGAGCCTCCTGCCTGTTCGGAGCAACCTGAGCTGCCAGTCTGCAGGGAGCTGTCAGTCTGCAAGGTGCTGTCAGTCTGCATGAAGCAGCCAGAGCTGTCAGTCTGCAAAGAGCTGCCAGTCTGCAGGGTGCTGTCAGCCTGCATGGAGCAGTCAGAGCTGTCAGTCTGCATGACGCAGCCAGAGCTGTCAGTCTGCAAAGAGCTGTCAGTCTGCAAGGAGCTGTCAGTCTGCAAGGAGCTGCCAGTCTGCAGGGTGCTGTCAGCCTGCATGGAGCAGTCAGAGCTGTCAGTCTGCATAAAGCAGCCAGAGCTGTCAGTCTGCATGAAGCAGCCAGAGCTGTCAGTCTGCAAAGAGCTGTCAGTCTGCAAAGAGCTGCCAGTCTGCAAGGAGCTGTCAGCCTGCATGGAGCTGCCAGAGCTGTCAGTCTGCAAGGAGCTGTCAGTCTGCATAGAGCAGCTAGATCCGCCAGTCAGCCATGATCTTCTAGATCTGCCAGTCAACCAGATTCTTCCAGATCTGCCAGTCAACCAGTCTCTTCCAGATCTGCCAGTCAACCAGTCTCTTCCAGATCTGCCAGTCAACCAGTCTCTTCCAGATCTGCTAGTCAACCAGAATCTTCCAGATCCGCCAGCCAGCCAGGATCTACCGGAGCCTACTACCTGCCTGAGCTTCCTCTCAATACTGGGCTTCCTCTCAGTACTGGGCTTCCTCTCAGTACTGGGCTTTCTCTCAGTACTGGGCTTCCCCTCAGTTCCGGGCTGCCCCTCAGTTCCGGGCTGCCCCTCAGTTCCGGGCTGCCTCTCAGTTCCGGGCTGCCCCTCAGTCTCGAGCTGCCCCTCAGTCCCGAGCTGCCCCTCAGTCCCGAGCTGCCCCTCAGTCCCGAGCTTCCCCTCAGCCCCGAGCTTCCCCTCAGTCCCGAGCTGCTTCAGTCCCGAGCTGCCCCTCAGTCCCGAGCTGCCCCTCAGTCCCGAGCTGCCACTCAGTCCCAAGCTGCCCCTCAGTCCCGAGCTGTCCCTCAGTCCCGAGATGCCCCTCAGTCACGAGCTGCTCCTCAGTTATGTGGGGTTCTGGGTGAGGACTATTATGCCATGGTCGGTGGCGATGGTGGATTATCCCAGGACGCGAAGGGGAGGAACTAGGACATTAATGGAGTGGGGTCCACGTCCCGAGCCGGAACCGCCACCATGGACAGACGCCCAACCGGACCCTCCCTATGGTTTTGAGGTGCGTCCGGGAGTCCGCACCTTAGGGGGGGGGGTTTCTGTCACGCCTTGATCTTAGTATTTTGTGTTTTCTTTATTATTTGGTCAGGCCAGGGTGTGACATGGGTTTATGTTGTTGTATTTCGTATTGGGTTTTTTGTATTATTGGGATTGCGGCTGAGTAGGGGTGTTGTATGGGCTTGGCTGCCTGAGGCGGTTCTCAATCAGAGTCAGGTGATTCTCGTTGTCTCTGATTGGGAACCGTATTTAGGTAGCCTGGTTTCACTTTGTATTTCGTGGGTGATTGTTCCTGTCTCTGTGTTGTTTCACCAGATAGGCTGTAATAGGTTTCACGTTCCGTTTGTTGTTTTTGTATATGTATAAGTTATTTCATGTATCGTGATCTCTTCATTAAAGACATGAGTAATGGTCCTTCTGTAGCTCAGTTGGTAGAGCATGGCGCTTGTAACGCCAGGGTAGTGGGTTTGATCCCCGGGACCACCCATACGTAGAATGTATGCACACATGACTGTAAGTCGCTTTGGATAAAAGCGTCTGCTAAATGGCATATATTATTATTATTATTATTATTATTATTATATTATTAACCACTACGCTGCATTTCGGTCCGACTCTCTTTTGACAAACGAAGAACGACGTTACACCAGTGGGTCTGGCGACGAATATGTAGCGAGGGCCAGCCGACTAGAGCATACAGGTCGCAGTGGTGGGTGGTATAAGATGATTTGGTAACAAAATGGATGGATGCAGTTTGCTGAATAGAGTGTTGGAGGCTATTTTGTAGATGACGTCACCAAAGTCGAGGATCAGTAGGATAGTCAGTTTTACTAGGGTAAGTTTGGCGGCGTGAGTGAAGGAGGCTTTGTTGCAAAATAGAAAGCCAATGATTTCAGATTTGATTTTGGATTGGAGATGTTTAATATGAGTCTGGAAGGAGAGTTTACAATCTAACCAGACACCTAGGTATTTATAGTTGTCCACATATTCTAGATCGGAACCGTCCAGGATGGTGATGCTAGTCGGGCGGGCGGGTGCTCAGGCAATCATAGTCGTTCAGGCAATTATAGTCAACCTAACATGCTTTGGGCTCACACACACACACCTTTTGTAAAGACACACCGCTATCACATATAGGAAGTGAACAAATGACTGAGCAGGTTAGATACGCAACGAGGCCAAAGGCATTCTTACCCAGGAGGCTCAATCTTGATCCTGCAGTTGCTGTGAAATCAGTGACGTGGGGTGAGGTCTTTGGCTTGGTAGGCACTTTCGATGTTTATCGGTATGACACGATCCAAAAGATAACCATCAGACAACCACAATCAACCATCAAACAGCAGCAGGTAAGTGGCGCAACCATCAGACACACATATAGGCTGCAGCGGCATGTGCTGCAGGAAGTGATTGTATGTCGCTGCATTTAGCAAGTACACCTTGGCACCGGTGCGTGGACGCAGCTCTCTTCCAGGTAGAGAAGACGTGTAGTAAAGTTCCCTGAATGGGGCCACACTCGATGGATCGCCGCCTGTGTGTTGTGGCTGTTGTAGGCACGTGGTTGCGCTGATGCGTCAGTGGGTGTGGAGCGTCACCACTTTGCAAAAGGGTTCAACTTTTGACAGCGTCTTCATTGTCTGGTCCTTAAGCTGGGCAACCTGGAGCCCTTGTAGCGTGACAGGTACACCCACGATTTCCACTGCGTCTTCGCTGGCGCCCTTGGTGGGGCCGTGCTAGCCATATGGCGGCGGTTGAGTCTGTCTCACACGTTATAGCTAGTATGTGGCTCCTCACTGACTGCTCCCTAACGCTAGCACTTGTAGGGTAAGCTTGTGCTTCGGCTATTTTTGCAGCACATTCATTCGGTGGCTGATTTAATTTGCAGAGCAAGTGTGAAGGAATTAAGTTTAGAGGGGTCCCAGACTCCCCCGGTTAGAGGGGTCCCAGACTCCACAGCAGTGGAGGGGGGATCTGGAATGACATCTGGTGTGGGCTCAGTCTCCGTAGCAGCCAACTCCCGAATACCAGCAGGGGCCGACGACATGATGTGTCCTTGCCTGGTATCAGACGCGGCCGTGCCCAACAACGGTGCCGGGGCTGGGGAGGCAATATAGTCACACCTGACAGTCACAGTCTCACCTGGCAACAGTGCAGGGGCCGAAGAGACAACATGACTGTCCCATGTTTTCCACTGCCAGGAGGAAGCCAAGGATCTGGTCTTCTGCTGCAGGTGAGACTGTATTCTGATCAATACAGGAAAAATGTGCTTGTTGTACTCTAATATAGCAAGCATGTTTTGCAGCGATGTCCACAGCAATGCAACTCCCTGGTACTCTAAGGTAGAAGAATAATCCACACGGTATTAGTGCACTAGATATCCCAGAGCCATTCTCCACTGGACCGCAGGTAGGCAGTATGGAAAGTACCCTGTATGGTACTGGACGAGGAAGCAGCAGACATAATTCGGTGCTGCTGGAGGGTCCCCTAGTGAAGAGTCGGGCAGATAGTAAAATAGAACATCCATTTATGGCAAGCTATGTAAACTGTAACATTGATTTATCCTGCAATATATGTTCAATTGGTATTATGAATTGTTGTCTTCCTGTAATGCCTCTTAAGCCTCTTAAGCAGGTCGACATTAATTAAGAGTGTTGTCCTTGAGGCAGAACTGAGTGATTACCACTAGATGGGACAGCTACAAAGTCAAAATTAGATTGGATTATTTTGTGGCTGTGCCAGCTATTAACCTGCACCTTTTAATGGGAAAGTAATCTAAAAGTAACTGAAAGTAATCCGATTATGTTACTGAGTTTGGGTAATCCAAAAGTTACGTTACTGATGACAATTTTGGACAGGTAACTAGTGACTGTAATGGATTACAATTAGAAAGTAACCTACCCAATCCTGTTCGTCTTGTATTGCAAAATAATTACATGACTGTGCTAGAGATTTCAAATCAGCTACAAACTGGCTTGCTGTCTCACCAGCTCGCTGAAGTAATCTTTTCAACAGAAACCGTATCTGTAGAACGTTTTGAGCACCTTTCCTGGCACCGGCAACAGTGTCCAGTCCTATGGCTAAAAGGTACATTTCAAACAAGCTTTTCCATTGCACCCAGGGAAGGACAGGATCACCTGGGTGAGGCAGAAACAGGTCCCGAGGAGGTAGAGAGATGTTGGGGATGATGGGTGCAGGATCAGCCATCCTCGTTGCCAATGTTGTGTTGGAAGAATGAGGCATATCTTTATAAATGGCTCGGGTTTATTAGCTCTCACTCTAACATACTGTAATGAAACAGGCAGGGAGCAGGCCTCAAACCCTCACCCTTCTAGCCCGAAGACCAGTGCGCTATCGACTGTGCCCCAAAGCATGCTTAATTAAACTGGCAAGGAGCAGGCCTCAAACCCTCGCCCTTCTAGCCCGAAGACCAGTGCGCTATCGACTGTGTTCCAAAGCATGCTCAATTAAACTGGCAAGGAGCAGGCCTCGAATCCTCGACCTTCTAGCCCGAAGTCCAGCGCGCTATCGACTGTGCCCCAAAAGCATGTTCAAGCGGCAGAGTCGGTATCCCCGCTTATAAACCCAGGGTCGTTACAATACTTTTGTTCCTGAGCTAGCATAACAACAAACTGAAACTATCCCTTCAGGATAACAATACGGTGAGTAAAAAGACCCACGCAACAAACTAACACGAACTATATAACGATCATAACAATGTTGTAGTAGATTCTTCTCTGTTTCGCTTTTTGCCAGACCCGGTTCAATGCATTTCGGCCCAAATCACTCCTAGAAACAATCAACGTTTTGTCGATCCCATTCCACTGCTTTCATTGTGTCGCTGATGAGGGTACGGCAGCAACCTATATCCATCACTTTGTTCTGTAGAACACATAAAGAGCGCGTCAGTTTCACAAGCAAAAAGCAAACACAGTGGCGGTCTCGAAATGGGTTGCTAATTGTTCATTCAGCAAAGGAATAGCAGTAAAACGAACGTAACGGCCAACAGGCGGGAAATGGAGTGTGACGTCCATAGGCAGGAGTGAGCTTTGCCTATCCTCCAGCCTATCCTCCAGCCTATCCTCCTGCCTATCCTCCTGCCTATCCTCCTGCCTATCCTCCTACCTATCCTCTAGCCTATCCCATCACATTTTTCACTCCAGTACGCAAGCGCATTTATTATTTGAGTGCAATGAAAAGGAATGGGAGATATTGACACATGGAAGGCAGCGAACCTCTGTCTGCTTTTCGGTGTCCGTTAGCTAGGAGTATAAGGTAGAGACACGTATGCACAAGTCATGTCAATGCCTTGCATTGAGTTTGGAATTTTAAAGGTGGGAGAAAGACACAAGGCAATGCTGCTTTTCCTCTGGCCACCTTGCACATTTTGTAGTAGATCACTGCAAATTTGGGAAGTACCAGTTTAGAAATCGATTTTATCATGGAGAAAAAACATGGAGATGACAAAATTGTTTGCTTGTTGATAAAATGTATATTTATTTTTCATTAAAGTTCTCTTTTCATTCATTTTACAGGGTGCACAACACAGTGTGGAATTGATTTTTATGCAAATATGTTTCTATCGATCATAGCTGCTTTCATCAACAGAATGGGATGTAGACGAAATCTGCATGTAATTAGATAGAGATAATCATTACAAAATAAACATGGAGAGAGAGTGAGAGGCTACCTGTGTCCAATGTTAAGTACATGGCTTTGATTTATGTATGTACACAGAAATTCAATGGTTGTACATTTAACTCTGAAAGTGTTAAATATACTCTCTTTTCAGTGAACACGAGTCCCACTGAACTGGCTTTTGCAGTTATCCCCATTCAACTCTTAAAGTATTCTAATATGAAACTTGACTGTGGTGTTCACATAGCTCTACTGGACAAACACCTACAGTGTAAAACACTTGATTTAGAGTAAACTTGACTCACTTTGCTTAGTGCTGATGCTGTTACACTTTCTCAGTGTAAGAAATGAACACCTGTAGTGTTACAGTCAATCATTTTGCGGTGTTGTTTTAATGTTTGGTGTAAAGTAAGGCTGTGTGACACGCCCTGATCTGCTTCACCTGTCCTTGTGATTGTCTCCACCCCCTCCAGGTGTCGCTTATTTTCCCCAGTGTATTTATCCCTGTGTTTCCTGTCTCTCTGTGCCAGTTCGTCTTGTATGTTTAGTAAAGTCAATCAGCATGTTTTTCCTGTACTCCTTTTGCTTTTCTCCTTTTTCTAGTCCTCCCGGTTTTGACCCTTGCCTGTTTCTGGACTCTGTACCCGTCTGCCTGACTATTCTGCCTGCCTCTCTGCCACTCTGTACCCCCTGGACTCTGATCTGTTTTTGACCTTTTTGCCTGTCCACGACCATTCTCTTGCCTACCCCTTTGGATTAATAAACATTGTAAGACTCCAACTATCTGCCTCCAGTGCCGTGATACTGTGTCGGTCATGAAATTTTGTTAGCCGATGATTGTCGAGCAAATAACTGCCGGTCTCACAGTAATTGACCATTAATTAACATGAACACATTTAGCATCTCCTGGCTTCTACACAGCCTACAAGCCACTGATGCGGACCTTTGGAGCATCTACATGTTAAAAAGTCGAATAAATCCATGTAATATAGCCTACGCCATCACAATAAATCCATGATTTATTTTCGACAGGTCATGATGCGAAGAAAATGTAGTCTATTTCAGAAGAACAGAATAGCATACTCTGAGTTGTCCCTATGTTAGGCCCTGATCTGGCTATGTCATACGGCTGTGGGCTACACTAGTTCATTTAGCGTACACGATTTGCTTAGAATTCCATGGCATTATTTTATAGTATGAAGAATACAACTGAACATAATAAAATAGAAAAGAAATGAATCAAATATAAAGGATATTTCATCCAAAAGGTTTGAGGGAGTGCGGCTATTTTGTGTTGAGCGGTTCAGAAAGAAACAGGTCCTCCTATGTTTAATTTTTAATACATTCTAAGGCTGCATGATGAGATGTTAATGATGATTTTTTAAAAGTCGCATGAAAGGCATGATCTCTGCCTTTTGCGGCCAGTGAGCGTTGTGCCCTTGGACTGAATATAATCATTATAATTCCCTTCTCCCAGCTGCATGCTCCGAAGCACCTCTCACACACGACTCTCTCAGATTGCTATTTGCCAATGTCCCTCACGTGATCCGGTCTTTCTCACAGGCTACAAGTGAAGACAGACACATCGGGGACGTAACTGCGCGAGTCCTTATCCAATTCCGAGGTGCACATTGAAGGTATTGGAAGAACTGTCCACATTTACTTTTCACCAGCCAACAAGATGAGTAAGTCTAACAAACAGCAAAAGCAGCAGACAGCAAAAGGACTAGCTATCAACTTTTTCTACTATGATTTAAGTAGATTGATTTAGGCTGCCTATGTCAATCTACTATCCCCAATAGCAAAACATTTGACCTATTCTGTGCAAGATAAATATTTATGTCTGGGACAGTTGTGGGATGCGATAGATCCCAAATTAATAAAACCACTAGCATCAGGAAAACTTTTTTAAGCAATGAGGCAGACACAACAGATCAGAACGTTTAGCTTAAAATGTTGATAAACAATTAGGCTCTTTCTTCTATAAGCACGCCAATGCACACATGGCAGTAGGCTATAAGTGTGAATGTTCCAAAATGCAATCAACTAGCCCCAAAACACCATTCTCAAAAGTGAACGCAAATGCAATTATGCATGTAATGCTTATATTATTTCACTGTAAGGTCTACACCTGTTGTATTAGGCACATGTGACAAATAACATTTGATTTACATTTTACATTTAAGTCATTTAGCAGACGCTCTTATCCAGAGCGACTTACAAATTGGTGCATTCACCTTATGACATCCAGTGGAACAGCCACTTTACAATAGTGCATCTAAATATTTTAAGGGGGGAGGGGGTGAGAAGGATTACTTTATCCTATCCTAAGTATTCCTTAAAGAGGTGGGGTTTCAGGTGTCTCCGGAAGGTGGTGATTGACTCCACTGTCCTGGCGTCGTGAGGGAGTTTGTTCCACCATTGGGGAGCCAGAGCAGCGAACAGTTTTGACTGGGCTGAGCGGGAACTGTACTTCCTCAGTGGTAGGGAGACGAGCAGGCCAGAGGTGGATGAAAGCAGTGCCCTTATTTGGGTGTAGGGCCTGATCAGAGCCTGGAGGTACTGAGGTGACGTTCCCCTCACAGCTCCGTAGGCAAGCACCATGGTCTTGTAGCGGATGCGAGCTTCAACTGGAAGCCAGTGGAGAGAGCGGAGGAGCGGGGTGACGTGAGAGAACTTGGGAAGGTTGAACACTAGACGGGCTGCGGCGTTCTGGATGAGTTGTAGGGGTTTAATGGCACAGGCAGGGAGCCCAGCCAACAGCGAGTTGCAGTAATCCAGACGGGAGATGACAAGTGCCTGGATTAGGACCTGCGCCGCTTCCTGTGTGAGGCAAGGTCGTACTCTGCGGATGTTGTAGAGCATGAACCTACAGGAACGGGCCACCGCCTTGATGTTAGTTGAGAACGACAGGGTGTTGTCCAGGATCACGCCAAGGTTCTTAGCACTCTGGGAGGAGGACACAATGGAGTTGTCAACCGTGATGGCGAGATCATGGAACGGGCAGTCCTTCCCCGGGAGGAAGAGCAGCTCCGTCTTGCCGAAGTTCAGCTTGAGATGGTGATCCGTCATCCACACTGATATGTCTGCTAGACATGCAGAGATGCGATTCGCCACCTGGTCATCAGAAGGGGGAAAGGAGAAGATTAATTGTGTGTCGTCTGCATAGCAATGATAGGAGAGACCATGTGAGGTTATGACAGAGCCAAGTGACTTGGTGTATAGCGAGAATAGGAGAGGGCCTAGAACAGAGCCCTGGGGGACACCAGTGGTGAGAGCGCGTGGTGAGGAGACAGATTCTCGCCACGCCACCTGGTAGGAGCGACCTGTCAGGTAGGACGCAATCCAAGCGTGGGCCGCGCCAGAGATGCCCAACTCGGAGAGGGTGGAGAGGAGGATCTGATGGTTCACAGTATCGAAGGCAGCCGATAGGTCTAGAAGGATGAGAGCAGAGGAGAGAGAGTTAGCTTTAGCGGTGCGGAGCGCCTCCGTGATACAGAGAAGAGCAGTCTCAGTTGAATGACTAGTCTTGAAACCTGACTGATTTGGATCAAGAAGGTCATTCTGAGAGAGATAGCGGGAGAGCTGACCAAGGACGGCACGTTCAAGAGTTTTGGAGAGAAAAGAAAGAAGGGATACTGGTCTGTAGTTGTTAACATCGGAGGGATCGAGTGTAGGTTTTTTCAGAAGGGGTGCAACTCTCGCTCTCTTGAAGACGGAAGGGACGTAGCCAGCGGTCAGGGATAAGTTGATGAGCGAGGTGAGGTAAGGGAGAAGGTCTCCGGAAATGGTCTGGAGAAGAGAGGAGGGGATAGGGTCGAGCGGGCAGGTTGTTGGGCGGCCGGCCGTCACAAGACGCGAGATTTCATCTGGAGAGAGAGGGGAGAAAGAGGTCAGAGCACAGGGTAGGGCAGTGTGAGCAGAACCAGCAGTGTCGTTTGACTTAGCAAACGAGGATCGGATGTCGTCGACCTTCTTTTCAAAATGGTTGACGAAGTCATCTGCAGAGAGGGAGGAGGGGGGTAGGGGGAGGAGGATTCAGGAGAGAGGAGAAGGTGGCAAAGAGCTTCCTAGGGTTAGAGGCAGATGCTTGAAATTTAGAGTGGTAGAAAGTGGTTTTAGCAGCAGAGACAGAGGAGGAAAATGTAGAGAGGAGGGAGCGAAAGGATGCCAGGTCCGCAGGGAGGCGAGTTTTCCTCCATTTCCGCTCGGCTGCCCGGAGCCCTGTTCTGTGAGCTCGCAATGAGTCGTCAAGCCACGGAGCGGGAGGGGAGGACCGAGCCGGCCTGGAAGATAGGGGACATAGAGAGTCAAAGGATGCAGAAAGGGAGGAGAGGAGCGTTGAGGAGGCAGAATCAGGAGATAGGTTGGAGAAGGTTTGAGCAGAGGGAAGAGATGATAGGATGGAAGAGGAGAGAGTAGCGGGGGGAGAGAGAGCAAAGGTTGGGACGGCGCGATACCATCCGAGTAGGGGCAGTGTGGGAAGTGTTGGATGAGAGCGAGAGGGAAAAGGATACAAGGTAGTGGTCGGAGACTTGGAGGGGAGTTGCAATGAGGTTAGTGGAAGAACAGCATCTAGTAAAGATGAGGTCGAGCGTATTGCCTGCCTTGTGAGTAGGGGGGGAAGGTGAGAGGGTGAGGTCAAAAGAGGAGAGGAGTGGAAAGAAGGAGGCAGAGAGGAATGAGTCAAAGGTAGATGTGGGGAGGTTAAAGTCGCCCAGAACTGTGAGAGGTGAGCCGTCCTCAGGAAAGGAGCTTATCAATGCATCAAGCTCATTGATGAACTCTCCGAGGGGACCTGGAGGTTTGATTTGATGTCAGAGTGATTAGAGGGACAACTGAGTGCTGAGTACCAGGCGGTTAACAAGTTTGGTAGGCTACTAATGACCGTCAGCAGCATCAGAGCTTGGAGAAGCCTAATTACTGTGACTAAACGGTCACATTGAATTTGACTGCCTTCTTGACTCGTGACCTCCGGTGTGGCGGTAATACAGTCACCGTAACAGCCCTAGTGTAAATCCTCATTTGCATATTTCCCAGGGTGCCTTTTATTTCCGAGTAAATTGTAGTCACTGCACATGACTGTATTTGTTAGTGACAGAGACATGGTTATTGAAATCTTTCCTTTTAAAGGCCTGTGGCTTTCACCAAGTGAGTACGTAGGCAAACGCTATCATTAAAAATACATATACAATACAATACATATATCAAAAGGCCTAACTTTGATGGCCTAGTCTTACCCTAACAGTGGTGGTAGGAAACTCCTGGTTTCCAGGCCACATCAAGCCTGCAAGTCCCATTATGTTGCCTTGCAAAGTGATGTGTAATTCCTTTTGGAATCCAGCTAGAGTTAGGATATCCAACAGTTGGAATGTTTATTCACCCGCAACCTGCATTTGGAATGACTGTCAGGGTTAGGAAAGTTTATTAGAAGACTACCTAAACCATTTAAACTGGAACAACCATTTTAGTAAATGGTGCAATAAAACTGATTGGATTAGTTGAGAAGAATGTATGTTATTTATCTTTGTGTAGCATAAGATGAATCAATCAATGAACTGTACATGAAAAAACACAGATGTAAAAACAATCCCAAAAAATCTACCTGCTGTAGAGTGCACTGGGAAATATGATAATGATGGGCATGGTTTTGATGGGACTGTTTAAATAACTCTTGTTATTAACACCAACACTGTTGTTGTTTTTTACACCACTAAGTGTTAATTTTCTGAATAAACACACATTTTCTGTGTATGTCTGTGTTTGTATTTGACAAGGGATGTCCCACCCAATAGGTGACACAGTAAAAAAAAATGTTTTATTAAAATAATACAAGTTTGAAATGCACGTAATATTGTAGAGCAATATTATTTGCAATCTGTCTTGAGCTTCTAAACCAAATCTCAAACATGTCTACCAGGTCAATTGGGGGAGCTTGTTGTGCGGGTAGCTAGTTACCGTCTGTCTTTATCTGGGCAGTCTGGCACAAGGCACAAACAAAAGCCGATATCAGAAACATTTTAGAGTGAATAATAAGAAGTCGGAGAGATAACGTGAGGGCCCAATCTGATCCTGTGACAGACGGACAGGGGGCTAGTCTGTCCCTTATCCTCAGACAGGCAGATGTCCCCGACCCGAGTGGAGGGGCTGCTGACCGAGGGAGAGACTAGGAGGAGAGCAGAGCGGCTGCTGAAATGAAGAAACTTGAGAGCTCTTCAGGGGGTCGGCTGGTCATTTGATGTCCAGCACAAGGGAAGGGTGTGATGCTGAATGATCTAGGGAGAGAGGCTGCCTCTCTCTGCAGTGTGTTACAAAGGCCGTCTGGCAGCCGGGCAGAGAGGGGAATAAACACTCAGCATAGACAGACCATTACTGTATTTCTGAGATTTTGGCAGAGACCTTTTTTTAAGGACAACAAATTGATAAATTGCACTGTATGTTATTTAAATACTGTAGCCGTGTCCTTTTTTAGAAACATATGACAATCAAGGTCAATCCCTAAACTATTTCAGTTCATTGCAATTTGAAAATATGTCAGTTTAAAATTTGGTATGTTATAATATTTTATAATCTCTGGTCCAAACCCTATTGGTATGCCACTGCTAGTTGACAGAGACCTCTAATAGTGAGAGCACACTGTCTTACTACAGGAATATGAAGTGTAAAAGCGTGATTCCTGTTCAAATACTAGAGCTACAGTGCCTTCAGAAACTATTCACACCCCTTGACTTTTTCTGCACTTTGTTCTGTTACATCCTGTACTTAAAATGGATTACATTTAGATTTTGTGTCACTGGCCGACACACATACCCCATACTGTCAAAGTGGAATTATGTATTTTGAAATTTCAGTCAAGCAGTGAATTTCAAACATAGTTTCAACCATAAAGACCAGGGAGATTTTACAATGCCTCGCAAAGAAGGGCACCAATTGTTTGATGGGTAAAAAAAAAGTAGACATGGAATTTCCCTTTGAGCATGGTGAAGTTATTAACTACACATTGGATGGTGTATCAATAAACCTAGTCACTACAAAGATACAGGCGCTCTTCCTAACTCAGTTGCCAGAGAGGAAGGAAACCTTTCAGGGGTTTCACCATGAAGCCAATGGTATCTTTAAAACAATTACAGAGTTTAATGGCTGTGATGGGACAAAACTGAGGATGGATCAACAACATTGTAGTTACTCCACAATAATAACCTAAATGACAGAGTGAAAAGAAGGAAGTCTGTACAGAATACAAATATTCCAAAACATGCATTCTGTTTGAAATAAGTCACTAAAGTAAAACTGCAAAAAAATTGACAACGAAATAAATGTTATGTCCTGAATAGAAAGTGCTATGTTTGTTGCAAATCCAACACAACACATCACTGAGTATTTGCATTTGTATTTATTAAGGATCCCCATTAGTTCCTACCAAGGCGGCAGCTGCTTTTCCTGGGGTCCAGCAACATTATATACATTTAAAAACATTACATGACATTGCATTTCACAACACATCAAGTGTGTTCTCTCAGGCCACTACTCTAATTTCACACATCTTGTAACGGATCTCTTCTTCGTCTGATGACGAGTATGAAATATCGGACCAATGGTAAGTGGTAAGTGTCCATGTTAATTTATTAACACACAAAAACAAAATAACGAAGTGAATGGAAGAAACAAAACAGTTCTGCAAGGTGACATACACCAAACAGAAAACAACTACCCACATCTCACGTGGGAAAAACAGGCTCAATCAGAGAAAACGATTGCCAGCTGCCTCTGATTGGGAATCATACCAGGCCAAACACATAGAAATGGAAAACACAGAACACAAAACATAGAATGCCCACCCCAACTCACGCCCTGACCAACCTAAAACAGAGACAGTAAAAAGGAACTAAGATCAGGACGTGACAGTACCACAAGCAGATAAGAGGCAATCGGTAATTTCGAATAAGACATTAATGAGCGAGCTATGATGGACGTAGCCAATATAACTATTTGTTCAGCACTTTTTAAATGTACAGCTACAGAATTCAGAACATGTCCGGTCTTGCAGTGTTCTCCCTGTGCACCAAGTCAGAACCGTAGAATAAATCAAGGGGGCATATAAGCAGATAATGAAAGCTCTTACAATATTCAATGAATACATTTCTCGAAAACAGGTTATAGGCTACATGTGCACCTCCAAGTCAAAACAGTAGGCGAAATTAAGAGGGGAAATAGACCAAATTATTAGGGTGAGGCACCCTAATAATGAGCTTACTACACAACATACACTTAGTATTACTTTCTTACAGTATACATATCTACCTGGCATAGTACAGTACATCAGTTACACAGCAGCATACAATACATTTTGGGACTCACCTTGTTGTGCTGAGCCCACTTGAACAGGAATGTGGCGCTTTGTTGGCAAATTTTGTCATCAAACTTTGTCATCGAAGTCTGGCATTCTCTGGATTTATGGCGCTTTCGAGACAACTGGGAACACTGAACAAAAGTAGGTTGAATCATGATGACGTCAGTGATCTCAGGTCGTAGCTCTAGAAAGAGGTTCCGAGTTGGGTAACCGTTCAAAACGTATTTTCCAAGTCGAAGCTCGTTTTTCGTGAGTTCCCAGTTGTGTTGAACTCAATGAAGTCAGATTTTGCAGTTCTGAGTTAACAGTTGTTTTGAGCACAACATAAATCATGCTGGATTGACAGCATTGCCAGTGTTGAATGTTTATAATTTTAAGCTTGGAAAAGAGACCCTTAAATCCACACTTGGGACCACACAGCCACTCCATTGAATGCCAGGCTAGTGATTGCTTTGCAATGCTTGCAGTTAGCCACTGATTCCTTACAAACCACTCATTGTTGAATTTGAATTTTCTAACTTGTTGTGTAATGTTTATGTACAATGGTCGATGATTACTGATACATTTTATCAATAATTTCTCTTCATTATTTCTCTTCATATGACAATAATGAAAAAGGATTTGACAGTAGATTGTCAACTTGATTCATGATGATGCTAAGATTTTGAAAGTATGATGTTGACATTATCAGTCCAATCAAAACTACTGAAGATATAACGTGATTTGACGTCATTTTATCTGTGGCCAATGACCTTGAGCCTTCTTGGATGGGCACTTCTAATGTAACTCTATGGCAACACCTAAGGGGCTTGTTTTTAATTGCTCTACCCTTAGATTTGGCGGCAACGTAGTGTCCCCATGAGTGACCGAACATTGAGCCAATCCTGTCGCAACTAGAGAACATGACCAACCCCAACGCTCCATATTTTCTGCTGGCTGCCCCACAGGCATTCTTGCACAACCTCTCCCTCACGACAGACCCCGCCGTCAGGAGATGTAAGGCAACACTAACCGCCTGTGTCTTTTTGGGGGGGTGGGGTAATGGGGGGTTCGGATTAGGTCTGTAGACAGAGCACTTCTATGGGGGCTCAGGCTAGGAGAGCAATAGTGCATGAGCCATGGCTATGTAGCTTTCATCTTGGAGGAGATTTGGAGAGGATTCAGACCACAGAGACTTCTTAATTCTCACTAATTCATCTGCGTTCCAGATTCGCTGGGCCTGGGATAACCTGAGAATGATACTGAACTCACAAGGGGAGTGCATGGTCCCTTGCCTTTGAACATGCTCAGAATAGCTTCAGATCATCTTTCCCTGAGAATCTGTCAGGAGGAGAGGAATCTTATTAGGGGTGATTGCTTGTCATGAGAGAGACGGCCACTGAATTTGCCAGGTGTAACTTCTGAATAAATACAGTATGTCATGAGAAGAGATGTATTAGACATACTGTCTGGTCTTATTACAACAGAACATAAATATAAGTGCCAGGTAAAACAGATCCATCTCCACCTCAATTTCAAAATCATATTCCATGATGAATAGGTATTAGTTGCAGGCTGCATTAATCCTCAATCAATATATTCTACCCACCAGCTTAAAAAAGTGTTTTTCTCCAACAAAATATTATCATCACAAATGAGGGGAAGAGGTATTTGCATTTATAGATTGAAATGCCACATTTCCTGTACCCATACACAATCAAGGACATAGCCACCCTCTTCACTCCTCAGTTTAACTGTTCCAATGCATCGAAACCTCAGTGAAACTTACAGTTTACTGATAGATAAACAGCTGAGTAGTATGGATATGTATATCCCAGTTTGGACACAGTTTTTACATTCGAGTTGCAAGTTGGATTTCAGTGAATGCCAGAATTAATTTGAAAAGGAATTTGTAATGTGGACTTGCGGTGTTGCCTGTCTATCTAATAGCAACATCCAAGACTGGGACACCAAAATCTGAAATTGAAAGACCCCAGTTTTGGCGATATATTAAAGTTTTTTCCAACTGCTTACACACGTTTTCAAAACTGTCTCCTTTTTTTCAAAACTCTACACACAATTCCCAAAACTGCACGCACAAAATGCAAAATGCCTCACATCTCCTTCAAAATGTAACACTGCATTCAAAACACATGTCAGAATGAAGCATTTGCATCAAATGGCAAACACTGCTTTCATAATAGTACATTTTGGGATATACCATGTAAACAATGTTGTTCTAAATCTAAAGCTCCTTGGTCTTTCATAGGCTTATATCTACATTTCAATTTAATGTTCTACAGTGAAAGTAATCTGCTGAGAGGGGTAACAAGTACACTGTAAACACCAATGCAATGTAGAAACAGAAAATATTTATTCGGCCAAAGATTACTGTTGGATACAGTAGCATACGACAAAACCATAAACATATGTAAACCAAAAGTATATTCTTTAGAATACAGTAAAGAACACAATTGTGTGTGTGGGGTCCCGGGGGGACAGTCCAGGAATTGGTGGGGGGGGAGGCAGTCACCAGTGCTAAGCTACCCTTCATCTCTTCTCCGGCCTGGGTCTGGCCACAATACTTTGTCCACATCACAAGATACATTTTCTCTTGCCAAATATCGAGGGAAGTATCTCCTAGCGTGGCGTATCCAACCTTGGACAGAGGCCACCTCTATGTCCCCACATGCGTCCTCCATTGCCTGGAAAAGCGGCATGCGGGCATAGGGTTGGCGATCATACACTTTCCAGCGCCGTGACGAGAAGAATTCCTCCATATTCACCTGAAAAGGTGAATATGGGGTACAAAACTACAAATTGTGGATGGGTGGCAAAGCAGTTTTGGACCAGAACAGCCCGGTGAAAACTAACATTGTCCCATAAAACCACTAATCTAGCAGGCTCCTGATCTGGATCAGGGACAAGCATTGTGTAAATTGCATCCAGAAAAGTGAGCATATGGCCGGTGTTGTACGGACCCAGTGTGGCATTGTGATGGAGGACCCCATTTTGAGTGATGGCAGCACACATAGTTATATTACCCCCACGCTGTCCGGGGACATTGGTAAATGCCCTCTGTTCTATTTCTTCCGCGGTGTCTGGTTTTGGTGAGGTTGGTTGAAGCCAACCTCATCCACATAAATACATTCATGGTGATTTACATCGGCATCCAGCTCCAATACTCTCTGTAACAGACAAAAGGATATACAGATGAGTAAATATGGTATGTCTGAAGTACTGGAAGTAGTGTTGCATACATACCTCTACAAAGTCATGTCGCATATTCTTGACTCTGTCAGAGTTTCTCTCAAATGGCACCTTGTAAAGTTGTTTCATCGTCACTCGGTGCTGTTGGAGGATGCGTTGTGTGGTCGACAGGCTTACAGCATTGATGTTGTTAAATATGGTGTCATTATTCAAGATATGCTCTCTTATCTCTCCAATCCTAATTTGCCTTGTTGGCCAAAACCATATTTATAATTGCAGTCTCTTGTACATCTGTAAACAAGCGTCCTCGTCCTCCATGATGTCTTTGCCTTTCCACTCTGTACAGAATTCAAACACAGTATGTGTTCAGCATAGGAACTGTAAACAATATACAAAAAAATGTAGTACAGCATGATAACCAACCTCATTCATTCAATGCATTGCAGTAAATGGATGGCTTAGAGTTACAAATGTGTATGCAATACTATGCAGTCATACGTATTTTACAGTACATTAGTGTAATGCTAAAATAGTCATTATATAGTTGCATACCTTTTCTCATTTGTGAAGGTTTGAATTATGGACGCCACTGTAAATCGACTCAAGTTGGGCTGGACTCTCAGTCCAGCCTCTCTCACGGTCAAATCGTGGTTGATCACATGATCAACAAGTGTTGCCCTAATCTCATCAGAGATGGCTCTCCTTCCATCTCTTCTTTGCCCTCGTCCTCTTCTTCCTCTTCCTCTCCCTTCTACTCCTCTTGCTCTCTGTCCATTGTTGGCATCCACTGTTCAAAACAGGGAATCTGACCTATGACCTATTTATAGGCCTATACTACAGTAAAGCAGTGATTAGTTAGTGATCAGTTAAGCTATTAGTGTTTGCACATGTGGAGTGTGTTCCCCGGTCAAGTTCCCCGGTGTCCACATCACTGAGGTCTTAACATGGCCCTCTCACACCAGCACAGTTACGAAGACGGCACCGCAGCGCCACTTATCCCTCAGGAGGCTGAAACACTTTGGCATGGCCCCTCAGATCCTTAGGAACTTTTACAGCTGCACCATTGAGAGCATGCAGACTGTTTTTTTCACTGTCTGGCATGTCAAATGCACCGCTCTCTACCGGAAGGCCCTACAGAGGGTGTTGCAGACGGCCCAGTGCATTAATAGAACTCCCAGCCATCCAGGACGTACATGCCAGGCGGTGTCTGAGAAAGAGCTGAAAAATTGCTAAAGATTCCAGCCACCCGAGACATACACTTTTCTCCATGCTGCTGTCCGGAAAACGGTACCAGTGCATCAAGGCTCAGATCAACAGACTCATAAACAGCTTCTATCCCCTGGCCATCAGACTGTTAAATGGCTAACAATTACTGCTCTCTCACAGACTATCCACACTGACTCTATGCCCATCCACTGGTCTCTACCCACTCAGACACGTACACCTTCATTGTCACTTATGCACACGCACAAATACTCACACACACACCCTCACTCACACACTTATTACAGACGCCACACAATTAGACCGCACTCACCCCCTCACAACTACGCTGTTGCTGAAATGTGTATTGATTAGATTTATTACCACATCTAAGCTGCTATTCATTGATTATTGATTGCCATTACAATTAGTATCTATTTATTTATCCTGCTACTGATCACTGTTACTCCTGTTTATATGTGTATTATTAGTATATTACCATAAGTATTTATATATTCCTGCTACAAGTCAATTTTCAGCCCTGTTTACATGTATATCTGCCTGTCATGCCGACACTCTTGCACACGCACGCACGCACGCACGCACACACACACACACACACACACACACACACACACACACACACACACACACACACACACACACACACACACACACACACACACACACACACACACCACCACCACCACCACCACCACCACCACATATGCTGATGCCATTCATCATAACTATTGTTATTATTTATCCTGCCACAGTAACTTTCTCCTAATCCCTGTCTACATGTACATTTCTACTTCAAATACTCTAGTGATACTGGCACTGATCTTGAAAACTGTGTTTTTGTTGTTGATGGGTAGGGCTTGCAAGTTATGCATTTCACTGTACTTGTGCATGTGACAAATAAAGCCCCAGTCCTCCCAGCTCAGAGCAGCAGAGCAGTGAAAAGGTGACAGATTTAAAAAATATATATAATTTAATGTATTTACATGTTTATCTTCAAATTGTTATTGACAAAAGCCATGAATGATTAGAAAAAAATGATCGAACCCCAACTGTAGGGCAGATACATTACAGTTTTTTCCAACTGCTTACACACAAAATCTTTTCATGTCACACGATTTTTGAAACCTCTCACTCAAAGTGCAAAACTACACACCAAATGTGAAAAACCATAAGCTATTTCTCAGCCTTTGACTCAGTTGTCAATTGCATAAAACACTTTTTTCAAAATACTACACACAATTCTCAACCTAAAACCCCAAAATCTAACATGAAGTGACTTGCTTTCCTTTTCCAAACACAACCAATCAAAATGCTACACGTATTCACCACACACACTTCTAGAGAGTTAGACTAGTAACCGGAAGGTTGCAAGTTCAAACCCCCGAGCTGACAAAGTACAAATCTGTCATTCTGCCCCTGAACAGGCAGTTAACCCACTGTTCCTTGGCCATCATTGAAAATAAAAATTTGTTCTTAACTGACTTGCCTAGTTAAATAAAATAAAAAGCTGGTTGAGAGAATGCCTACTTTGAAAAATATCAAATATATTTTCACTTAACACTTTTTTGGTTACTACATGATTCCATATGTGTTATTTCATAGCGTTGATGGCTTCACTATTATTCTACAATGTAGAAAATAGTCCAAATAAAGAAAACCCTTTGAATGAGTGGGTGTGTCCAAACTTTTGACTGATAGGTCTGTGGAGAAATTTGTAGTTCTGCCTGGAGAGTTTCAAAATAAACTATTTTTCCACTGACACCAAACCTAGACATCCTGATGTTAGGCAGATGAATAAAACCAGGGTCCGAAGTCTGTCGGCCTGCTTAACACTCCTCACCTGACACCTCTTTTAAGTTTTCATCACAGTGATTGTATAGGAAGTTGATCATTGCACTACTGCAAGGGGCCTTCCAAAACATAAACTAGTCAAATCACATCAAATGTTATTTGTCACGTGTTTGCCGAATAGAATAGGTGTAGTAGACCTTACAGTGAAATGCTTACTTACAAGCCCTTAACCAACAATGATTTAAGACGTTTTTTAAGAAAAAAGGTGTTAAGTAAAAAATAGAAAATAGAAGTAACAAATAATCAAAGAGCAGCAGTAAAATAACAACAGCGAGGCTATATACAGGGGGTACCGGTACAGAGACAATGTGGAGGCTATATACAGGGGGTACCGGTACAGAGACAATGTGGAGGCTATATACAGGGGGTACCGGTACAGAGACAATGTGGAGGCTATATACAGGGGGTACCGGTACAGAGACAATGTGTGGGGGCACCGGTTAGTCGAGATAAATGAGGTAATATGTACCTGCCCTGGTCCGCCCACTGGTCCGTATTTGTTTCTGCAAATACAGATTATTTAGACTAATTTCAACAATTACGGTAAAGCAATGAGGCAAGTCACTGACAGGTTCACAATGCAGTTTATGAAAACCGCCGCAATCTGATGCTTGATGCATTTTTGACAGAGGGCTTGTGTGTCTCAGACTGGTCTTGATAGAGAGCCCTAACATTTTGACAGGAGAAAATATAAAGCGGGTCTTCAATCAATAAAAATGTGGCTGTGCTGAGTGATTTATACGAGTCAACGTTTTATGTACAAAGGAAGCTCAAACATTGCCATGAGTAAAAGCCATAATGGGACCCTCTCAATCTCCAGAGATTGGTTCTGTTGTCACGGCTGTTGCACCACTATTCAAAAGTGCTATCTGATCAGCCTCAGAGACATCCCAAAGAGAAATGATTAGGTACAAGCCTCATCACCACTGGAAGTTGATGACTCAATACAGGGTGACAGACAAGTCCATTTGTATTAGATGTGTTGACAGTTTAGTATCAATCATAATTGAGTTATTATTGGGAATAAAGAAAGGCATTTGTAATATCATTAAATCCAGATATGCTTCTCTTCACATCTGGCAGTCAGCCATGCGTGTGCATGAGAGCGAGGGAGGGAGTAGAGGGGAGTGAGCGAGAGAGGCAACAAAGAGAAAACACTTGGGGCAATCATTCCTGGCAGTATGCTGGCAGCTGCAGTGTTTGTTTTTTTTGTAATTTCAATATCTTTCTCTGCACCTCAAGCTTCGTGCAATAACAGTTTACAGATTGCTTATGTCATCACATTTTGACAAACTTCTCAATCGGATTTGACCTTTATCTTTTAGCCATCTGCTTTCCACTATTTATTTCCCCTCTCTTTTCCCTCCACTGCTATCAGATCCTTTGAGATGAATACTACAGAATCCCCTTACTCCTATTTCAAAGTGCTTGCAAGGATGGTCTGCAACTTTTTTTTTAAAAGCCACTGCATCCTATTTATAAAACATACACATAGTACTTGCCAGTTGTGAATGCAAATGCTGCCTTACTGTATACCATAACGTACAGATGCTTCAACAGAGCATTTAAAAAAAAAAACATTTTTTTTATATAGTTAAACCAACCTGAAAACTAGTTTCGATTGAGTAGTAAATCTGTCTCGTAGTGTAGTATCCTTTGACAAACAGGCCTGTACGGCAGGCGCTCTAGTCGGCTATGGTACGTGTGAGACATTCACTCTTATAGAGGTCAAAGGAATAAGGGAGGCGTCTTAAGCAGTCTACTGTAACATGAAGCATCTCAAAGTGGCTCGTTTCACTAGCTGATGATCACAGGAAACACAAACGCCAGGACACAGAGTCCTCCCGTGCTCTGACATTTATTTCACCGTTCATATCTAGGCCTGAAATGAGATTCTGTGTAATATGTAGAATCCTTAAAAATGCCATTGCCGATATCAAACACATTTGCATATCCGTAGCTCCTGGATACCATGGCCCCTGTCAAAAGAGCCAGTAGATCTGGTGCAGATAATGACATTATAGAAGGTAGGCTTTCTGGTAAGGGAAAAAGGATGAAATTGAAAGTGACGCTCTGTGTTTCCAATGATTGCCTTGGATACAGGATGTGTGGTTATTGGACATGTACTCCTCTGTCTTTGCTCCCCATTAGCACCACTTGTACTCAGTCAAGGGTTAAGACAGACTAAAGAGAAGCCTGGGTCCTAGTGCCAAGAGCGGCGGTGGGGGGGGGGGGGGGGGCATGTCAGCCTCAGCCATGGCATTTCAGCTCGAACGACAATACATTAGATAGATGAACAATAACCCAAATGATTCCCTATTATTCCCTTGTTCTGTCTTTTTCTGGGTTTCTGACGACATTTGAGACGACCTGCAAGAAATAACAGCTTTCAGTATTACAGTCAATCGGGGATTTCCAAATAGTAATTAAAATATTACTAAGAAATCAAACTGTCGGACTTTTGTGTCAGTCTGGCGTAGCATCTTAATCTATTGTTGTTAATTAAGATGCTACTTGGATATTCGTCACCCTAAAAAAAAAAAGAAGTGTAATTGCCACTGATTTAGAACATTAATATGATGTTATTACTCCGATGGCCCAAAATGAATGGTTAAAACATTGCTTTTAAATAATAATAATTAAATAATAATAACTCTTGGATTTGTTTCGCTGACATTAGTGAGAGTATTTATTGTGTATGAGCATTAGTGCAGGTATCCTAGCCTAGTCAAATAAAGGTTCAATAAAACATTTTTTAAAGTATCCTCTCTGAATACCACATCATTAAATCTCTCTTCAGCACCACATTTCATGACACTTTGGCAACTTTGCGGAAATGTGGAGCGTTATATACTGTAGCTGTATATAGGTATACACTTTAAGTCTATAATCATAACGCCAAACCCAGAATTGGTTATAAATGTAGGAAATATATAGGAAATGGCCGGTGGTGGCAGCTTGACCTCTGAACTATTCCGTTTGGACGGTATCATCCCCTGCTTGTTATCGTATCAGAGAAACGAGGACATTCCCATTTCTGCATCCATAGAAAAAACACACCGACCCTTAGCAGAGCCTACACTACAGGTGATACACTGAGACTCCCTCACGTTTCCCTATCTGGGGCTGCTAAACCTGCCATTGCTGACCCCTCGATCCCTAGTCAGACAGTTATCCTCCTTGGTGATGGGCAGATGGAGAGGGAAAAGTTGTGGATTCTTAACTCTGTGTGGCCCACCTGACTGTTAATTGGAGGTGGGCAGGGGCAGGCACGCCGAAGGCTATCAGAGTCATCAAGCCTCTGTGATTCTCTCTCCGTTTAGCCTGGAGATAGAAGAGAATTCAGCTATAGAGCTCTACAGCTCCAGGAGCTCAGCTCAACTCACAGATAATACAGTAGGGGCTTGAAGCAGCTAGGATGCATTGATTGCTTTTGGAATTGTTTGATACATATAAATGCTGGGTTTAAAATGTGTAAAATATATTCTTCTTCTTCAGTGGGGTTGAGTAACAGTGAACATGTGGCCTTTTCAAAGATGTATGTTTCAAATATAATCTCATGCAATGAAAAATACATGTTTACTGACAGTTTTACTTACAGATTGAACGTGTATTTCAAAAAAATAAAACCTAATGTGAAATATTACATTTCAAAAAATAATTATATTTAAAGTGATCATCCTCTGTGTTTACTGTCTTCGTAAACTACCTCAGTATCTCTGATCAGTGATGATCTTTGTTTCCTCTCATCTGATTCTTTTTTTCAAATCAAGAATTGTCTGGGGGAAACGGGGTCAAGTCAGGGCGAAACATGCTGAATCTCATTCTGGAGGGGATGGAATCTGATGAAATACACATGTTATCTTCAGGATATTTATTTAGGACATTTCAGATATGATTAGCCAATCAAATGAATGTATGGGTCATTTTACAGAAGTGGTGTAAATTGGGGGTTGGAAAAAATATGTAATTTGTATTCTATTTTTTCTAAACTTTCAGCACACGTCTTACAACATATGCCGGGTATAATATCTGCTACTCACACACTTTGTTAATATAGCATATTTGAAATATTTACCTGAACTCCTTACCACCCCACTACATTTGTCACAACTGAAACATAGTCAACAAGTTGAAACAAAGGGAGAACCATGTACAGTATTGATCATTTTATTAACCTTCTATTACAGACTGTTTTTATAAAAGTTATTAGCATACACAATGTAGAAAATAGTAAGAATATGATTTTTTAACTCATGTTCAAAACCTTTAAGTTGAATTTAGAGAAATATCACCTCTATTGTTCTCTGTAAAATGTTCAATGTTGATAGTAAGAATCTAAAATGTATTGATTTTGTAACGACGTTCGTCTGTTGAAGAAAGAGAGTCGGACCGAAATGCAGCGTGTTGGTTACTCATGACTTTAATGAAAGAAACGCGGTACATGAAATAACTGATACTAAATACAAAAAAACAACAGAACGGAACGTGAAACTAATTACAGCCTATCTGGTGACCACAACACAGAGACAGGAACAATCACCCACGAAATACAAAGCAAAACTATGGCTCCCTAAATACGGTTCCTAATCAGAGACAACGAGAATCACCTGACTCTGATTGAGAATCGCCTCAGGCAGCCAAAGCCTAAACAACACCCCTAATCAGCCGCGATCCCAAATAATACAAACCCCAATACGAAAACAACATATAAAACCCCATGTCACACCCTGGCCTGACCAAATATATAACGAAAACACAAAATACAATGACCAAGGCGTGACAGATTTATTTTAGTACTTGTGTACCTAATTATAATGAACATAAATATAAATACAACATGTAAAGCGTTGGTCCTCTGTTTTATGAACTGTAATAAAAGTTTCCAGAAATGGCCCATATGCACAAAAAGCTTATTTCTCTCAGATTTTGTGCACAAATTTGTTAACATCCCTGTTAGTGAGCATTTCTCCTTTGCCAATATAATACATCCACAAGAAGTTGATCATTACACAGGTGCACCTTGTGCTGGGGACAATAAAAGGACACTCTAAAATGTGCAGTTTTGTCACAACACAATGCCACAGATGTCTCAAGTATTGAGGGAGCGTGTAATTGGCATGCTCACTGCAAGAATGTCTATAAAAGCTGATGCCAGAGATATGTAATGTTAATTTCTCTACCATAAGACACCTCCAACGTTGTTTTAAAGAGTTTGGCAGTACGTCCAACCGGCCTCATAACCGCAGACCATGTGTAACCAGCCCAGGACCTCCACATCCGGCTTCTTCACCTGCGGGATCGTCTGAGTCCGGCCACTGGACAGCTGATGAAACTGTGTGTTTGCACACCCGAATAACTTCTGAATAACAAACTGTCAGAATCCGTCTCAGGGAAGCTCATCTGCGTGCTCGTTGAACTCACCAGGGTCTTGACCTGATTGCAGTTTGGCGTTGTAACCTACTTCTGTGGGCAAATGCTCACCTTTGATGGCCACTGGTAGGCTGGAGAAGCGAACTCTTCATAGATGAATCCCGGTTTCAACTGTACCGGGCAGATAGCAGATAGTATGTATGGTGTTGCATAGGTGAGTGATTTGCTGATAATGTGATCAGAGTGCCCCATGGTGGCAGTGGGGTTATGGTATGGGCAGGCATAAGCTATGGACAATGAACACAATTGCATTTTAATAACGGCAATTTGAATGCACAGAGATACCATGAAGAGATACAGATGCACATTGTCATGCCATTCATCTGCCGCCATCACCTCATATTTTAGCATGATGGACCTGTACGCAATTCCTGGAAGCTAATAATGTTCCAGTTCTTCCATAGCCTGCATACTCACCAGACATCTCACCCATTGAGCATGTTTGGAATGCTATGGATTGACGTGTATGACAACATGTTCCAGTTCCCGCCAATATCCAGCAACTTCGCACAGCCATTGAAGGGGAGTAGGAAAACATTCCACAGGCCACAATAAACAGCCTGATCAACTCTATACTGACTGGTTTTCTCAACCAATCATTTAAATTGACTGATTTCCTTATATAACTCAGTAAAATTTGAAATAGTTTCATGTTGTGTTTATATTTTTGTTCATTGTAGTCAGTGGCGACTCATCATTCAGGGCAGGTGGGGCAGAGAACCTCCTGTTTAGAGCCACACATTTTTTGCCTGTTTTGCCACAGATAAAATTATGTCAAATCATCATGAATAGCAGTCATCATCATGAATCAAGTCAACAATATACTGGCAAATCCTTTTTAATCCTTGTCATATGAAGATAAATAAAAAATAAATCATAGATAAAATGTATTGGTCCTCATCGACCATTGCACATTAACATTGCACAACAAGTTAGAAATCTAAAATTCAACAATGAGTGGTATGGAATGAATCAGTGGCTAACTGCAAGCATTGCAAAGCAATCATTAGCCTGCTGTTCAGTGGAGTGGCTGTGTGGGCCTAAATCTAAGATTAAGGATCTCTTTTCCTAGTTTTAAATTATAAACATTCAATATTGGCCATGCTGTCAATGAAGCATGATTTGTGCCGCGCTCAAAACAACTGTTAACTTGGATATGCAAAATCAGACTTTAGTGAGTTCAAGACAACTGGGAACTCTGGAAAAAAATTAGCTACGAATGGGAAAATACGTTTTGAAATTTCATCCAACTCAGAATTGTCAATCGGGAACTCGGGCCTCTTTCTAGAGCTACGACCTGAAGATCACTGACATCATTATGATTAAACCTTTTTTTGTTGAGTTCCCAGTTGTCTTGAATGCACCATCAAACCAGAGAATGCCAGACGTTGAGTCCAAAAATGTGTTGCATAAATTATGTAATGTGCCAGGGAGATATGTATTCTGTAGCTAAGAAAGTAATACTAAGTGTATGTTGTGTAATAAGCTGTTAGTAGCCTCACCCTAATCATTTGGTCTATTTTCACCTCTTAATTTAGCCTACTGTTCTGACTTAGTGGTGCACATGTAGCCCATGACCTGTTTATGATAAATGTAATCATTGAATATTGTAAGAGCTTTTATTGTCTGATCATACACCCCCTATATTTATCCTACGGTTCTGACTTGGTGTACATGGAGAACACTGCAAGAACGGCCCATGTTCTGAATTCTGTCGCTGTACATTTCAAAAGTGCTGAACAAATAGTTATATTGACTATCTCCGTCCTAGCTCGCTCATTAATGTATTAATCGAAATTACGGAGTGCCTCTTACCCCGAAACCAACCACTCCACTCACTGGACTCTTTTTTGATCACTCGACTAAGGATGCCTCTCCTTAATGTCAATATGTTTTGTCCATTGCTGTTCTGGTTAGTGTTTTTTGGCTTATTTCACTGTAGAGCCTCTAGTCCTGCTCACTATACATTATCCAATTTATTAGTTCCACCACCCACACATGCAATGACATCTCCTGGTTTCAATGATGTTTCTAGAGACAATATCTCTCTCTTCATCACTCAATACCTAGGTTTACCTTCACTGTATTCACATCCTACCATACCTCTGTCTGTACATTATACCTTGATGCTATTTTATCGCCCCCAGAAACCTCCTTTTACTCTCTGTTCCAGACGTTATAGACGACCAATTCTTATTGCTTTTAGCCGTACCCTTATTCTTCTCCTCCTATGTTCCTCTGGCGATGTAGAGGTGAATCCAGGCCCTGCAATGCCTAGCTCCACTCCTATTCCCCAGGCGCTCTCTTTTGATGACTTCTGTAACCGTAATAGCCTTGGTTTCATGCATGTTAACATTAGAAGCCTCCTCCCTAAGTTTGTTCTATTCACTGCTTTAGCACACTCTGCCAAGCCGGATGTTCTAGCTGTGTCTGAATCCTGGCTTAGGAAGACCACCAAAAATTCTGACATTTTAATTCCAAATTACAACATTTTCAGACAAGATAGAACTGCCAAAGGGGGCGGTGTTGCAATCTACTGCAAAGATAGCCTGCAGAGTTCTGTCCTACTATCCAGGTCTGTACCCAAACAATTTGAACTTCTACTTCTAAAAATCCACCTCTCTAAAAACAAGTCTCTCACCGTTGCCGCCTGCTATAGACCACCCTCTGCCCCCAGCTGTGCTCTGGACACCATATGTGAACTGATTGCCCCCATCTATCTTCAGAGCTCGTGCTGCTAGGCGACCTAAACTGGAACATGCTTAACACCCCAGCCATCCTACAATCTAAACTTGATGCCCTCAATCTCACTCAAATTATCAATGAACCTACCAGGTACCCCCCCAAAGCCTTAAACACGGGCACCCTCATAGATATCATCCTAACCAACTTCCCCTCTAAATACACCTCTGCTGTCTTCAACCAAGATCTCAGCGATCACTGCCTCATTGCCTGCATCCGTAATGGGTCAGCGGTCAAACGACCTCCACTCATCACTGTAAAACGCTCCCTGAAACACTTCAGCGAGCAGGCCTTTCTAATCGACCTGGCCGGGGTATCCTGGAAGGATATTGATCTCATCCCGTCAGTAGAGGATGCCTGGATATTTTTTTTAAATGCCTTCCTAACCATCTTAAATAAACATGCCCCATTCAAGAAATTTAGAACCAGGAACAGATATAGCCCTTGGTTCTCCCCAGATCTGACTGCCCTTAACCAACACAAAAACATCCTATGGCGTTCTGCATTAGCATCGAACAGCCCCCGTGATATGCAGCTATTCAGGGAAGCTAGAAACCGTTATACACAGGCAGTTAGAAAAGCCAAGGCTAGCTTTTTCAAGCAGAAATTTGCTTCCTGCATCACTAACTCAAAAAAGTTCTGGGAGACTGGAAAGTCCATGGAGAATAAGAACACCTCCTCCCAGCTGCCCACTGCACTGAAGATAGGAAACACTGTCACCACTGATAAATCCACCATAATTGAGAATTTCAATAAGCATTTTTCTACGGCTGGCCATGCTTTCCACCTGGCTACTCCTACCCCGGTCAACAGCACTGCACTCCCAACAGCAACTCGCCCAAGCCTTCCCCATTTCTCCTTCTCCCAAATCCATTCAGCTGATGTTCTGAAAGAGCTGAAAAATCTGGACCCCTACAAATCAGCCGGGCTAGACAATCTGGACCCTTTCTTTCTAAAATTATCTGCCGAAATTGTTGCCACCCCTATTACTAGCCTGTTCAACCTCTCTTTCGTGTCGTCTGAGATTCCCAAAGATTGGAAAGCAGCTGCGGTCATCCCCCTCTTCAAAGGGGGGGACACTCTTGACCCAAACTGCTAAAGACCTATATCTATCCTACCATACCTTTCTAAGGTCTTCGAAAGCAAGGTCAACAAACAGATTACCGACCATTTCGAATCTCACCATACCTTCTCTGCTATGCAATCTGGTTTCAGAGCTGGTCATGGGTGCACCTCAGCCACGCTCAAGGTCCTAAACGATATCTTAACCGCCATCGATAAGAAACATTACTGTGCAGCCGTATTCATTGATCTGGCCAAGGCTTTCGATTCTGTCAACCACCACATCCTCATCGGCAGACTCGACAGCCTTGGTTTCTCAAATGATTGCCTCGCCTGGTTCACCAACTACTTCTCTGATAGAGTTCAGTGTGTCAAATCGGAGGGTCTGCTGTCCGGACCTCTGGCAGTCTCTATGGGGGTGCCACAGGGTTCAATTCTTGGACCGACTCTCTTCTCTGTATACATCAATGAGGTCGCTCTTGCTGCTGGTGAATCCCTGATCCACCTCTACGCAGACGACACCATTCTGTATACTTCCGGCCCTTCTTTGGACACTGTGTTAACAACCCTCCAGGCAAGCTTCAATGCCATACAACTCTCCTTCCGTGGCCTCCAATTGCTCTTAAATACAAGTAAAACTAAATGCATGCTCTTCAACCGATCGCTACCTGCACCTACCCGCCTGTCCAACACGACTACTCTGGACGGCTCTGACTTAGAATACGTGGACAACTACAAATACTTAGGTGTCTGGTTAGACTGTAAACTCTCCTTCCAGACCCATATCAAACATCTCCAATCCAAAGTTAAATCTAGAATTGGCTTCCTATTTCGCAACAAAGCATCCTTCACTCATGCTGCCAAACATACCCTTGTAAAACTGACCATCCTACCAATCCTCGACTTTGGCGATGTCATTTACAAAATAGCCTCCAATACCCTACTCAACAAATTGGATGCAGTCTATCACAGTGCAATCCGTTTTGTCACCAAAGCCCCATATACTAGCCACCATTGCGACCTGTATGCTCTCGTTGGCAGGCCCTCGCTTCATACTCGTCGCCAAACCCACTGGCTCCATGTCATCTACAAGACCCTGCTAGGTAAAGTCCCCCCTTATCTCAGCTCGCTGGTCACCATAGCATCTCCCACCTGTAGCACACACTCCAGCAGGTATATCTCTCTAGTCACCCCCAAAACCAATTCTTTCTTTGGCCGCCTCTCCTTCCAGTTCTCTGCTGCCAATGGCTGGAACGAACTACAAAAATCTCTGAAACTGGAAACACTTATCTCCCTCACTAGCTTTAAGCACCAACTGTCAGAGCATCTTACAGATTACTGCACCTGTACATAGCCCACCTATAATTTAGCCCAAACAACTACCTCTTTCCCAACTGTATTTAATTTATTTATTTATTTTGCTCCTTTGCACCCCATTATTTTTATTTCTACTTTGCACATTCTTCCATTGCAAAACTACCATTCCAGTGTTTTACTTTCCATATTGTATTTACTTTGCCACCATGGCCTTTTTTGCCTTTACCTCCCTTCTCACCTGATTTTCTCACATTGTATATAGACTTGTTTATACTGTATTATTGACTGTATGTTTGTTTTACTCCATGTGTAACTCTGTGTCATTGTATCTGTCGAACTGCTTTGCTTTATCTTGGCCAGGTCGCAATTGTAAATGAGAACTTGTTCTCAACTTGCCTACCTGGTTAAATAAAGGTGAAATAAAAAATAAAATAAAATCTGCCTGTTGTCCCCTTATGCCATAGTTTGTACATCTCGAATTTTCAGTAGAAACCACATTTGTGTGAGCAAGTAAGCCATATCAGTTATGTTTTTTAAGGCAGTAAATGAGGCTGAATGAACCACTGATTGTAATTATGTAATTATGTTAGATGTTTAAATGCTTGCTTTTCCTTTGTTTTTTGGGGGAAATATAACAGGCCATTTGGTACTGACATGGCATGTACACTCTGAACTTAATTTATACCAAATCTAATGGGGCACGTGATCCTATTATCATCACAATCGCTAAAATACATTTTTCCCCAATAAATTTTAAGAAATTGACAGTCAATCATAAAGATATATAGAGGACTCTAGATGGATATAACCCGTTGTAGAGTGGATAGAGCTTCCGCCATTTTATAGTCAACTGGGTGGGCCTTCCAATGGGTTGGTAGTGATAAGCCAATGATCAGAGAGCAATGTCTTCTTCTTCCTATGGTTTGTAAACCAAAGGCTAAGGTATTTTCTGAGATCATAAGCCAAGAACGAGATTTAAACCAGAACATTGGACCCAAGATCCAGTCCCAGCTGAGAACATGAGACCGAATTTATGTGGACTCGAGTGATCTCAAGACCAAGACAACTAGATTACGACTCCCTGGGCCCTTTCTTCAATTGAAATAAACTTGACAAGAGTAAATTCGTGAAGAATACAGAACAGTACAAAAACGTACAGTACAGTAGAGAACAATAGCGTACAGCACAGAGTACATTATGCCACAGTATTGTTAAATACTCGTTTTTGATTGGCTAGTAGGGCATTCTAGAATGGACATTAAAACCAGATAATGGGAAAGTTGTAAACTATATCAGGACAGTTGCAAAAGGTATCGGGACAACTTGCAATCATGACGCAGTATGCGCCTACACATGCAGACCATACTTACAGAATGCTAAACCAATAGCTACACAAACTGAAATTGGATACGTTGTAAATGCAGGTCCAAGGAGGGGAAAAAACATAGCTAACTAGCTAGCTAGCATTGATTTGTATCGCAGAGACACATTTTTGGGGGTACATCGGATGACCTAACGTGGCGAGTGATGAGCGAGCATGACAATGGAACATAATGAACAAAGGACTAGCGTGCAACAAACAGGAAAATAACGGCTCTATAACAGTAGTGTGCAGAACGGCATCTCGGAACGTACAACTCGTCAGTCCTTCAGTCCTCGTGAGTCACGGATGGGCGATTGCAGCAGACGACCACACCGGGTTCCACTCCTATCAGCTAAAAACAAGAAGAAGCGGCTCCAGTGGGCACGCGATCACCAACACTGGACAATTGAGGATTGGAAATAGATTGCCTGCTCTGGCGAATCCTGTTGCTTCCCATCCTGCCTAGTCTCCATTCCCCCATCCTGCCTGGTGTCAACGGTACAGGCACACTGACACACATTATGTCCCTTGATACCAATTGAGCAACATATCCATTCCCCAAAGAAATCAGGCTGTTCTGGAGCAAAGGGGGTCCGACCCAGTACTAGATGGTTGTACCAAATAAATTGGCCACTGAGTGCATACTTCCGTAATTTTTTTCAACTGGTACTGTGCTACCTTCAGGCCAGTCTTGTGAGGCTTGTGGGCGTCCTAGAGCAAAACAACCGACATGTATATTTACATGAGATACTTACCTTTCCATAGAGAGGTCATATTAGTTTAGGCCAAACTGTTCAGACGCTACATGGAGAAGACCTATTTTGGGGATATCTCCTGGTCTGAGAAACACTTCTGTAGCTGCGGAAGGCCAACATCGGTGGATGCAGTGGATTGAGACACAGCCCATGCAACAAAAAAAACATATCTCCATCTTAAATGGATTTTTATGTTTTTTTTTTCTACGCTAATTAGATTTCCACAGGGGCAAGGACATCGACTCTGGGGGGTTAATGCCACCTCCCTGGGAGCTATGCTTCAAGCAGTACACTAGATAGTCCCTAATATAATGATGTTATTTTAATGTATGGTTGAGACACACTGATAATGAGACAGCCTAGTTCTAATCAACCCCACAGAGCTCTAAAGAGGAACGGTAATGTGTCTGCTGCACACACACAGCACCACTAAAAAGTTTCAATTAATAAAAATGCCATTTTGCCTGGTCCCTTAGGGTAGGAATTAAATATGACTTCACGACCAAATCACACACAGCACCATGTTGTGGACAACACTTCCTGCTCTATGAGTGTGTTTACACACTCATGCACACACACACACACACACACACACACACACACACACACACACACACACACACACACACACACACACACACACACACACACACACACACACACACACACACACACACACACACACACACACACACACACACACACACACACACACACACACAGCCCCAGCATCAGACTTGTCTCTACGGTTTGTTAGCACTTGAGAGATAAAACTTTACATGCTGCTCCCAATTAGCACAGCAGTGACCATGCACCATGTCTCATCTGCTGAACGTTCCTCCTGAAGAGGAGCTAGTTATGTGGGGGCTCGTGAGAATGGAAAGAGTGTGGGAGCGAGAGAGAGAGAGAGAGAGAGAGAGAGAGAGAGAGAGAGAGAGAGAGAGAGAGAGAGAGAGAGAGAGAGGGGGAGAGATGAAATGGCTTAAGCATTCATTTTGAGTAGAGAGACAGGTCCTATTAACATTTAACAGCATTTGTTCAACTTGGTGCGGAGGTTATGATGCAAATGAGGAGGAATTAAAAGTGGCCAGGGGTTTGTCATTGATGGATTGCAGTCTGGCAGTGCTTACACTTCCCAGTGTCCATCAGAGGCGATTACTGTGTAATTAAACCTTATTTCTGGACTCTCCAGCGCATAATTACTTCGTGAATGTAACCATCATCTAAAAGCTACCAAAATGCTTTAGCATTTAGTCTAGCAGTCATTTCCATGGGCTTGTGTCAGATGTAGCCATCAGACAGTGCAAAAGAACTGTCACTTTTAATAAGAGGCAAAATATTAAATGAAACAGTATGCTTATTACGGAAAAATTTGGCTTTCAAGAGTCCTTTATGTTATTTGCATAATTTATTCACCCCCCTCCCCCCATCACAAGCTTTAGCTAATTTCTCTCACATCTAAATAGATTGCACATTTAAGGCTACTTAAGGAAAATTATCACTTTGCATATTTTAATTGTTATGAAGGAAGTGATTTGAGAAAGGTCTGTGGCTCATCCTCTCGAGCCACGCGGTTGCTGGGCTGTCTGATTCAGCTGCTTAGTGCTGCAGCGCCGCAGATAACCCCCGAGTTCACACACATCCACTACAGTTTCATCAGAATGCAAATGAACCCCCAGAACACTGAGACAAGTGGCTCTTTGATATTTATAAAATACCCACTAATAACTTAAATGTACTTCGTTTGACACAACTTTATTTTCCTCTTATCAACATTGAGTTTTTTCCCCCCTCGTCAAATGCTCCTGTTAAAAAATTCAATGACATTTGACTAGATGCTCTTTCCAGAGCGACATACAGGAGCTGAACCGCACACTGACAGGTTTTTCACCTTGGGTATTCGAACCAGGAACCTTTTGGCTACTGGCCCAATGCTAAAACAAGTTAATGGACACGAACGTAGGTAAAAGGTTTAATTCAGACTTTTATTTGAGGTATGCTTGTTCTCTTTGCCCTCCACAATTAGTACCACAGACATAAATGACACATGTCAACACACGTGGAAACAGCTAATAAAAAGATTTCACATTTTGTTTCTGCTTTTGATAACCTTCATTGTTGGGATTAGGCCCAGGGTTGTTCTGTGTATAATGGAGAGAAAGCCTGTTGGAATGCATCCATAAATCACAGATTGTTTACATGTGCACACTGCAGGAAAAAGAGACACACAGCATTACAAATGAAACAGCACTGGGAACAAAATGCACTGGGGACTTTGTTCCTTAATGTTAATTGTACAGCAGCTTCCCCCATGCACATACCATCAACTGTATAATGATACAATAAAAAATAGAAAATCTATGCATAAATGTTCAATTTACATAAAGAGAATCAGAGGCAATGTGGAGCTGTGAACCGAGACGTGCGGTTTTATAATCCTCCCTCGATGTTTTTAGTAAAGATTAAATTTGATCATAACATTTGAATGACTGTAAAAAAAACACATTTGGTTAACGGTAGCATTACAATTATACAGTCAAAGCAATTTTCCAATAAGACAAAGTCTCAAAGACAGATAAATAGTATGACGGTCTCAGAGAGCGTTATTTGTATTGTGCATTGTATAGGTCTTTCAGAGGAAATAACTTAAGTTTCCAAATGTTATATCTCTTGAATAATGTTATCAATGTCAGAAGTGAAATTATAAACACACATTGTAAACATGGACAACAATCACGTCGAACCAATGAGTGGAGATATAAGAAAAAAAAGCATATTTATTCAGTATTTTGTTTTTTTGCACTGTACCTTGGAGTAGATTAAAATATATTTACATTGACTGCAGGTATGGCAATACATACACATATACAGTATCAGTCAAAGGTTTGGCCACACCTACTCATCAAATCATCTTTCTTTATTAGTACTATTTTCTACATTGTTGAATAATAGTAAAGACATCAAAACTATGAAATAACACGTATGGAATCATGTAGTAACCATAAAAGTGTTTAACAACTCAACATATATTTTATATTCTTCAAAGTAGCCACCCTTAGCCTTGATGACAGCTTTGCACGCACTTGGTATTTTCTCAACCAGCTTCACCTGGAATGCTTTTCCAACAGTCTTGAAGGAGTTCCCACATATGCTGAACACTTGTTGGCTGCTTTTCCTTCACTCTGCGGTCCAACTCATCCCAAGCCATCTTAATTGGGTTGAGGCTGGGTGATTGTGAAGGCCATGTCGTCTAATGCAGCACTCCATCACTCTCCTTGTTGGTCAAATAGCATTTACACAGCCTGGAGGTGTATTAGGAGATTGTCCTGTTGAAAAACAAATGCTTGTCCCACTAAGAGTTAACCAGATGGGATGGCGTTTCACTGCAGAATACTGTGGTAGCCATGCTGGTTAAGTGTGCCTTGAATTCAAAATAAATCACAGACAGTGTCACCAGCAAAGCATCCCCACACCATCACAACTTACCCTCCGTGCTTCACAGTGGGAACCACACATGTGGAGATCATCTGTTCACTTACTCTGCGTCTCACAAAGACACGCCGGTTGGAACCAAAAATATACAATTTGGACTCATCAGAACAAATGACAGATTTCCACTGGTCTAATGTCCATTACTCATGTTTCTTGGCCCAAGCAAGTCTTTTCTTCTTATTGTTCAGTGTCCTTTAGTAGTGGTTTCTTTGCAGTAATTTGACCATGAAGGCCTGATTCACACAGTCTCCTCTGAACAGTTGATGTTGAGATGTGTCTGTCACTTGAACTCTGTGAAGCATTTATTTGGGCTGCTGGTAACTAATGAACTTATCCTCTGCAGCAGAGGTAACTCTGGGTCTTCCTTTCCTGTGGCGGTCCTCGTGAGAGCCAGTTTCATCATAGAGCTTGATGGTTTTTTCCAACTGCACTTGAAGAAACTTTCAAAGTTCTTGAAATGGTCTGCATTGACTGACCTTCATGTCTTAAAGTAATGATGGACTGTCGTTTCTGTTCTTGCCATAATATGGACTTGGACTTATACCAAATAGGCCTATCTTCTGTATACCACCCCTACCTGATCACAACACAACTGATAGGCTCAAACACATTAAGAAGGAAAGAAACTCCACAACTTCACTTTTAACAAGGGATACCTGTTAATTGAAATGCATTCCAGGTGACTACCTCATGAAGCTGGTTGAGAGAATGCCAAGACTGTGCAAAGCGTTCATCAAGGCAAAGGGTGGCTACTTTGAAGAATCTCAAATATAAAATATATGTGATTTGTTTAACACTTTCTTGGTTACTACATGATTCCATATTTGTTATTTCATAGTGTTGATGTCTTCACTATTATTCTACAATGTAGAAAATAGTACAAATAAATTAAAACCCTGGAATGAGTAGGTGTGTTCACATTTTTGACTGGTACTGTATATACATGTATGTGGTGCATTTTAATGTATACATCAATAGCAAATGTACATTGAGTACACATAAGTGCATGTTTATTTCCAGTACATGAGTATGAAATGTATCCATTTGAATTTCACATATCTTAATGTTAACCCCCTCACACTTACACGTTCAATTGTAAGTGCACACACATACACATTAACATGCGCACTACCACAATTCACAAAGGATTAAAGCGAGTCATTATAGTTTAAAAACAGATTTTGCATTAGAGACCTTGGAGAAGACCTATACAGCCCACAATATTCTATAATAATAATATTATTATTATTACAATATTCTTGCAGAAATGTGGCATTATGAGTACTTATATAGCCCATAGAAGTCAGTATCTCAAGTACGTGTGCGTTATCGTCACCTTCACACTCATAAATGTGTCTTATCAGGTTTGCTATTAAAATGTTCAGTCTTTCTGAGGTAGACTGTTCGAATTCAAGGGCAAGCTGTTCATTTCATTAAATTTTTTAAAAATAATTTTTGTTATTTTTTAGATTTTTTTTTTTTTTGTACAAATGCATGACATTCAAAAAGACAGAACATAAGTACTACATGTACAATATGTAGCAATGAGGTAGAAATGGTTATAAAGAACAACATTTAAATATAAAACAGATAAGACTACATAAAGATGACGCTAACATTTATAGCAGTTCTGTACAAAACCCACCCATAGGGGACACTGATAGAGTGTGGAAAACAAAATTCAAGTGGTTAATGCAAAAATTAATGCAAAAATCGCTCCGCCATTTCCTGGTTTCTAGAATTCTAATAGTTTGCCTAATTTCAGTTTATGTGACAAAACAAGCAAGTAAAGTATAGAGAATCACTACCATCTAAACCGCTGTGAAATATCGTTTCCATAACCAAAATATTGTATTTTCAGCTGTTTGAAGCTGGTGTACAAAACCGAAAGTACAAGACGCAAAAACAAAACATAAGAATGGGAAGCATAGAAATAGCGCACATTGAACATATCTACTGTACCACTTATTAGACTTGCTTTCAATGAGAATGACAGATTTATAACTATACTTCTATCTGAATTTGTTTTAACATTGTCAGAAATTAGGGAAAATAAAAGTGCTTATCAACCTAGCTAGTTTGTTGCACATATTTTCCTAAATAGGCCGATCCTTCACATTGTTGTCCTCCAGACGGAAATACTTACTTCAGTGAACATCTTTAGCCTCAAGAAACAGTATCATATGTGTTTGAATGCGGGGCCATGTTCTACTGCTTTTATCGTTAGTGTAATGTAGTGTAATAATGTGTAACTTGTTCAAAAGCAATTTTCTTTACGTTGAATTGTTTCCCTTAAATTCATGAATGTGTCCTACTTGCACAAGCAAATCTGTTTAAATCACTGTAAAAGAAATAATTGCCATTTTGAGTTTAATGAGCTTATGTCAAAATAAAACTGTTGATCTCACTTTGGCATCAGGGGAAGGCTTACTAACACATTTTTGTATGACAAAACAAAGCTTTCACTTGGTTAACTACACTTGAACTTGAGAGGACTTTTATCATATGTATGTATCTAAGGCACTAAAAGCCATATAGCAATATAAGATACAAAGATAGATTACAATAAAACAAGCAGATTTACTGTAGATTTAGATTCTGGGGATATACATCAATGTAGCTATTGTTAGATGATCTTTTTGCAGTGTTGTTTCTTTGTGCAGCTGTTATTCTTTGTAATAGCGTTCATGAAAAAGCAGTCCAAAGCTTTTTAACAAAGCTAGGTGAATGTCTGTCTTGAGAAAGACACCAGAACAGGGAACTGTCATGGACAATCAGTGATTCGACGGCCTCCTGTTGCTCAGTAAGTGCAGTCATTGAACAAATCACTTTTGTAAATGTAACAGTGCATGTTTTAGAGTAAACAAAATAAGCTGAGTGAGAGCAGAGAAATTTGTAAATATAATTTAAAAAAAATGGGTGAAATACAACATTGAACTTCTAGTAAACATAAACTCAAGATCCCTCAGTGCACCAGCACTGGACTAGTGACACGTTCAGCGGTACTGTATCTGATGACATCCCTTCCACTGCGCTACTGACACGTTCAGCGGTACTGTATCTGATGACATCTCTTCCACTGTACTAGTGACACGTTCAGCGGTACTGTATCTGATGACATCCCTTCCACTGTACTAGTGACACGTTCAGCGGTACTGTATCTGATGACATCCCTTCCACTGTACTAGTGACACTTTCAGCGGTACACGTTCAGCGGTACTGTATCTGGTGACATCCCTTCCACTGTACTAGTGACACGTTCAGCGGTACTGTATCTGATGACATCCCTTCCACTGTACTAGTGACACGTTCAGCGGTACACGTTCAGCGGTACTGTATCTGATGACATCCCTTCCACTGTACTAGTGACACGTTCAGCGGTACTGTATCTGATGACATCCCTTCCACTGTACTAGTGACACGTTCAGCGGTACTGTATCTGACGACATCCCTTCCACTGCGCTACTGACACGTTCAGCGGTACTGTATCTGATGACATCTCTTCCACTGTACTAGTGACACGTTCAGCGGTACTGTATCTGATGACATCCCTTCCACTGCGCTACTGACACGTTCAGCGGTACTGTATCTGATGACATCCCTTCCACTGTACTAGTGACACGTTCAGCGGTACTGTATCTGACGACATCCCTTCCACTGCGCTACTGACACGTTCAGCGGTACTGTATCTGATGACATCCCTTCCACTGCGCTACTGACACGTTCAGCGGTACTGTATCTGATGACATCTCATCCACTGTACTAGTGACACGTTCAGCGGTACTGTATCTGATGACATCCCTTCCACTGTACTAGTGACACGTTCAGCGGTACTGTATCTGATGACATCCCTTCCACTGTACTAGTGACACGTTCAGCGGTACACGTTCAGCGGTACTGTATCTGGTGACATCCCTTCCACTGTACTAGTGACACGTTCAGCGGTACTGTATCTGGTGACATCCCTTCCACTGTACTACTGACACGTTCAGCGGTACTGTATCTGGTGACATCCCTTCCACTGTACTAGTGACACGTTCAGCGGTACTGTATCTGGTGACATCCCTTCCACTGTACTAGTGACACGTTCAGCGGTACTGTATCTGATGACATCCCTTCCACTGTACTAGTGACACGTTCAGCGGTACACGTTCAGCGGTACTGTATCTGGTGACATCCCTTCCACTGTACTAGTGACACGTTCAGCGGTACTGTATCTGGTGACATCCCTTCCACTGCGCTACTGACACGTTCAGCGGTACTGTATCTGATGACATCCCTTCCACTGTACTAGTGACACGTTCAGCGGTACTGTATCTGATGACATCCCTTCCACTGTACTAGTGACACGTTCAGCGGTACTGTATCTGATGACATCCCTTCCACTGTACTACTGACACGTTCAGCGGTACTGTATCTGATGACATCCCTTCCACTGTACTAGTGACACGTTCAGCGGTACTGTATCTGATGACATCCCTTCCACTGTACTAGTGACACGTTCAGCGGTACTGTATATGATGACATCTCTTCCACTGTACTAGTGACACATTCAGCAGTACTGTATCTGATGACATCCCTTCCACTGTACTAGTGACACGTTCAGCGGTACTGTATCTGATGACATCCCTTCCACTGTACTAGTGACACGTTCAGCGGTACTGTATCTGATGACATCCCTTCCACTGTACTAGTGACACGTTCAGCGGTACTGTATCTGATGACATCCCTTCCACTGTACTAGTGACACGTTCAGCGGTACTGTATCTGATGACATCCCTTCCACTGTACTAGTGACACGTTCAGCGGTACTGTATCTGATGACATCCCTTCCACTGTACTAGTGACACGTTCAGCAGTACTGTATCTGGTGACATCCCTTTCACTGTACTACTGACACGTTCAGCGGTACTGTATCTGATGACATCTCTTCCACTGTACTAGTGACACGTTCAGCGGTACACGTTCAGCGGTACTGTATCTGGTGACATCCCTTCCACTGTACTAGTGACATGTTCAGCGGTACACGTTCAGCGGTACTGTATCTGATGACATCCCTTCCACTGTACTACTGACACGTTCAGCGGTACACGTTCAGCGGTACTGTATCTGATGACATCCTTTCCACTGTACTAGTGACACATTCAGTGGTACTGTATCTGGTGACATCCCTTCCACTGTACTAGTGCCTTGCAACAGTTTTCATACTGCTTTAGTGAACAAAAAATAAATTAAAAATAAATTTGATTCAAGGCTCTTTCACGCAGTTATCAGACCTCTGTGTCGCAATTGCCTCTGTTCTGGCATATTACTAAACACCGATAGTTAATAATAATGACACTTGAATTGCTCAAAGACAGGGCTAATGGGTACACACCCCTTTTTTCAAGACCAACGTGCTCTGAGAAAGTAATACACCATAACATAGGTGTCTATGAATGGGGAGTACACTGAATGTGTAACACTAACTCAAGCTGATTTTGTTGACAGATAGGCAGCTTTTTTTGTTTCCTCAACAGGCTTCATAGTATAATAAGTGAAATAGGCTCTGTCATCTATCCATTCCCTTAGATTTTGCTTTCAGGGAAAACTAATCAACTGAGGTAGAAAAATAACTTATGGCATACATAATTCTTAGGTTTTATTCATGATAAAACAGCAGCGGAATGGAATTAAATACCTTGGGAAGCTGTCTGTTTCAACCCCATGACGCTTGTCTTCAGCAAATGTATCTTGCCATTATTCTGCCACAAGAGGCCTGGCAGTTTTATCTGCAGATGAGATACAAAATTAAGCTGCTGATAATGTTCGACGAATACATATGTTCTGCTTTCTCCTACAGATGAAGTTTAACAAAAAAACTCAAATGTGTTCATGTCCTCTGGATCAAGGCCAGTCGAATGTGTTATAGTTGATAGAATTTAAGAAACATTATTCCTTCATCCTTGCCACATATCAAATACAACTACAGTATATTCACAATGGGATTCTTCGCTTAGAAAATCGCAAAGAAAAGCACAATACTCCTTTTGTCTTCCAAATACTCCAGAATTCCTCTGGTACATTCAAAGTCATACTCTTGTTAATTTTTAGCCTATTGAGGTACCTTAACCCACCTTTTAGATAATGTAAATTCAAAAGCAAGCCAAATGCTCTTAGCAGTATGTCGTGCTTTGACTAAATCTTTAGAGGTACTGCACATATCACAATCACTTTCCTGAGTTTTCAAAAAAGAGAACATCAAAAGAAATGATGTCTATAAATTAGAGTTCAGATTAACAATACCACATACTTTCTCCTGATCAGAGACCGCAAAGCAGACACAGTTGAGGAATAGTGTTTCAATGGAAAAAAGCTTTAAAAAAAACGATTTTGTCTCATATTAAAGCTTTTTATATTAGCACATGCCACCAAAGTAGATTGTGAGGCGAAGAAAATAATAACACAAAATAAAAGAGCACCACTTCAGGCACTTGATAGAAACTAAATCTCCAGAACAGCAGAATGATATATACACACACAGCGGTTCCATTTTGTTACACTCTACCCTATAGTCTCTAGGTCCTGTGTGGCTTAGTTGGAAAAGCATGGCATTTGCAACACCAGGGTTGTGGGTTCAAAACCCATGGGGGACCAGTACAAAAATGTATGTTACTGGACAAGAGTGTCTGCTCAATGACTAAAGTGTGATGAAAAATGTACCCACTTGTACCTTGGGAGGTGATGCTTGACCTCAGTGGTTTCAACTGTCAAAATAAAGTTTCTCTGTGTTGTGTGCAGATTGCCGGCTGTTGTCTAAAGCGTGCCTTTGCTTCCCTCAGGCCTATCCTTATGCCTTTACTGAACTGCAGGTGTTAAGGTCACCACTATCTGTCATTTCCCCTTGCCTAGTTTACTGAGGAGAGAATTCTAAATGGTAAACCTCTAAAGGGGTTTCCTACCCACATGTTCTAATACTTCAGCTTCATTGACTACAACCAAACATTTTATTCCATTCGGTGTATGTATCCAGTTCTTTTTGTGATATACTGGGCTGGAATTTGCTAAATCCATTTTCAAAGTCTTGGTAGGAGACTGGTCTCATCTGGCTGGGATGGATGGCGGAGAGTTCAGAAGCTGGGATGCCATGGAGCTGTCCTACCACTGCCTCCTGGCACAGCTGGGCCACGTCCAGTCCTGAAAAGCCTTCCATCCGCTCGACCAGCAGTGACACCTCTTTGTCACTGAGGCAATAGTTGTGCTGTGAGAGTAGTTGGCTAATTATCTGGCGCCGAGCTGTGCTGTCAGGTAGGGGGATGAGGAGCCGTTTGGTGAAGTACCTCCTCAGGGAATCTTGGATCTCCTCAGGCTTACTGGTGGAGCAGACCACTAGGACATGGTCCTCGGCTGTGGTCAGCACACTGTCCAGCTGCATGAGGAGCTCGCTCTGGATCACGTTCACCGGACTCTCCTCGCTGAGATGGGCCGATAGAAGCATGTCCACCTCACTGATGAACACAACTGAGGGCTGGCGACACCGGGCCAACAGGAAGGAGGCCTGGACAATCTTCTCGCCCTCCCCCAGCCACTTGGTCACCAGGGCTGAGCCACTCAGCTGCAGGAAGGCTGCCCCCAGCTGGCTGGCCATGCAGCGGCCCAGCAGTGTTCTGCCTGTTCCCTGAGGTCCGAAGAGAAGGAGGCTCCGAGGTAATGTGGCAAGTCCACTGAACATGTCTGGCCTCAAAATGGGCCACAGAATCTCTTCTTTGATGGCTGCTTTGGCCAGCTCCAGACCAGCTATGTCACTCCAGTCCACTGGGGGAGCGGGCTGAAGGATCTCTGTGGTGACCAACTCCACCACGCTGGCATCGCTGTTCTTCAGCTGCTCCTCTGCAACGTGGCTGGATGAGGTAGCTCTGCCAATGTCCGACCCTGCAATGGAATGGGAGAGGTGCTCTTCACTTTGCTCACCCGTGATAGGGGATCCAAATTTTCCAAAGGACTCACCTGATCTCAGGCTTCCCACAGAGCTTTTGGTTGATCCATAGGAGGGAGGGGTAAGTGCTCTGCCAGACTGACTGCTAAATTTTCTTTGCTGATCTGAGGATATTGCCTGCTTTGTAGGCTTAAACGCTAAAGATGACACATCAGCATTCCTGTCAAATCCATTCCCTCTGCTTGAGTCTGAGATGCTGTTGTCTGCTATTCTGTACATAGGGCTTTGTGAGGAGCGCTGTTGATTGTAGTTGAAATTACTATAGCTGGAGTCCATATCTCCATGCCCCGTCATGTAGAAAGCTTTTCTTTTCAATGAGTTGGCTGAGCTGCCATTCAAAGGTGTTGGTGCAATTGGTGCATGGTTATGGGACTGATAGGTATATCCAGAGAGTGTAGAGGGGGGTAGCGGTGTGGGAGCTGCAATCCTGGATGGCAGATAGGAAGAGGGCGGTGGGCCCCCCCCAGGGCTATAGCCAGGGGCAACAACTGTCTGTGAGGGATACCCTGCCGGAGGATAATTGTAGTTGGAGATGTTGGGAGACCCCACGTTGTAGCTGGGCACTAGAGTAGTGGGAGGTGGTGGAAGAGGGGGTTGTATGAGACCAGCACTGTGCATAGGAGAAGGGTGTTGAGAGGGGAGGCCTGGGTTGGTCTGCCCGCTGTAACTAGAGTGCAGGTAGGAGCCATTGTAGCCTGTAGCGTATTCCTGAGAGGACAGACCCGGGTGTAGACTGGTGGTCGTGTGACTCCCACAGTTACTTCTGGAATAGCTGGGCTCATTCAGGCTGCTGGCCACCCCTGGGGTGCTACCTATGCTGGCCGACACATCTGTAGGGGGAAGGGCAGCTGTCATTCCAGATTTGTTCACAGATATAACATCTGGACCGCAGTTCATTGAGTAAATCCCCTCCTGCCAGGACTCACTCTCTGACTTACGTCCGTTGAGGAGTCCAGGAGTGCCATCGGAATACGAGCAGAGCAGCGCTCTTTCACTCGGACTCTCTAAAATCCCAGAGTACTTCTCTGCGTATTTCTTCAGCAGGTTGGAGGCGGTGAGTGCAGAGATGTCGTCGTTTGCCCAAGCATACTGGTAGGTGCGCTGCAGGTGCCCCCGGTAGGCCTCTACTTTGTGTGCAGGGGAGCGGGTGGTGGAGGAGATGTCAAAGTGCTGCTCGGCCCACTGCGCATGCTCTGGGGTCCACTGCATCTTTAGGCCTAAACACCCGACAAAAAGAGAGAGATGGGTCAAATGACTATCAGATAGCAGTTGCTAATTATTCTCAGTTTTCTCAAGTAGTTGACAGCATTTTGTGTCTAGAAAAAAAGTTTGAACATTTAACACGGTGGAAACGTTGTCTTTGTGGCAATGTACTGACAAATTACTTTGTTTAAAAAAAATCTCCCAATTTCCAATACCAGTCCCTACCAGTCCCAAACTTCATACAACCAACATCCTCTACTGAAAAACAGACTCTGCTAACCAGTTACATCATGGGCAGTGTGGATTTGGGACGAAACACCTGGTTAGCAGAGTATAATGCACCCTGCACAGAACAGAATGTCATAGACAGTGCAGGTCAGTCTATAATCCAACTCTCATGTAAGGCATTCCGAGACAGTTTCAAATCTGCTTCGAGGAGTGCAGCAAAGCAATCTCTCAGGCAGTGCTCTGTTGCTTCCATCACACAAACCCCACTGCCCAGCATGAATTACAACGGCCCTGTGTCTGGCTACTGCTTCCCAGTCTACAGAGTGAGAGGGAAAAACATGCCTCACTTGTCTTTCTCTCTTCCCAGACTTTATTTCACTGCCTCCAGGGCTCAAAAGGCATGATCGAGTTTAATCCTAAACTCCATCTACAAACACAAGTCATTGCATATGCTGTCATCTTAGACTCAGCATGGGATTATCAAAGAAAGATATACTCAAGAAAGAAACAGACCGCTGTGTTTACAGTGTTAAAACAAACATCAACATGACGCGCACGCACGCACACACACACACACACACACACACACACACACACACACACACACACACACACACACACACACACACACACACACACACACACACACACACACACACACACACACACACACACACACACACACACACACACACACACACACACACACACACACACACACACACACACACACACACACACACACAGTTCAATCTGACTTAAAACTCTATTGGTAAACACTGAATCACACCGCAAAACCATCCATTCCTGCTTTATTGATCTGCCTCAGCCAGCCACACGTGCAGCAGCACAATATGACATCGCCCAGTAGCTTAAGTCCCCATCCAAGTCTTTAAGAAACAAACAGAGAGCATCAAGCGGCGGATTACAGCTCAGTGTTTGTCTAGTAACAGAGAAGCATGTGGTTTCCCTCATGACTCCCTTCCAGCCGCTTGCTCAGCCGCCAAACCAGGCACCAGGAGCTAATTAGCAGGATGCTGCTGAGCTAATTGTGTTAATTTACAAGGTTTTAGTCAAAGAGATCCACGCTACAGTACGGCTCACGCGGCTGTCAGCCTTTCCAAGCTAATGGTTAAGAAAAGCTCATGGCAAAGAGCCCAGTCACTCACAGCAGCCATAATATACCGTAGCTAGCAGCAAGTCTATCCACAGTAAATACAATCTATAGAGCAAGAGAGACAAGTCTGTACCACTTCAAACAAAGGAGAACACACAGACAGACATATCCAAGTAACAGTGTACTTGAAGAGGCAATATGAAAATACTTAGCATTAAATAATAGGGATGATAGACGCATTCAAAAAAAAGATCAATTGATTATGAGGAATAGGCTACATACAGTGCTGTAGGTGTTTGAGGGGACTGCTTGTGGCTGTCTTGGGAATTGAGAAAGTTACTTTCACCGATTACTGTACTCTTAGACCTTTCATATTTCTAGCATTACTCAACCTTTATGTTCTAGGTCATTAGTCCTCTTGGTAAAGTCCTCTTGATGCACGTGGGTGTTGCATAGCAATACAAAAAAGTATGATATTTCAAGTGGTACATTTTGTTCTGCAACAACACATTCAAGTGTATAAGAGCCTCAAACTAAATATTCTGCCTCTCATTTTAATGGCTTTTAATATTATTTTTTTTACATGATCTGTGCACATTATCTGACAACATCAATTTCTAGCTTCGCATAAGCAAAGAGATTGGATAGAAAACATATTTGGTCACCAGAGACCGTCTTCTACAATTGTTGTCCCTCACATTCAACAAAAATCATTTTCAGTGTCACCATTATACATAGTGCAGAAAGATACTTTCTCCTTTGAAATCCTCTCTGCACAAAGTGCCACTTTAGACAATCCGAGAGGGGCTTCTCGCAAAGTGTTCTTACACATTTCAATATCAAATCAATTTCTGGGTGATAATTAAGTACCTTACTGGGATTGATTTGAATTAAAACAGTCAAAAAGGTGGTCCTGTGTAGCTCAGTTGGTAGAGCATGGCGCTTGTAACGCCAGGGTAGTGGGTTCGATCCCCGGGACCACCCATACGTAGAATGTATGCACACATGACTGTAAGTCGCTTTGGATAAAAGCGTCTGCTAAATGGCATATATTATTATTATTATTATAAAAAGAAACAGAAACAAAAATGCTAAGCAAAGAGCAATTTCTCAAGCACGCATTTTGCTAGGACTGCCTTGGAGTGGTCTGAGAGGCACGTTGGCCATGAATGAAATGGAAAGCCAGCAAGAAAAGAAAATGTTTTAAATACAGCAAGTCAGTGAAAACCCACTGAACTGTGGATGAGGGCTAACACGGAGAGCCATGCCTCGCTCTGTCGAAAGGGGCATACCGCTTCACTTCGAAAGGTGTTTGACAAACTATAAACAAAATGCTGTTTCCCCCCCACATAATAGACTATGTCCTTGTCTAGCCTAGCCATGGCTTTCAGTCAAGACATGTGAGGTAGAGGTCGGCCGATTAATCGGAATGGCCGATTAATTAGGGCCGATTTCAAGTTTTCATAACAATTGGAAATCTGTATTTTTGGACACCGTTTTGGCCAATTAAAATATATATATATTTTTACACCTTTATTTAATCTTTATTTAACTAGGCAATTCAGTTAAGAACGTATTCCTATTTTCAATGACGACCTAGGAACGGTGGGTTAACTGCCTTGTTCAGGGGCAGAACTACAGATTTTTACCTTGTCAGCTCAGGGATTCAATCTTTCAACCTTACAGTTAACTAGTCCAACGCTCTAACCACCTGCCTCTCATTGCACTCCACGAGGAGCCTGCCTGTTACGCGAATGCAGTAAGCCAAGGTAAGTTTCTAGCTAGCATTAAACTTATCTTACAAAAAACAATCAATCGATCATAATCACTAGTTAACTACACATGGTTGATGATATTACTAGTTTATCTAGCGTGTTCTGCGTTGCATATAATCGATGTGGTGCGTATCGTTGCTCCAATGTGTACCTAACCAAAAACATCAATGCCTTTCTTAAAATCAATACACAGAAGTATATATTTTTAAACCTGCATATTTAACTAAAATAAATCCAGGTTAGCAGGCAATATTAACCAGGGGAAATTGTGTCACTTCTCTTGCGTTCATTGCACACAGAGTCAGTGTATATGCAACAGTTTGGGCCGCCTATAAGAACATCCAATAGTCAAAGGTTAATGAAATACAAATGGTATAGAGAGAAATAGTCCTATAATTCCTATAATAACTACAACCTAAAACTTCTTACCTGGGAATATTGAAGACTCATGTTAAAAGGAACCACCAGCTTTCATATGTTCTCATGTTCTGAGCAAGGACCTTAAACGTTAGCTTTCTTACATGGCACACATTGCACTTTTACTTTCTTCTCCAACACTTTGTTTTTGCATTATTTAAACCAAATTGAACATGTTTCATGATTTATTTGAGGCTAAATTGATTTTATTGACGTATTATATTCAGTTAAAATAAGTGTTCATTCAGTATTGTTGTAATTGTCATTATTACAAATATTTTTTTTTTAAATCGTCCGATTAATCGGTATCGTTTTTTGGGTCCTCCAATAATCGGTATCGGTGTCGAAAAATCATAATCGGTCGACCTCTAATGTGAGGACACTTGAATGATGTCAATCTGACCCAGTAACTACATGAAATGTGATTGCACACTTCATGGATGACATTAGCTTGGACAACTGTGTTGATTTAAAGCGTCTCCATTACGTCAATAAAAATATCAAGGAAAACTGCTCCTAACACTTAACTCCTAACGTCTAATACGGATTTTTAAGGGAGTACTTTTAGGTTAAACATTTATTCATTTACATCAGTAAATTAAGAGTGTGTTGCACACACACACACCACACAAACCAATTCAAACCAAATCAGGCAACAATGCCAACTTTCTCTAGGTCTTGTGTTAGCCCATAGACGTATGATTCACATTATCCCGTCTGCATAGAAATACAATAATATCCACAGCTTCCTTTCTGTCTTGCAACTGGTATAATTACTGACTGTTCCATTAGTGGAATGTTTTCAGACAGCCTGAGGGCGTAAGCTAAAATTCCTCTGATTAGCAATTCACAAAAAGCTCTTTGTTTAACTTAGCAGTCTCCTCTGTTGGTCAAATGCAAAACAGCATCCTCCAAATCTATGGGATACATGTCATTGGTCAGTTACATATTTCTTTGTTTTTGTTCAAAATGGTACTCGTAATGTATAAAAATGACATGCTGAAGTACAAAACCCTTTGACTAGATATTGTATGGTGTTTAATTTCTGCTACTGCGATCATCTCCAATGAAACAGAGACACTGACCTTTTTGGGAACTATTAATCTTGGTTGCCTTGGCCATTTTTAAGCAAACAGAACTGGGCCTCTGCTCTGTCCATCCAATTTCCCAGTGCGTAAATTGGACCACCGCTTGCACAATTCTCTATTCATTACTGGGCTGCTGAAAGGAAGCACAGAGGTGGCAGAGCGTTTTTCTTTTCCTTTTTCTCTCTGTGTGTGTGTGTGTGTGTGTGTGTGTGTGTGTGTGTGTGTGTGTGTGTGTGTGTGTGTGTGTGTGTGTGTGTGTGTGTGTGTGTGTGTGTGTGTGTGTGTGTGTGTGTGTGTGTGTGTGTGTGTGTGTGTGTGTGTGTGTGTGTGTGTGCGTGTGTGCGTGTGTGCGTGTGTGCGTGTGTGCGTGTGTGTGTGTGAGAGAGCGGGAAAGAAGAGCGAGAGAGAGGGCAATGCCTTTTAGGAGGATTCCCAAGCATAGAAAGCTGGACTCTCTTTTGGGGTGGGGGAGGTTTGAGGTAGCTAGCTGTCGTAATTGAAACGTGGCCTAATCAGACTCATTACCATTTCCAGCAATTTGCACCACCAAAGATGCTTATTAGGTAACTGTGTTTAATAAGCCGCCTTTTAGAAAACTAACTGTAATGAGCTCTTTAAAGTCAGACTTGAGCGTGATTATGCACTGGAAGTGTTTTGCAGGGCTGAAGCAGACTGGTACATTTAGTCGTGTACAATGTCATAATTAATCTGCACACACTCTGCACTCCACAGCACACAATAGCCACAGCTGAGCCAGTAGACCTGCTGAAAAATGTGTATAATTACTGATCATTACAGCCCTGGGATTTTCATCTGTGGATGTAAACATAATTATAAGAGCTTTTTCTTTTTATATCACACACACAGACCACTGGATATGACAAGCATGCAAATACTGTCGACAGACAATTACATTTACCAGTAAAAACAAGCTCATATTCAAATTAAAATTCACTCAAGATATTTCGAGGGGGAGAGAATATTCCAATGCAATATGTAGAGGGAATCGGCATGGCAACTGAAGCCCATTCATCTCACATATCAAGTTGACCATTTAAACTCAATTTAGAGGTCCATGTGGCAGTAATTCCGATGAATCTATAGACCGCAGGGCGCCATTTAACCCCTCATTTAGTAAAGATATGCCTTCCTCAGTCACTGTCTTTTTCACTGGTTCTACCCATCCATTTCTCAGCCAGACTAGACTGTCAATGAATTTGATGCAGTTTTGCAGTGTGCTTTGTCTGTCACTGATGCTGGGCATCAGTAGCCAGAATAGATTCCAACCTTACACTTGCGGACCAGGCTTCCTGTTGAGATTAAGACACTGCGGAGCCGGCGCGAGATATGGATCAGAAAACGTACTTCAATCCAGGGATGAGAAATTGTGTTGTACTCAGAATTGTCCCATTATCCCAACTGTTACACTGAGAAGATAGAACGACTCCTAGGTTTTCAGAGAAACTGCCCTTTTCGTCCTCATGCTAGGTAACAGAAGGTACAACACATCCCTGGATTGAGGTACGTTTTCTGAGCCATATCTCGCACTGGCTTCACGGTGTCTTAATCTAAACAGGAAGCCTGTTTGACCCCAGTGGATCTTTAAGCAAGCGTAGGGTCGGAATCTATTCTGGCTAGGACATCAGATGATCCAAATGAACCAGACACTCATAACAATTTACCTCCATTGTATGGTAATCAATCGAAATATTCAAGGCACAATTAATCATGTAATTACATTTGAATATGGTCAGAGAGCAGTCAACATCCTAGTATTGTGGTTAATTGTTGTAAGTTTCACACCGACTAAGGAAGCTAGGCAACAGATTCCAGATGATTCCAAGGCAATTCATGCAGGATATGATTGTAAATCTATGATGCACTTATCTTTGATGTAGTTGGCCTGTCAGTCAAACAGTACATTTGCTGTGACAAGGCCACTCTTTGTACTCACAGTAATATTAATTTGATGCTTTTCTCAGAGAACACACGGCACAGACACAGCCCGCTGTGACAGAGCTGTAATCATTTCAATTTAGTAAACACAGATTCTTCCCTTTCAACGCAGCCCGCTCCTTCAGTGATACAATGTGCCTCTTCCCTTTTCTTGTTCCTGGAAGCGCAGGCACTCTTACCTGCGGCAATATATCCTAGAGGGAACGCGAGTAGAGACGAGTGTCTCACTGTGGCATTTACCCAGCAGCACTTGTGGGCCTGTAAATACAGTAAATACAAACAGGTCTCCAAGTCTCCAAATATATACAGTTGTACCCAACTTGTATCAAACCACTTTTATTCTACCAGTGTCATTCTTTCTTCTACCAAACAAAGCTTTATTGTCTGTGATTTAAATGGATTACACAAAATATACTTTGATAATTTAAGAGAATTTAACTTTTCTGCTCTCTTTTCTAGACACAACGATGCATAGTTGACCTTTAACATCCGTTGGAGGCTGGACAAATTAATCAAACTCAGACACGGTACTAGAAAAATATTTAGGATTGAATTATAATTGAGAAAATCTCTCTCTCTCTCTCTCTCTCTCTCTCTCTCTCTCTCTCTCTCTCTCTCTCTCTCTCTCTCTCTCTCTCTCTCTCTCTCTCTCTCTCTCTCTCTCTCTCTCTCTCTCTCTCTCTCTCTCTCTCTCTCTCTCTCAGCATCTCTTTTCCCCAATTACATTATTATTAGAGAAAGAAAGGCCTTTCACCACCTGGATGGTCATCTATCAATACCAATAACATGTTGTAATTATTGACATTTAATTGTAGTAATTATAAATCATTACACAGTATTTTCTTATATTAAGTACAGTGGATGCATCATATTTCAAGAGCACGGGATATATGTGCACACGACAGCAGGGAGTGTAATGACTATCTATTATCTTATAATGCATGTAATAATACTTTTCAAGTATCTTATTTCATGAAGATTGGTCTAGACATACTAAAACTATAACGCATTGAAAATGTAAATAAGATACAAACCATGTCAACGCAGACTAATGAAACGTGAGAAACCTCGCAAATGGTCACTTCCAACCAAAAAAGTGTAGTTTCAAATCTAACAGGAACACATGTGAGCGCACATACACAGTTCTTTTGGCTTGACTGAAAACTATAGCCACATCATAATAATTGAAACTGCTTGACGTCAAAATGTTCAATTTTCTGCAGTCTGACTTGGGGGCGGTTCTGAAAACGATCAGGAGCGCAAAGCAGCCTGATCCTGTCGGTAGAGACAACAGACACAACAAGATGTCTGGGAGCCCTGCCTCCCTCCCTCCCTCCCTCCCACTTTCTCTATCTCTCCCTCCCTCCCTCCCTCCCTCCTCCCTCTCTCCCTCCCTCCCTCCCTCCCTCCCTCCCTCCCTCCCTCCCTCCCTCCCTCCCTCCCTCCCTCCCTCCCACTTTCTCTATCTCTCTATCTCTCCCTCCCTCCCTCTCTCCCTCTCTCCCTCTCTCCCTCTCTCCCCTCCCTCCCTCCCTCCCCTCTCTCCTCTCTCTCCCTCCCTCCCTCCCTCCCTCCCTCCCTCCCTCTCTCCCTCCCTCCCACTTTCTCTATCCCTCCCTCCCTCTCTCCCTCCCTCCCACTTTCTCTATCCCTCCCTCCCTCCCACTTTCTCTATCCCTCCCTCCCTCCCTCTCTCCCTCCCTCCCTCCCTCCCACTTTCTCTATCCCTCCCTCCCTCCCTCTCTCCCTCCCTCTCTCCCTCTCTCCCTCCCCTTTCTCTCTCCCTCTCTCCCTCTCCCTCCCTCTCTCCCTCTCTCCCTCTCTCCCTCTCTCCCTCTCTCCCTCTCTCCCTCCCTCCCTCCCTCCCACTTTCTCTATCCCTCCCTCCCTCCCTCCCACTTTCTCTATCCCTCCCTCTCTCCCTCCCTCTCTCCCTCCCTCTCTCCCTCCCTCCCTCCCTCTCTCCCTCCCTCTCTCTCTCTCCCTCCCTCCCTCCCTCTCTCTCGCTCCCTCCCTCTCTCTCGCTCCCTCCATCACTCTCACTCTCTCGCCCTGACAAAACAAGGAAACACATGCATCTATGGCACCATCTCCATTGCTATTCAAATCTTCTAGCGTTGCATTTTCATGGTCGATGATTATTTTTTAATTTTTTATTTGCACAAAGCTTCCTTTTTCCACACTTTATACGTATGCCCATAAAGTACTGCACACATTTCGACCTCTATATCAAACGCTACACATAAATGCTGAAGAACAGCAATGAATCATCATCATTATGCAAATCCCCTACACATAACAACGCTTGTCCTGGTTTATCGGCCTGTGTATTATAAGAATTGATTCGAGAGAAATTTGCATGGGGACATCTAAGATTTTCTCCACAATTGCAATCGGGTATGTTATTAAATAAGACAATACTGTAAAGTAATATAAATGAACATCAGTACCAAGCGTGTCACACTGTACCTGCAAGTTTATCACATCAAAATGTGAACATCAAAAATATTTGAACATCGTTACAATGCAATGTTACTTTCGGTACTTTTTTGACCATGTTACTTTCGGTACTTCTGTCAACTATGTCTCACATCATATCAGGATTGAGAGGATCGAGTCACTCTAGTAATATGTCTGAATCTTCTCAACGGGGCAGTAGTAAGCCAGCCAGGCTACTTGTCTTCCCAAGGGGGCAGTAGTAAGCCAGCCAGGCTACTTGTCTTCCCAAGGGGGCAGTAGTAAGCCAGCCAGGCTACTTGTCTTCCCAAGGGGGCAGTAGTAAGCCAGCCAGGATACTTGTCTTCCCAAGGGGGCAGTAGTAAGCCAGCCAGGCTACTTGTCTTCCCAAGGGGGCAGTAGTAAGCCAGCCAGGATACTTGTCTTCCCAAGGGGGCAGTAGTAAGCCAGCCAGGCTACTTGTCTTCTCAAGGGGGCAGTAGTAAGCTAGCCAGGCTACTTGTCTTCTCAGGGGGGCAGTAGTAAGCTAGCCAGGCTACTTGTCTTCTCAAGGGGGCAGTAGTAAGCTAGCCAGGCTACTTGTCTTCTCAAGGGGGCAGTAGTAAGCTACCCAGGCTACTTGTCTTCTGAAGGGGGCAGTAGTAAGCTAGCCAGGCTACTTGCGTTTGCTCATGCAGCTACAGTGCAAGCCACTTTTGAGAAGCAAGTGAGAGAAGAGAGAAAATGCAGAAAACATGGCTTCTAATGAAAACATCATACCTACACAACAGCAACTTGTTGACAAAACTGTCTCCAGAAGGGAACTATTGGAATACTTTGCTTACAGAGTAGATGATGATGATGATGATGATAATAATGATAATAATAATAATACTTTTGAGGTTGCTTATATTTGTCCTGTTACACACAAATATGTAATGCAAATGTGTTTCTTGCATAGCCCAACTCCCCCTGAGACACTCGCATGGAGTGGGGTCATAGCCAGGGTCACCATTGTCCAGCTCTCCTGAGGGGCCAGCCCGCCAAAACAACTATGCAAAAGGTTTTACAAAGCAGTGCAGTGCAAGGGAGGTTTATTTTACCAAAACGACATAAAAACTATTTTACACATGACATTTGCATTGTAACGTTATTCTACTAGCAACTATATAATTATCTTCCTGTTTGTATGGGCTTGCTAACAGTAACCAGCCAACCTTGCAACCTTGGGCGGAGCACTGAACCCTGGGAGTCGTATCATGCTGTGTAAGATCCATTGAAGAGACTATTGCAATACAGAAACTTCAGAAATGAGCAACAAATTGTTATTTTATGTCAATTTTGGAACTTAATTATTAATATAATATGTTAAATGATATAGTTGTAATGAACAATAAATCATAGGTTTCTATACATTTCATTTGACCCAATACTTAGGCAATAGATGAGCAAATGATGCATCAAATTCATTTTAAAACAGTTTAGATGTAATTGTACAATTATGTTGTATGCTCTCAGTCTGAGATATGGTTTTGAATAAGGAACATTTAAGATATATAAAAAGAAATGTAATATAGAATAGAATATATTATATTTGTTATTTTAGTAGTTCTACCAGTTATCTACATATTGTTCTATGTATAAAAAAATTAAGCCCAGTGGTTACTCTGTAACTTTAGCTAGCATTTTGAGCACCTTACCACTGAAAGGTCTGTGCATGGCCCTGAAGGGCAGAACCCAGAAAAAGTGTAAGTTTGTCCTCATATTAGGACCAATCTCTATAGAGCAAGTGTTCACGCTCAAAGTCACTGATCAGCCGATGCTGTGTATTCTTCCTCTGTCGATGTCATGGGAAGATTTAAATGTTCACACATGAACTGAATCATGTTATAAATATACATGACAACACATTGTCAAACAGGCTACTCTATATTCCCAACAATTCTGTGCTGACATATACCACATTCTTATCATTACATCACATGCAGTGGCGTCACATCATTCAGGGCAGGTGGGGCAGAGAGCCAATGTTATTAATATGCATGTTATTACTATGTGTCACATATAAGTTTGCAAACAATGTAAAAAATAAATAAAAATCATTGAGTTAATAAAGTCGCATATAAACATAGTCTCTTATTTGCTTTCTTGAGTAAGGCAGCTCCAAAAGGAAGGTGTTTCAGCCTCGCTCAGTGCTTTCTGTTGTGGGTGGTCAGCCAGCGGAAAATACGGAGAGTAGGGGTTGGTAATGTTCTCTAGTTGCACCGTGATTGGCTCATTCTGTCAACCATGGGGACACTACGTCACCACCAAATCTACAGGTAGATCTCGACCATTCAAGCCCCTTGGGTGCTGCCATATACTTAGTGCCCATCCAAGAAGGCTCAAGGTCATTGGCGACAGATAAAATTACGTCAAATCACGTTATATCTACCGTAGCTTTGATTGGACTGATCATGTCAACATCATACCTTCAAATCCTTTTCAATCATTGTCATTTGAAGATAAATTATAGATAAATTGTATCGGTGCTCATAGGCCATTGGACATAAACATTACACAACAAGTCGGAAATCACAAATTCAACAATGAATGCTAAGGCGCCACTCCCGGGTTCGATCCCAGGCTGTGACCGGGAGACGCATGAGGTGGTGCACAATTGGCCCAGCGTCGTCCGGGTTAGGGGAGGGTTTGGCCGGCCGGGATGTTTTTGTCTTATCGTGCTCTAGTGACTCCTTGTGGCGGACCGGGCAATTGCAGCAAGTTTGACAGTGTTTCCTTTGACACATTGGTGCGGCTGACTTCCATTTTAAGCAAACAAGTGTGTCAAGGAGCAGTGCGGCTCTCAAACTTCGCCGAGTCTGTAGGGGAGCTGCAGCGATGAGACAAGATCGTAACTACCAATTGAATATCACAAAAAAGGGGGTAACGCCATGGGATAGAAAAGTTTGAATACGTTGGCCATGCTGTCAATCCAGAATGACTTATGCCGCATTCAAGACAACTGGGAACTCGGATAAAACTAGTTCCAACTGGGAAAATACAGAAAATATTTCTACACGGTCATCCAACTCGAAATTCCAACTCAGTTTAAAGACTATTCTATCTAGAGCCCACAAGAAGGACCGCTGCGAAACCTTCCTGTTCAAGCAAACACAGCACAACAAGGTGAGTACAACAATGTATTGCATGCTGCTGCATCAATTAAGTAATATGCCAGGGACATATGTATACTGTAGCTAAGACAGTAATACTAAGTGTATGTTGTGTAAGCTGTTAGTAGCCCATGTGCCTCACCCTAATTATTTGGTCACTTTCTCCCTCATAATATAGTCTACTGTTCTGACTTGGTGGTGCACATGTAGCCTATAGCCTGTTTTAGGGTAATGGAATCATTGAATATTGTAAGAGCTTTCATTGCCTGCTTATATGTCCCTTTATTTATCCTACGGTTCTGACTTGGTGTACAGAGGGAATACCTTAACAATGGCCCATGTTCTGTATTCTGTCACTGTACATTTAAAAAGTGCTGAACAAATCGTTACATTGACTACGTCCGTGTTAGCTCGATCATTAAAGTCTTAATCAAAATTACGGATTGCCTCTTATCCACTCGTCGTGAATTAATGCCATAGTTTATACATCTCAATTGTCAGTAGAAACCACATTTGTTTAAGCGAGTCAGCCATATCAGCTATGTTTTTTTAAGGCAGTAAATGAAGCTGAATGAACTGTTTCGCTGCCAGACAAGGCTCCGCCGATAGCCAGGTCTAGCAGTGGTAAGGATTCACTCCATGGTGCTGAAAAGAAAGCTCTGCTGTTGGGAGAGCTTTATGTCGGCCCTAACAGTTCGTGGGCACCGTTTGTCACTGTTATAGTGCAATTCATGTATTGTTTAGTGTTGTGTTTTGTTGTGTAGTGGCTTAGCCTGCATGCATCTAAAGAAAAATTGGTCAGTTTGCCCCACCAAAATGTTCATGCTAAAATCGACACTGGTAACATGTATTAGTAAACTTTCTAATGAACCATTGAGACATTAGCGTCACTGTCTGATTAAACTAAACAGATGAAAAGCTCTCTGTTAACAATGGATACTAGAGGTGCTTCTCAGGAGAAACTTATCTGGGCTGACATCTGAACTACAGACAGTATCATAACAACATATTGATCTGTCATTTGTAAACAAACTCACCGGTGCTTAGAGGCATCAAACGTGCTGTTAGAGCATAAGAGGGCAGAGGATGGTTCAATGTACCCAGTGCGAACACTACTTCTACTCTGAATTATCAAGGAACAAATGTTCAAATGCATTGATTCCAAATTAATTATTTGTTAGTTTTAGTTTGCTTACATACACACATATATATATATCGTTTCTGAGCTGTCAGAGATGCTCATTATACTAGGACTCTTGAGGCCAAGAGACACACAAGGCTACCTCTACAGCTAAATCCTTAGACATGCAAAACCAACAGCCCTCAACACAGAAACTGAGAACAATGCAATGTTATTGTATGGAGAATAATACAATAAGGACAACTTACAGTAGGATACCATTCAATACTCAAATGGCCTGTTAGCTGAAGAATGATATGATGGTAGTTATTGTTTAAAATGTACTCTGCAGTGGTTTTGCAAGTCTCCCCCTAAGGGATCACTTACACACTTCAAAGGAGAGGAGCTGGGGAAGGCGACCTTGCTACACTAAGGCTCATTGACCAAAATCCACTCTCTCACCAACGCCCCCATACCCAGTCCGAAAAGTCCTATCCCCATAAGGATGTGTCCAATAAAGAGAGCTGTGAACTGGTGGAGAAATTAGGAGGAAGAACGCAAAGCATTCTGGGCGCTTATCACATTTACCACAGATTTTGACTGCATTTCAGCGGTTTAATGGCATGATGAGCCAGTCATTTGATTCACAAACCAATAGGCCGGCCATGTTGGAAATGAACAGATTATCTTGTTCACTGGTCCCATTCACTTCTGTGATTACTTCACACTTCCACCCATTAGACTTTACAACAGACTAAAACTGTTGGCGAGGTGTCAGATCTCGCCAGTAATGATAATCTGATTCCTGCTAACGTAACGTTGATGTAAAACCTCTATCTGCGGTCTTGGCAGACTAACAAACTACTATTCTACTTGTGTTTATCAAACAATCCATTTAAAAATATATATATCTTTATATATCTAATCCCCAGTGCGTGTACTCTGAGTCCTCAGTGTCCACGTAGTTCTATTTTGACAGGCATTTCAGCAGAGGATGTCTGAATTTCAGGACGTCTCCTCACTCTTGTGACAGACAGGGGTGTGTTATTTCTCTGCTAGTTGCTCTGCAAACACAACTCAGTTTAAAGACTAAAGCAACGAACACATGGTCAGCAGCTCCCTTTCTCTCTGCTACACATCCCATCCACACTGTGTAATACAACATTGCTAACTCATCTTTCCCCCCTTGTTTTTTTGTTGTTGTTGTTGTTGTCTAAGCCCTATCTAATCCGGGGGAGGGGGTTCAACTAAGCTATGTGGAATTGTTTTAAGAAGGTCATATCAAGGACAATTTTTCTATTTTATTTTGAATTCTAAGACCACTTGAAGTATCTAAACAAATATTTTAAAATTATTTGGTAAGAATGTATTTTTGTTCTTACTGCTAGTAGCCCATACAAATGCATTGAATAACAGATTCACTACATGGAACAACAGAGAGTCCCCCCCCAAAAAAATCAAAAGGAAGTTTGAGAGATATAAGATATAAGAAAGATCTGGAAACATTTGTTATTTTTTAAACATTTATTTAACCCCTTATTTTCGGCACTAAAGAGTCTCCATATATACTTCCATAATTCTTTTCAACTGGTATCGGGCAACCTTCAGATGAGTCTTCTAGAGCAAAACAACCGACATGTAAGTGTTCGTGAGTATCTCATCTTTCCATAGAGGGGTCATGACAGTTTGCGAGCCAAACAGTTTGGACACTACAGACGATTTTGTGAGATGTCTCATGGTCTGACAAACACCTTTCACCGCAGATACGGAAGTGCGACATAGGCGGATGCGATGGATTGAGAGGCATCCAATACAATATTATTTTTTTTGCACTAGCTTAAACTAGGGATTTTTGTATTATGCTATATGGATTTCCAAGGGGGCACGGACATTGACCTTAGGGGGTTTAAAGTGAACTCTGCTCTTGTGTAAGGAAAAGGCATCCAAGCAGTTTGATAATGCTGGAATAGATCTTCTATGATGGACAGAACAAGTTAAATTTAGCTATGCCAATAATACAACTCAGCTCGTTTCACTTGTAGGGGGAATTACTGCTATCCAACTCATGCAGAAATTACAGAAAGCATATCAATCAAGAGGCCTTTGTACTGAAATTGATATAGACGCGCCAGTAATAAAGGTAACAATTAAACGGGTGTCTTTTATACAAAGGAAGTCAAGGCTATTGTTTTATTCGATGACCTACGATCTATACGACAATTATGGGTTTAAATAGAAGACTAATTGAAAATATCTGATTAAACGTACCAAGAAAGGAACTTTGTCTGTCGCCACAACTAACTTCCCCTGAAGTATGGTCACCATCGACTGCCGGTCTGGAGGAAGGTCATTTCTCCAACACAGGCCAGACAAAAGGTGAAATGAGACAACTGAAGCAATCTTAGGTCAATATGAAATAGAACTTGCTCAGCTATACTGTAATAAAGTTACTGAAGTGAAGTAGGGAAGCTATAAAGGGAAACTTTTACAAGGAGAGCTCTGTCTGGGAGATTGGTTCGCCCACCGGCAAACACCGCCCAGTAAGTGCTCTGTGGCGAGGGGAGTACAGTTACAGTACCAACGAATCTGATTACTATGTGTACCATGTGTCACTCAGTTCACTGCTGTTTTTTTTGACCTCCTATCATTGACGTCATTTTGTCTATCAATCTGCCCTGGTGTTTATTGTGGATATAGTTCATTTCCTACAGCCGAGAATATTTCATGGTTATTCAGGGGGTGGAGAGACCGACACAGTGACTACCAAAGCTGATCAGAAGCCTCGTGATGAAAATGCATCACAGCCTCAGTAAAAATTGGCATTCCCATTGTGCTGGGATGGTCCTCCTGATTAAGACAACTCTATTCATCTGCACATGAGATCTCACTGCCTGGATTCAGCTGTCATCCCACTATTGGTTTCATTTATTTATTTTACCCTGATTTTACCAGGTAAGTTTACTGAGAGCACATTCTCATTTACAGCAACGACCTAGGGGAATAGTTACAGGGGAGAGGACGAATGAACCAATTGCAAGCTGGGGATGATTAGGTGACCGTGATGGTATGAGGGCCAGATTGAGAATTTAGCCAGCACACCGGGGCTTAACACCCCTACTCTTACAATAAGTGCCATGGGATCTTTAGTGACCACAGAGAGTCAGGACACCTGTTTAATGTCCCATCCGAAAGACAGCACCCTACACAGGGCAATGTCCCCAATCACTGCCCTGGGGCATTGAGGTATTTTTTTTATACCAGAGGAAAGATTGCCTCCTACTGGCCCTCCAACACCACTTCCAGCAGCAAGCCAGCAGTGGGATGCAGGATGGTATGTTGCTGGCACCAGAGACTAAATAAATAACTCTAAGCTATGTACAGTAATTGTAAAGAAAAAGTTGAGTTGAGAAAAGAAGGGGAGAAAACAAGCAACTGACAAACATGCAGTGATAAGCAGTGTAAACACATTTGACTTTGATCGGCGCCCTATGTGGAATAAACATGCCATGCATAATGGGTACATCAGTGCTGTTCGTCTTCATTGTCTTGTGATCGCTAGAACACTATCAATTTAAATTAATCAAGTGGCCAATCAAAACAAATTAGGGTGTTTTTGCCAAAAGCTCTCTAAGAAATTTCAAGTGAATCCAGAATCAAGAGTATTGCAGGCTTTTCATTATTATCTCACACAATAAAAGTGAGAAAAGTTAACCCATGGAGCTGGTGTGATTTGGTATCTCTCACTTACTGTAGCACATTTACAATAGGCTTCACTGGTTTACATTGATCATTGGTCAGTTTAATGGCCATAAATGGCGGTCATTGGCAATAAACTGCTGATTGGGCTGCTGGTGGCGGCTGATTGTGTACGATTGTTGTCCAGTGAGGCCCAATGTCAACCAGTGTGGGCGGTGCTGATGACATGGAGGGGGCGGCCTGCTAAGAAGACAGTGATTTGGAGGAAATGAGCCAAGAAGCTTCAGTATAATTAAATGTTCCAGAACATTCCTTTACACATTGGGAAATGAGTGGTCTAAGTTCATTTCTGACATGAGGGTTTGGAGCAATGGATCGGGGTGAAACTTGGATTCTAATCCCTGCGTTTGTACTTAAAACAGATATTGTAAAATAAGTAACGGTCAACGATAATAATTGAGAGACTAAATGTTTCTTTCTTATTCCTGAGGATTTTCAGTGCTATTTATCCTTAATCCATTAGATGTATTGTTTCCACACACCAGAATGACCTGTTTTGACTACTACTTAAAGCGAAAGGCAAAATGCTACAAAGAACGAGGATATTCCACTAAGTAGACTCCGATGTACAGTTATTTATGCAGTTTAAATAACGATCGAATCAGTGTCCTGCATTTGCATGTTCTGTCTTCTAAACGTACCAATTTAAGGCTAATTAATTAGACACAATTCTATTAAGAAACAAATCCCTATCATCAATATACACAACCTAAAGTCACCCATTGCTCAAATGTGAATTGGCTCTTTATATCGTTTGAACCTAAAAAAAAAAATAGCACAATAGCAGTATATAAAGAGCTTGGCATGGGCTCTAAGGTGCAGGATCTCATCAGAAAACATACCTTGGTAATACAGTAAACACACATGGCTCCTAGCCTGTGAGCCTGAGCCATCAAGTGCGGTGCAATCATATTTTAAGAATGATCAAATGCAGACAAAGTTGTTCATGCAAAAGATGATGCTGTGCCATCTAATTAAGTAACACCAAGGCTTTGAACTGCTCTCCGTCCCTCTCTGTCATGTCCATTTATGTTGGTTGCAACAGATGTCTGCTCATTAATGGTGATTAATTCCGAACCATAATATCAAGCTGACAGAAAAACAGCACTAGCAGTTCATCTTAATGTAAATAAGTTACTTGCGAGAGTATTCACAATAGTGGAACAGTTCACTGCTGTTTGATTTGATTTTGCCACAAATAAATATAGTGATAGCAGAATTGAAGCTAGCTAGTTACTCTTTCGACAATGATTTTTACTGTGAGAATGGTAGTGGGCATTTGAGGTTGTATGGGTGGAGCAATGATGGGGTTTCATGAGCAATTGCTTAAACTCTACGCTCCTACGTATTGCAGTCCTACATTGGTGTATTGTTAGTAGCGTTGCTTAGTAACTGAACAGTGATTTGCAGAAGGATCTTCGCGAAACATTTGATAATCTTTCTTTCATGAAAATGTGGGTGGATGTGTTTTAATAAAGTAATAATTCACTAGGGCCCCTGGTACAGTATATTGTTCATGTAACTCAATGTCTAACAACGCCCCCTAGTAATACCCATTTTCACGAGATGCCATGGCCTCTCGGGCCTCATTGCTTTATCAAGAAGATTTATGTCCATTATCCCTGACCCAGCACTCACAGGGCAATAAACAGTCTCAAAAGCTCACCTTCTGTTGTTCAGAATGAAAGCTTGTTATGGAGAGAAAACACTGTTAGATCCTGATGACTAGCCTACAACAGGGCAATGTTTTACAGATCATATATTTCCCTCATAACAAATTTCTGATGTATTAATTCCATTTCATCTCGCTTGCAGGTGGTGTGCCTAATGTTTAGCAAATCTGCTTTTAGCTGGTAGGCCTACGAGTCCCTTTGATGAATAGTTAACGTAACGTCTCTAGAATATTTGAACACTCTGCACAGGGCTATGACTAACTGTTCGTTGTGGGTATGCATGAAATAACAGCAACCCACTAAGAGCATTCCAAGTTTCAAACACTTACGTCAAATACACGAGCAGATTCCACATGTGCAGCCTCTGGCCACTGAGGTCTGGAGTCCACATCCCTTCTGGCTCAATGACGTTGCATGTTCTATTTCCAGAGCTAGGGTTGAACTGAGGCTGCTGGGAGTGTAACACTGACCTCCCTGACCTCTGACCTAGAAAAGTTGCCTGAAGCCCTACACACAAAACCTTCGCTTGTTTGCAATTATTAGCAAAGGGCTTTCGAAAAGGATCACAACCTTCTACACATAGTATGCCTCTTTCATGCCAAATGATTTGCATCCTTTTTATTCATATCTTTGACTTTGTCAATGTATTCCACTACGGTTGTGGAGCTTGATGTTTTTTTCTCTCTCTAGTCCAGGGTGGAGGGGGAGAAAGAGAGAGAAGGCAAAGAAGCAAGACTACTTTACTTTCAGCCCAAGTGTCTACGGACTGCATGTCTCCAGTCATCTGTCACTAGTTTACATACATACAATGACACTTCCGCTCTCTGTGGGAAACCATGGTCACCGAATGGCCGGCAGCTGAGGCAGACTGGGTGCTGGTCGGGTCTCCCTCAGGTACCTCTAGGGAGGAACATTAGGTCTGGGTGACAGACTGACAGGCACACACAGGCTGCCACCATGCATGCCTCATCCCCTGTCCAAACACTCACACCTCCTACATGAGACCACTGCCTCCCAAGGCAGAGCATATTTTGCATAAAGCAGTGACTTCGCTCTACATACATTTTGTCAGACACCCTAAAAAAAAATCCCCTCCCCTAGCCTCCCATACTACATGAAACTTTGGGAATGAATAATGGAAACGACAGGGCTGGCTGAAGGCTCTGGGGATACGGTTGAAGATGTGGGAGAGCAGATGCAGTTGGGCATAGGGCTGAATCTACATATGCCAAGTGTTCTGATAAAAATCTAATAATGCTCAATTAATATTAATGTGGTGATATTTAGGCTATAAATGTTGCTTGCGTAAGAACCCCCTTAGATGACGGATTCCTGTTTTATTACCTAATTTTAACACCTTTTTTTCATTTGTCACATCGAAATGTTACATTTTAAAGACGGTTAAAGGTTATACTCAGGTTTGACAATACAAAAGGTAGTGAAGTAGTGTGAGATAGTACGTGAATAACATAACCTTGCCTAAAGAGTCAACTGGAGACCCCGGGCTGGAAGCTAGCTTTTTGGTCTAGCAATATGTACTGGTGACTTTTGGGTGCAAAGCACTGACAACTGGTCAGTGTCATGCAGGTGAATGAGGACCCAAAAGCGACTTGGCGAAAACAGAGTCTTTAATCCAGTAAAGTAATTCTACAAACATAAGACATAATTCCACTCGTAATGACGAGAACAGACTGGAGACTCGATCAAGAACTGCAGGTTGCCTCGGGAAGGCACTTGAACCTAGCAGACTCAGACACCTGCTCTCCACGCAGCATCTGAGGGAAACACGACACGACAGGGCGATACACAGACACAGCACGGTGAACAATAGACAAGGATCCGACAGGACAGGAACGGAAAACAAGGGAAGAAATAGGGACTCTAATCAGGGAAAAGATAAGGAACAGGTGTGGGAAGACTAAATGATTGATTAGGGGAATAGGAACAGCTGGGAGCAGGAACGGAACGATAGAGAGAAGAGAGAGAGGAAGGGAGAGAGAAAAAGGGGAACGAACCTAAAAAGACCAGCAGGGGGAAAATGAACAGAGGGAAAAGCAAAATGACAAGACAATCTAAGACAAAACATGACAGTACCCCCCCACTCACCGAGCGCCTCCTGGCGCACTCGAGGAGGAATCCTGGCGGCAACGGAGGAAATCATCAATGAGTGAACGGTCCAGCACGTCCCGAGACGGAACCCAACTCCTCTCCTCAGGACCGTCCCCGAGAACGCATGTCCATGATCCTACGTACCTTGTAAATAGGTGCGCTCTCGACAAGGACGGGAGGGGGGGAGGGAAGACGAACGGGGGTGCGAAGAAAGGGCTTGACACAGGAGACATGGAAGACAGGATGGACGCGACGAAGATGTCGCGGAAGAAGCAGTCGCACAGCGACAGGATTGACGACCTGGGAGACACGGAACGGACCAATGAACCGCGGAGTCAACTTACGAGAAGCTGTCGTAAGAGGAAGGTTGCGAGTGGAAAGCCACACTCTCTGGCCGCAACAATACCTTGGACTCTTAATCCTGCGTTTATTGGCGGCTCTCACAGTCTGTGCCCTGTAACGGCAAAGTGCAGACCTCACCCTCCTCCAGGTGCGCTCACAACGTTGGACAAACGCTTGAGCGGAGGGAACGCTGGACTCGGCAAGCTGGGAAGAGAACAGAGGAGGCTGGTAACCCAGACTACTCTGAAACGGAGATAACCCTGTAGCAGACGAAGGAAGCGAGTTGTGAGCGTATTCTGCCCAGGGGAGCTGTTCTGCCCAAGACGCAGGGTTTCTGAAAGAAAGGCTGCGTAGTATGCGACCAATCGTCTGATTGGCCCCTCTGCTTGACCGTTAGACTGGGGATGAAACCCGGAAGAGAGACTGACGGACGCACCAATCAAACGACAGAACTCCCTCCAAAACTGTGACGTGAATTGCGGGCCTCTGTCTGAAACGGCGTCTAACGGGAGGCCATGAATTCTGAACACATTCTCGATGATGATTTGTGCCGTCTCCTTAGCGGAAGGAAGTTTAGCGAGGGGAATGAAATGTGCCGCCTTAGAGAACCTATCGACAACCGTAAGAATCACAGTCTTCCCCGCAGACAAAGGCAGACCGGTAATGAAGTCTAGGGCGATGTGAGACCATGGTCGAGAAGGAATGGGGAGCGGTCTGAGACGACCGACAGGAGGAGAGTTACCCGACTTAGTCTGCGCGCAGTCCGAACAAGCAGCCACGAAACGGCGCGTGTCACGCTCCTGAGTCGGCCACCAAAAGCGCTGGCGAATAGACGCAAGAGTGCCTCGAACACCGGGATGACCAGCTAACTTGGCAGAGTGAGCCCACTGAAGAACAGCCAGACGAGTGGAAACAGGAACGAAAAGGAGGTTACTAGGACAAGCGCGCGGCGACGCAGTGTGCGTGAGTGCTTGCTTAACCTGTCTTTCAATTCCCCAGACTGTCAACCCGACAACACGCCCATAAGGAAGAATCCCCTCGGGATCAGTAGAAGCCACAGAAGAACTAAACAGACGGGATAAGGCATCAGGCTTGGTGTTTTTGCTACCCGGACGGTAAGAAATCACAAACTCGAAACAAGCGAAAAACAACGCCCAACGAGCTTGACGGGCATTAAGTCGTTTGGCAGAACGGATGTACTCAAGGTTCTTATGGTCTGTCCAAACGACAAAGGAACGGTCGCCCCCTCCAACCACTGTCGCCATTCGCCTAGGGCTAAGCGGATGGCGAGCAGTTCGCGGTTACCCACATCATAGTTGCGTTCGGATGGCGACAGGCGATGAGAAAAATAAGCGCAAGGATGAACCTTATCGTCAGACTGGAAGCGCTGGGATAGAATGGCTCCCACGCCTACCTCTGAAGCGTCAACCTCGACAATGAATTGTCTAGTGACGTCAGGAGTAACGAGGATAGGAGCGGACGTAAAACGTTCTTTTAGAAGATCAAAAGCTCCCTGGGCGGAACCGGACCACTTAAAACACATCTTGACAGAAGTAAGAGCTGTGAGAGGGGCAGCAACTTGACCGAAATTACGAATGAAACGCCGATAGAAATTAGCGAAACCTAAAAAGCGCTGCAACTCGACACGTGACCTTGGAACGGGCCAATCACTGACAGCTTGGACCTTAGCGGAATCCATCTGAATGCCTTCAGCGGAAATAACGGAACCGAGAAAAGTAACGGAGGAGACATGAAAAGAGCACTTCTCAGCCTTCACGTAGAGACAATTCTCTAAAAGGCGCTGTAGAACACGTCGAACGTGCTGAACATGAATCTCGAGTGACGGTGAAAAAATCAGGATATCGTCAAGATAGACAAAAACAAAGATGTTCAGCATGTCTCTCAGAACATCATTAACTAATGCCTGAAAAACAGCTGGCGCATTGGCGAGACCAAACGGCAGAACCCGGTACTCAAAATGCCCTAACGGAGTGTTAAACGCCGTTTTCCACTCGTCCCCCTCTCTGATGCGCACGAGATGGTAAGCGTTACGAAGGTCCAACTTAGTAAAGCACCTGGCTCCCTGCAGAATCTCGAAGGCTGATGACATAAGGGGAAGCGGATAACGATTCTTAACCGTTATGTCATTCAGCCCTCGATAATCCACGCAGGGGCGCAGAGTACCGTCCTTCTTCTTAACAAAAAGAACCCCGCCCCGGCCGGAGAGGAAGAAGGCACTATGGTACCGGCGTCAAGAGACACAGATAAATAATCCTCGAGAGCCTTACGTTCGGGAGCCGACAGAGAGTATAGTCTACCCCGAGGAGGAGTGGTCCCCGGAAGGAGATCAATACTACAATCATACGACCGGTGAGGAGGAAGGGAGTTGGCTCGGGACCGACTGAAGACCGTGCGCAGATCATGATATTCCTCCGGCACTCCTGTCAAATCGCCAGGTTCCTCCTGAGAAGTGGGAACAGAAGAAATGGGAGGGATGGCAGACATTAAACACTTCACATGACAAGAAACGTTCCAGGATAGGATAGAATTACTAGACCAATTAATAGAAGGATTATGACATACTAGCCAGGGATGACCCAAAACAACAGGTGTAAAAGGTGAACGAAAAATCAAAAAAGAAATAGTCTCACTGTGGTTACCAGATACTGTGAGAGTTAAAGGTAGTGTCTCAAATCTGATACTGGGAAGATGACTACCATCTAAGGCAAACATGGGCGTAGGCTTGTCTAACTGTCTGAAAGGAATGTTATGTTTCCGAGCCCATGCTTCGTCCATGAAACAACCCTCAGCCCCAGAGTCAATCAAGGCACTGCATGTAGCACCCGAACCGGTCCAGCGTAGATGGACCGACATAGTAGTACAGGATCTAGATGAAGAGACCTGAGAAGTAGCGCTCACCAGTAGCCCTCCGCTTACTGATGAGCTCTGGCCTTTACTGGACATGAATTGACAAAATGTCCATCAAATCCGCAATAGAGGCACAGGCGGTTGGTGATCCTCCATTCCCTCTCCTTGGTCGAGATGCGAATACCTCCCAGCTGCATGGGCTCAGTCTCTGAGCCAGAGGAGGGAGATGGTTGCGATGCGGAGCAGGGAAACACCGTTGACGCGAGCTCTCTTCCACGAGCTTGGTGACGAAGATCTACCCGTCGTTCTATGCGGATGGCGAGAGCAATCAAAGAGTCCACACTGGAAGGAACCTCCCGAGAGAGAATCTCATCTTTGACCACTGCGTGGAGTCCCTCCAGAAAACGAGCGAGCAGCGCCGGCTCGTTCCAGTCACTAGAGGCAGCAAGAGTGCGAAACTCTATAGAGTAATCCGTTATGGATCGATCACCTTGGCATAGGGAAGCCAGGGCCCTAGAAGCCTCCCTACCAAAAACTGAACGGTCAAAAACCCGAATCATCTCCTCTTTAAAGTTCTGGTAATTGTTTGAACAATCAGCCCTTGCCTCCCAGATAGCTGTGCCCCACTCTCGAGCCCGGCCAGTAAGGAGTGAAATGACGTAAGCAACCCGAGCTCTCTCGCTAGAGTATGTGTTGGGTTGGAGAGAGAACACAATATCACACTGGGTGAGAAAGGAGCGGCACTCCGTGGGCTGCCCGGAGTAGCAAGGTGGGTTATTAACCCTAGGTTCCGGAGGCTCGGCAGGCCAGGAAGTAACAGGTGGCACGAGACGAAGACTCTGGAACTGTCCAGAGAGGTCGGAAACCTGAGCGGCCAGGTTCTCCACGGCATGGCGAGCAGCAGACAATTCCTGCTCGTGTCTGCCGAGCATGGCTCCTTGGATCTCGACGGCAGTGTACGAACGTCTGTAGTCGCTGGGTCCATTCTTTGGTCGGATCCTTCTGTCATGCAGGTGAATGAGGACCCAAAAGCGACTTGGCGAAAACAGAGTCTTTAATCCAGTAAAGTAATTCTACAAACATAAGACATAATTCCACTCGTAATGACGAGAACAGACTGGAGACTCGATCAAGAACTGCAGGTTGCCTCGGGAAGGCACTTGAACCTAGCAGACTCAGACACCTGCTCTCCACGCAGCATCTGAGGGAAACACGACACGACAGGGCGATACACAGACACAGCACGGTGAACAATAGACAAGGATCCGACAGGACAGGAACGGAAAACAAGGGAAGAAATAGGGACTCTAATCAGAGGAAAAGATAAGGAACAGGTGTGGGAAGACTAAATGATTGATTAGGGGAATAGGAACAGCTGGGAGCAGGAACGGAATGATAGAGAGAAGAGAGAGAGGAAGGGAGAGAGAAAAAGGGGAACGAACCTAAAAAGACCAGCAGGGGGAAAATGAACAGAGGGAAAAGCAAAATGACAAGACAATCTAAGACAAAACATGACAGTCAGTTACAGCGATCAGCTGATTAGTCAACTAACCAGTCTCAATACCTGCCATGTTGCTCCTTTTGACTAAACACAGAATATGATCAATATCAGAATACATGAGGTCAGTATAATATATGATCTGTTTTAAAAAGCTTATGGCATATGTCGTAAGTTACTACTTCACAGGAGAGGCATTTTAATGTTATTTATTTAGAAAAATGTTTTGGCAGAAATGCCTTCTGGAACATGTGAACTTTCATGTACCTTAATAACAAAATTGCATGCCATCTGTATATAGGAATAAAATTGAACCTTCCTTCTAGCTATGATTGGCTGAGATAATGAATAGGCTGGACATGCCGAGAGATGAGGTCGGATTGGTCTGCCATGGAGCTCGCTTCTGTCTATAACATGAGCTGCTCAGTATGTGTGAATAATCCTTTCTAATCCTTTCTACCGCGGCTTTGATTGAAAGATATCTTAAAGAACTGAAAAGGTTTTGCTGGACTACTTTCTGGACGATGATCGTACCATGTTTCTCAAAATCAATCAGACAACGAGGAAATCCCTGTTTAAGATAAAAACATTTTAATTAAAACAGACATTGTAGAGTTTCTGATGACAGTGGTGGGGAAGAAACGGTGTCATTGTCACGGAAGAAGTTGACAGAGTTTTGAAATCAGTGGAATGACTGGTGGAAGCAGAGAGATGATTGCAAAATGCGGAGATAAAACACCTGTCTCCGGATTACATCTTCAAACTAAGGGCAACTATGGCATCCATGATGGGGGAGAGACCCTTTCCAGAAATTATACATTTCTAATTTAGTCAGAAAGAAGTTTTCATTGCAAGTTACAGTGTACTGTTAGCGAGCCAGCTAACAGTACGCTTTACCATTATCTGCCTGGCTCACTAGCTAATGTTACGTGTATGATCTGTCCAGTAATATTATTCGTATCGCAGAAAGTCATTTGCATTGCTAGTTATAGCATAATGTTAGCTAGCTAGCTAACATTGAACCTAGTTTTTAGCTTTAGCTACCAGCAGATTCGTGCATGGTAGTATTGCTGCATTCAACATAACTGGGAACTCAAATCATGACATCAGTGATCTTCAGGTCGGAAAGTCGGAGCTCTAGAAAAAGGCCATTGTTCCCAAGTTGGTACTACGAGTTGGATGACCGTTCAAATAGATTTTTCCCAGTCGGAGCTAGTTTTTTTCAGAGTTCCCAGTTGTTTTGAACGCACTGGAGTCGGTAGTCTGAGATTTGTGAGTTCCCAGTTGTTTTGAATGCGGCATTAGAGTTGGGTTTATGGTTAATTGTTTAGCTAGCTTGCTACAGTACATGTCTTAACAAAATACTCCACTATGCAAGTAACCATTTCACTGTACCGTTTACACTTTCTGTTTCCTGTGCATGTGACAAATAAACATTGATTTTATTTGATATAGTGTGTGTTTACCAAAGACGGATAATCTGAACAACAACACGACCTGTACCAAAGGCAGATTAGGATAAGGACTAGATCAAGTGTATTTTTACTACTTTTTCTCCTACTTTCACCACTTTTAGTCTTACAATCTTTGATTGTTTACTACATTGTGAATCCTTAAAGAGAAGGGTGGGGTTCAGGTTTGAAGGGGTGTGAACGATGCTGAATGGGTGTAGACAAAGAAGAGCTCTCCAGTATGTGTACCAAAAATATTCACGGACCATTTTCTCAAAAGTGAGCTTCCCATGTTTATCAACGTTCAAAGGCAGAATGACTTTCCAATTGTCCCTCGACTGCAGTTTATGATGTACCATTTTCTAGCTCTGAGTCTCTACTTTTATCCAATGTAAAAAACACAATTTAAAATGTTGCTAAATAGGACTGAATCCAGGTGGTGGGTCACATATGGGCAATTACACACCAAAAAGGGGGCATTTTTTTGTCCTCTAGTCTACTCAGAGTCCATACTTTCCTCCAGGCACCAATTTAACTAGAATAAAGGTCAGAACACAGAACATACTAGAGAATAATAGACCGCCAATATAAGCTTTAGCTGACTTGATTCCATTTTTTGAAAGAGAGAGAATTAAAACAATGTTTAAGGTTTCTCAGCAAAACGTTGATTGGGTATTTCCACCTCCCTCCCCCGAGCCCAGGAATCTAAGTGAACCAGAGAGCATGGAACAGTGCACTGTAACAGCTATTTTAGACAACGCAAAGTCAACACTACTCCCTGAGGTGATTTCCCGATAATGAACACAAAATAAGTGTCAACCCTCATAAAGCTCCAGGATGATGCTGAACTCTTCATGCGGACTATTTTATTTCCAGGTTTAAATTAATCTAATTCCATGTGGACACTAAGAGGAGCTGTCAAATAGGCCACACACAAAACAAGCCTTTCCATGGCGATCTGTCTATAACAGACACGGGATACTCTGCTAGGCTGTCAGAGAGACAAAGACCCCATACACCTGTTCAAATCTGATCATAAACATTGGCTTTGCGTCTATCCACACCGAGTCCACACAAGCTAACCACAGGACATTGACAGAGTTAAAGATGTTATATTTCACAAGACATTTCAGTCTCAAAGTGGGAAATTCTTCATTCTATACATATACAAGCAAATATCACTGTGCAACAGTATTGTGTAGAAACTCAAATTAACTTTCTGGAAACGTTCAAGCTAATTTGAAACCAAAATGATTGTACTTTTGTGGCAAACAATAGGGTCATCTTAAACGGGTGAATAAGGTGGTTGCTAAGAGGGAGGTGGTTTGCAACATCTTAAAAAAATCAAATCCATGTCCAGTCCTCTGGGGATGGTCATTATACTGTCCAGTAATATATTGCTGCTGTTGGACAACAAAATCAACAATATCAATCAACAGGCAACAAGTAGGCAGCTTTTTAATTTGCTCATGCAAAACTTTTTCTGTGCTTTTCTACCAATGAAAACAACGTGAGCAATAAACCACTTTGTTTGCTGTGCTCATCTTTTCATCTGCAAAACACTAACTTTAGACACAAGCATACATCTCCTAGTGCTTTGTGGGATTGAATTTAGTCTAAAGTCTAATGGAAAAACAGGATGCATGAAATTTTCCTTGAAAGCCTAGGATAAACCAGGGGTTGTGTGCAGTATGTCCTCTGGCCATCTAAAGAGCCCAGTGCCAATCTCTAGCGCAGAAGGCAGAATGAGATAATCACACTACATAGCATCATTAGCAGCAGCTCCCCTGCCCCCCGCCAAGGCCAGTAGCACTCACTCACCCCTGCAGTGGTTGATATCATCACATCACTGTGAAAATGCAGACATACTCAGCCCGCCCGCCCGCAGCCTGTCGCCTTAAACCTCCATGGCAGTGTACCAGCCCCTCTCCTCTCTTCTCCCCTCCCCGGCTCTCTTCTCCTGCAGACAGGCCTCAGACCCATTCTCTCCCAGGCACTCAAGGTTATCTCTGCCAGTCCCTGGCACCCAGCCAACCTGTCAGCCACACGGCTCCGCCGAGGACGAATGAATCATTGGGAAGTTAGCGAGCACCCCTGATAACAAGCATCTCCCTATGATCATCTTCCTAATTAAGATCTGACTTCTTTTATGTGATCTTTAGTGGAACATCAAAATATAAATTTGAGACAATTAACCAGTCAACGTGATGACTCTATTCCAAAATCAGCCAAAACATTGACTTTCAGATTCACGCAAACACATGCCTGGTCTCTTGAATATTCGTGTATATCTTTATTGAGAAACTAATTTCAATGCAGTAATTATAAAACTAGGGTGTCATTATGCGAATCTATTCTAATATAGTCAGTAAGAAACATTACACATAGCTACTGATGCCTTTTGTGGTAAAATCTCTAATCAAAATAAATCCACCTGGCATTTGACAAATTATGGTTATGGAAGCTGAATTACAGTAGACTACTTCCATGTCACCATTTGCAATTCAACTCAAAGTTGACGAAGATGAAAAGAAGATCATAGGAACTTTGAATAATACAATGAATTTCAAACACTCACGTTTCACATTCCAAGGAAGGGGGATATTATTGTCAATAGAACAATGTCGACTATTGTGTGAGTTGAGATTTAAGCTAGCTCTGAAAAGAGACAAAATGTTAATTCTAAGCTTTGACCAGAATCTCTGAGGCGAGTATCTGTTCTGTTCCAGACTTGTTGAATGCATGGGCTTGGAAGCTACCAAGGATGGTGGCCTCGCTCGGAATATTAGACACGTGCTTTGTGAGAAGACAAGTGGAATTTCAGTACAGTAACATATTGAGTTTTCGCTTATCCTGTTGTGCTTCAATCACTATGGAAAACACTAACAGCATTATGCAGGGAAACACCTTGAAGCAGGGAAAAGTGGCTCTCTTTTCAAGGCTGTTCAATGATAAGCTACGTACAAGAAGAGAATGATGAACTCCAACCATTTCTAAGTGTCTCTGATGTTTGAAAAGCATGAAACTGTAGAATGTTTTGAGAATAGAATCCTTGTGTCTGACATTTCCTTCCATACAATAGGCAACCTCCCATGGCAAGATCTGTTTTAAGGAGTCGCATCCAACCTCCTATACATGTCATTGCGAGAGCAAAACTAGAAATACATTTCAATTTACTGTTGTTACCAGTGACAATTTCACAATCATTCCCCTAGCCTGAATGTGCTGATAAGAGTACTCTATGAGAGGCGTCAAACGGACATTTGAAGCACACAGTCTTGCTAAGGCGTCATTGATTAAACCTGCAAAAAATGTGTTTATATCCTCACAAACACTTGACCAAACTATTTCCTAGCATGGTGAGCTGTCAACAGAAAAACACTCCTCCTACGAGTGTTGTGTATCTGTATGATCAGCCTGGAGCCTCCGCTTCCCTTGAACTAAAGAGGAGAACATCTCCAATCATTATGACCATTAGAAATCAAAAGTTTAGCAAATCTAATTCACATGTAAACAGTGTAATGAGGACATCAGTGATTTAGGCAAATGTCTCTCTTGCTGCCACTGGGGGTATGATAATTACTGAAGAAAATCTATGAATGCACATGAATCCTCTACAAATCCAGATTAAAAGCATTACTGCTGAACCTAGTTTTGCACACCTGGGGATTGTCTATTCTAACCAATCCCCAACAGGCTCTGAGCTGCCTCCACTCTTTATGAGTCCAGAGACAGAGCGAGGATTATGTGGAGGAGATGAAACAAAACCTACATTTCATTGTTTCCAATTGCAAGAAAATGGGTTTAAAGGCAGAGTTACACTCCAATTAAAATCATTTAAATTACCCATATGACATACATGGCCTGAATGAACCACTCTTGCTGCATGGATTTTGAAAGCATTTGAAGTTATCACTAAGTAAGCACAATGTCCCGTGCAAAACACTAAGATTTATTTAAAAGGATGAATGAGAACATTTTGGTCAGTCAAACAATTGATGGGTTAATGACTGACTGCTACCTGGTATCATGCCTAAAAGCAAAGCATTTTTACTATTCTCTTGAATGTCGTATGCATGTTACAATTTTCTGTTCAAATGTTCCTTATTTTACTAATTTCTATATCCGCTGGTTGTGGTTTTAAGGGTGATGGCTAGGGCTAAGGTGAGGGTAAGGTTAGCGGTAATCTGGCTCTAAATACACCAGAACACAACAGTCAAATCCTCGCTGTAATCTTCAGAAAGACTGAACAAAGCAAATGTTTGAGAAACGCTGCTCTTTCCACAACATGTACAGTAAATGTCAAGCGCATATGTGAGTTGGGGTTAAACCTCTTGAAGACAGGCTTCGAGAGACGAAGGGAAATGGTCTTAGCGCCTTTTAAACTCAAATGAATAGCACCGTGAGTTTATGTAATTAACATACGCCATAAGAAGTAGCCTAAACTAACCCACATATTTTTTTTAAATGATCTAAATCCAAGTGTCTGATAATGTATTACGTTTACAAGGATCTCAGTGGAGCTGCATGTCTTTAGATCCAGAGAGCATGCATAAATAAATGAACAGGACAACAGGGAGGAGACACATGAATGGTAAGCACAAGCAACAGATCATGGACACACATGCATTTTATGAAACGTCTATAGGCTGTCAGTCAGAAACGAAGAAGAAGGGGAAACAGTGAGCCCACAGTCCCTGTGTCTAAATGGCATGGTATAGGGGGTGGGAGGGGAGGTGGGGGTGTCAAGGATGCATGGTCCTTCATCTTTGCATTAGAGCACACATGTCTCTCAGTATAGCGACAGACAGCTGCTTCCACTTTCTAAAGCAACCCAACTTCGATCACTGGAGTTGTCAGCGCACCCGAGAAACATACAAGGATAACATAGCAAGTTGCCATGAGGGAGACGAAAGAGACAGAGAGAGAGAGAGAGGGAGAGAGAGAGGGGCATTGGAGAGGAGAGGGGGAATGCTGCATTGAGAAGAGATGGGATTTGTTCTTATTTGCATGTCTCACTCCCCTGGGGTCTCCCTCACTTTTCAGATGAAAAGCACAAAAGACAACACTTAACATATTTGCTGAAAGATGACAAGCCTGCACTGATTTCATTTGCGCAAGGCTTTGTCTAGAATTGAGATGGGAGAGACCGAATGGGATTTGTTACAGTAACTGACAAATGTATCTGTCTGAACGGATGAGCGTGTCATCAATTTACAAAAGCCCCACAGACCTCCCAGGGGGTGTTTACACAGAAGTAACGTAAGTTAGTCACAAGCTTGCTTTAATTGTCACCATTAGAGGACAACAAAAACTGTCAGTCGTATTCACACACCATCCCACAGGAAATGGCTCTGGTCACATCTTCCACTGAAACCAATTCTAGCCCTAACTTATAACGCACCCTTTACTGTAGCTCGCTGAGAGACTTATCTACAGACAATGTTAAAATACACTGCTTCATTATGCCTTTGAGTTGTCTTGGGTATGTCTGTATCAGCTTTGCACATCTGAATTTGTGGATTTTCTCCCATTCTTCTTCCTTGCAGATTTTCTCAAGCTCTGTTAATTAAGTTAGATGGGGATAGGCGATGAACAGCAATCTCCAAGTCTTTCCATAGATGTTGTAAGGGATTTCCTCCTCTTCTTCCGAAAAGGAGAGGCGAAACGGATCAGAGGACCAATATGCGGCGTGGTAAGTGTCGACGGTTCCTTTTAATACGTAAATGTACACATGAACAACTAAATACAAAAACAAGAACCGTGAAAACCCAAAACCGTCCTATCTGGTGCAAACACAGAGACAGGAACAATCACCCACAAACACACAGTGAAACCCAGGCTACCTAAGTATGATTCTCAATCAGAGACAACTAATGACACCTGCCTCTGATTGAGAACCATACTCGGCCGAAACATAGAAATACCCAAAACCTAGAAAAACAAACATAGACTGCCCACCCAACTCACGCCCTGACCATACTAAATAAATACAAAACAAAGGAAATAAAGGTCAGAACGTGACAGATGTTCATTGGGATTCAAGTCTCGGCTTTGGCTGTGCTACTCAAGGACTTTCACATTCTTGTTTTGAAGCTATTCCATCATTGCTTTGGCTGTATGGTCATTGTCCTGTTGGCAAGAGTTCAATTTATGTCTCATCAGACCAAACTCTAGGCGTGCTGTCATGTGCCTTTTTCTCAGGAGTGGCTCCCGTCTGGCCACTCTCCCATAAACCGCAGATTGGTGAAGTGCTGTAGAGTCTGTTGTCCTTCTGGCACGTTCTCCCATCTTCCAGCCAAGGAACTCTGTAGTTCTGTCAGATTGTTCATTGGGTTCTTGGTCACCTCCTTATCCAAGGTCTTTCTTGCCCGGTTGCTCAGTTTGGTCACCGGCCAGCTCTAGGCAGTCTGGGTAGTTCCATTTTTTTTCCCCATTTCCCAATGATGGAGACCACTGTGCTCTTGAAAAATTTCAACACCCTAGATATTGTTTTATGTCCTTCCCCAGATATATGCCTCCTCACAATTCTATCTCAGACCTCTAAGGACAGTTCATTGGACTTCATAGTATAGTTTGTATGTCCTCACCTACTGTGCTGGAGTGTGTGGTTAGTCACGGTTTACAGCATTTCTAAATCCTCCTACCTAACTCAGTACTACTAACTTCTAATAGACCCTCCCCCATCCCCAAAATTCCTTCCAAACCCCCCCCCCAAAAAAAAATAAAAAAACATCTCTTCCAAACCCCATCCAACCTCAATGACCCAACACTTCTGACATGCACTGTCAACTGTGGGACCTTACATGGACAGGTGTGTTTCTTTCTAAATCATGTCCAATCAATAGGATTGGCCACAGGTGGACTCCAATCAAGTTGTAAAAACATCTCAAGGATGATCAAAGGACAACGGATGCACCTGAGCTCAATTTGGAGCATCATAGCAAAAGGGTGTGAATAGTTATGTAGATTATAATTCTGTATTCCATTTTCAATAAATTTGCATTTCTAAAAACATGTTTTCACTTTGTCATTATGAGGGATTGTGTGTAAATGGGTGAGAAAAAAACGTATATTTAATCCATTTTGAATTCAGGCTTTAACACAACAAAATGTGGAATAAGTCAAGTGGTATGAATACTTTCTGAAGGCACTGTATGTTTATGGCCCTGGACTCGATTTCAGAGGTTGACACCACCTCTCTCTCTTATTGATTTACTGAAGAACAGGTTGGGATCCCTAGGATCTGACATGGTGGAATTCATATCTTCAAAACATATTCTACCATACAACTACATGACTTGTAAAAGCATAATGTATGGTGTTGATTATGAAAACGCTAGAGTGAAGATGAACAAAAATATTGTCTAAAAAACAAATGTTTGACGAGTTTAGGAATTTAAATACACTATACTGTATATAGGAAAGTATGTGGACGGCCCTATGTGGCTTCGATTATTTCAGCCACACCCATTGCTGACAGGTGTATACAATCGAGCACACAGCCATGTAATCTCCATAGACAAACATTGGCAGTAGAATGGAATTAAGAATGGAAGAGCTCAGTGACTTTCAACGTGGCACCGTCATAAGATGCCACCTTTCCAACAAGTCAGTTCATTCAATTTCTGTCCTGCTATAGCTGCCCCGGTCAACTGTAAGTGTTGGTAGGCCACACAAAAACTGTTAGTTGGGATCTTCATAAAAATGGATTTCCATGGCCGAGCAGCAGCACACAAGCCGAAGATCACCATGAGCAATGCATCACTCCAGTGGAAATGCCTTCTCTGGAGTGATGAATCACGCTTCATCATCTGGCAGTCCGACGGACGAATCTGGGATTGGCGGTTGCCAGGAGAACGCTACCTGCCCCAATGCATAACTGTAAAGTTAGCTTGAGGAGGAATAATTGTCTGTGGCTGTTTTTCAATGTTCGGGCTAGGCCCCTTAGTTCCAGTGAAGGAGAATCTTAAAGCTACAGCATACAATTAAATTTTAAACGATTCTGTGCTTCCAACTTTGTGGCAACAGTTTGGGGAAGGCCCTTTCCTGTTTCAGCATGATAATGCCCCCCATGCACAAAGCGAGGTCCATACAGAAATGGTTTCTCGAGATCGGTGTGGAAGAACTTGACTGGCCTGCACAGAGCCCTGAAGTCAACCCTACATCTAGTGGAAAGCCATCCCAGAAGAGAGGAGGCTGACATAGCAGCGAAGGGTGGACCAACTCCATATTAACGCCCATGATTTTGGGATGAGATATTCAACACGCAGGTGTCCACATACTTTTGGTTGTGTAGTGTATCATTAGGCTCTGTGACTTCTGTGTTCTGCGAGGACTTGTTGCTCCAATAAGAAGAAAATGAAGTGGTATCGTATCGTATACCATCCAGAGTGCTTATATAGCCTATGTTCTTCACTCGAGGGTTGCTTAAAAGTACAATTTGAATTGTAAAGTACTAGAAATGGTCAGCAGCGTTCAGATCAAACGCATGTCTATATCTTACAGCTTTATCGGCTTTAACCCTTCAGAGGACTTCAAAGATGTTATCCAGTCTCACTCCTCTTTTAGCAGCAGCAAAAGTAACTGTAGGTACATGATTCCTATGCATACTGTGTAAAATGTACATAGTTGTAATGTACTTTTTTATTTTTTTTTATTAAAAAAAGAAACAACTAAAATTCTTAAATGACATCAATTTGTTAAATTAATTCAGAAAACAGATGGAAATATGTGTATTGAAACTACTTAGGAGTGTGTCCATGTACATTACACTTGTATTATTTACGAATAAGTATATACTGCAAGTATCATTTGCCTAATTGCAGCAATTACATACAGTATCTTTCCCAATATAAAAACAACAATTATGAAGCGTGTCACAAGAAATGTGAATGCAATGAAAAACAATTTCAACAAGTCTGTAGTAAGTAGAGTGTAGTCACATTATGAATAGCTATGGTATATCATGCTGCAGTATTTGCCTATAAGTACTCTGCTAAACATGACAACATACCAGGCATCAGGTGAAGAGGGTTGTGAAAAGGGGAAGGGTTAGCATCTGTCATCAAGCGCACCACAAAACCCAAGACGAGGATACATGTCAACCACACAGCTTAGGTTGCAATCAGAAGTGCAATAAAATGAGGAATAAACAGACCTGTCAGGGAATTTACCACACACACTGGAGAAGCCAAAAGGTTAAATCATGACTAAAGCAAATTGCCTATGAGTAGCCTATGGCTCCGGCGCTGCGTTACATAGTAGCTAACGGGACTAGGTCCATGTCGTCTATTATTATCTATTCTATCCTCAGCTGCTAATAACTAAAGTTAGCAATACTCTACTCATAACTATATCTAAAATGTAAGATGTTACTGTATTAAAAAAAAACATTACATTTTAAACCACACAGCAACATCTTGGGAGTGCTGAATGCAATTAGTTAGTTTCACCTAAAACCATCAGGCATGTGAAAAAGCACTGAGAAATATGTAGAAACAAAGTGCCTTAAAACACATGTATGATCATGTAAACTTTTATGCAAACACGTTACAGCAAAGACAGCCTACAGGGAGGAGGTTAGAGCCCTGGCACCACTCTGCCAAGTAAAGTAACCTCTCCCTCAATGTCAGAAAAACAAAGAAGCTGATCGTGGACTTACAGGAGACACAGGAGGGAGCACGCCCCCATCCACATCGTCAGGGCCACAGCGGAGAGGGTCAAAAGCTTCAAGTTCCTTGGCATGCACATCACTGAGGACCTGAAATGGCCCCACCACACCGACACTGTGATGAAGAAGGCATAACAGCGCCTCTACAACCTCGGACGGCTAGCTCCGAAGACCCTCAGAAACTTTTACAGACGCACCATTGAGGCATCCCCGCCTGGTACGGACACTGCATCGTCCTCAACCGCATGGCTCTCCAGAGGGTGGTGCGGTCAGCCCAAACGCATCACTGGGGGCACCCTGCCTGTCCTCCAGGACATTTACAGCACTCGGTGTCAAAGGAAGGCAAAGAAGATCATCAAGGACCTCAGCCACAGTCTGTTCTGCTACCTTCTAGCAGGCAAATGGCTCATAGCTGGGACCAAGATAGTGAAAAACAGCTTTTATATCTCCAGGTCATCAGACATCACTAGCTGGCTACCTGCCCGGTACTCTATCCTGCACCTTGACACTAATGCCTGTGTATATAGCCTGAGTGTACAAAACATTAGGAACATGATCCCTAATTGATGTCACTTGTTAAATCCACTTCAATCAGTGTAGATGAAGGGGAGGAGACAAGTTAAATAAAGATTCTTAAGGCCTGAGACAATTGAGACATGGATTGTGGTTTGAGTGTGTCAAGAACTGAAACGCTGCTGGGTTTTTCACGCTCAACTGTTTCCCGTGTCTATAAAGAATGGTCCAACACCCAAAGGACATCCAGCTAACTTCACACAACTGTGGGAAGCATTGGAGTCAACATGGGCCAGCATCCCTGTGGAACGCTTTCGACACTTTGTAGAGTCTATGGCCTTAAGAATTGAGGCTGTTCTGAGGGAAAAAGAGGGTGCTACTCAATATTAGGAAGGTGTTCTTAAAGTTTTGTACACTCTGTGTAGAGTCATTGAATGCTGGTCACCTCATATTGTATTTATATACTGTTGTTTACTCACTGTGTATGTACAGTGCATTCGGAAAGTATTCAGACATTTTTCCACATTTTGTTAGGTTGTGATTAAATATATTGATAAATATATAATGATTAAATATATTGTTTCTCTCAATCTACATACAGTACCCCATAATGACAAAGCAAAAACAGTTTTTTAGAAATCTTTGCACATTTTTAAAAACAATTATAACTGAAATATCACATTTACATAAGTATCCAGACCCTTCACTCAAAACATTTTTGAAGCGCCTTTGTCAGCGATTACAGCCTCAAGTAATCTTGGGTACGACACCACAAGCTTGGCAAACTTGTCCAGAGATGTTCGATCGGGTTCAAGTCCGGGCTCTGGCTGGGCCAATCAAGGACATTCAGAGACTTGTCCCGAAGTCACTGCTGCGTTGTCTTGGCTGTGTGCTTAGGGTCGTTGTCCTGTTGGAAGGTGAACCTTCGCCCCAGCCTGAGGTCCTGAGTGCTCTGGAGCAGGTTTTTATCAAGGATCTATCTGTACTTTGCTCCGTCGATCCTGACAAGTCTCTCAGTCTCTGCTGCTGAAAAACATCCCCACAGCATGATGCTGCCACCACCATGCTTCACCATAGGGATGCTGTTAGGTTTCCTCCAGACGTGACGCTAGGCATTCAGGCCAAAGAGTTCAATCTTGGTTTCATCAGAACAGAGAATCTTGTTTCTCATGGTCTGAGAGTCCTTTAGGTGCCTTTGGCAAACTCCAAGCAGGCTGTCATATGCCTTTTACTGAGGAGTGGCTTCTGACTGGCCACTCCACCATAAAGGCCTGATTGGAGTGCTGCAGAGATGGTTGTCCTTCTGGAAGGTTCTCCATTGAGGAACTCTGGAGCTTTGTCAGTGTGACTATTGGGTTCTGGGTCACCTCCCTGACCAAGGACCTTCTCCCCCAACTGCTCAGTTAGGCCAGCTCTAGTAAGAGTCTTGGTGGTTCCAAACTTCTTCCATTTAAGAATGATAGAGGCCATTGTGTTCATGGGGACCTTCAATGCTGCATAAATGTTTTGGTACCCTTTCCCAGATCTGTGCCTCGACACAATCCTGTCTCGAAGCTCTACAGACAATTCCTTCAACTTCATGGCTTGGTTTTTGCTCTGACATGGACTGTCAACTGTGGGACCATGTATAGACAAGTGTGTGCCTTTCCAAATCATGTCCAATCAATTTAATTTGCCACAGGTGGACTCCAATCAAGTTGTAGAGACAATCAATCATTTCATGGACAATCAATAGAATCAGGATGCACCCGAGCTCATAGCAAAGGGTCTGAATACTTACATAAAAAGGGTATTTCTGTTTTTATATTTAATACATTAGAAAAAATATATAAAACCCTGTTTTCACTTTGTCATTATGGAGTATTGTGTGTAGATTGATGAGGAAAAACATGTATTTAATACATTTCAGAATAAGGCTGTAACGTAGCAAAATGTTGAATGCACTGTATACTGTATTTTCGACATAGCCCATCCTAATATACTGCAGGGATATTTTTCAGCAGCAGAGTCTGAGGGACTTGTCAGGATCGAGCGAAAGATGGACGGAGCAAATTACAGAGAGATTCTTGATAAAAAACCTACTGTATATTCTGGTTCTGACACATGCTCATGCTAATTCACAGTATCTTCTCAGCATTATTAATTGGATACGTTCTGTCATTTCTTGATGTCTTGTTTTGATTTTTGGATTATTTGTGTATTTGTATTGTATTTGCGAGACATTCTATTGCACTTTTGGAGCTAGTAACACAAGCATTTCGCAGCACCTGCTATAACAACGGCAAAATTGTGCACACGACCAATACACTTTGATTTGATTTGAGTGGTTGTGATGTACATTTTACTGAAGAGGAATCTCAGCTCTCTGTTAATTACTTAATTCCCTCGCATATGAATTCAACTGAGAAGTGTGAACAAAAATACGTTATATTTTTGTATTGAGATAATAAGTTTTCAATATAAGTATCAAAACTTCATACAGCTAAACAAGACCCAATGGGTAAACACTGGTTGAATCAATGCTGTTTCCACGTCATTTCAACCAAAGAAAAACTATGCGATGACGTTGAATCATATTTTCTTCACCCAACTTTGAACCTAAATCCAATGACACGGTGACATTTTTTGTTGATTTCATGTTGAATTCCCATTAGTCAAAAACTCAACCAAATGTAAATCAAAACTAGACGCTGAACTGACGTCTGTGCCCAGTGTGGAAGTTCTGAATCAGAATTTCTTGTGTCAGTGTTATAATGTTAAGTACAAATCTGGAGTAAATATATTTATCACCCTGAACAACTGCTAACACTTGCGGGTTGGACTGTGGACGGAAGAGGGTCATAATGTGTGCCCATGTAGGCTATAGAATGAGGGTAACCAATTATGATGGAGACAAATAATGTGAGCATGTTGAATGTGAATTTTCTGATAATAAAATAAAGAATGAGCAAAGTTTCCCATAATGTTGAAAAGTGAAAGTACAAGGACAGCACAACACAAGGCAGACATGAGGGGTCGTAAAACAACACTTTAAGGATGTTGGGAGTTGTGCTGATGATCATTGTCCTTACTGATTAACTCACACATTTGCCTACAGCTTTACTGGATCTTCACCAAAAAAAAAAAAGGCTGTTCCGGCTCTAATCTTTGGCTCTCTGCAAACCCATTAAAGTGGCATGTTATTTACTGGTATCAAATGACTTCAATGTATTAACTCCATATCGGAAATGGCATATACAAAGAGAAATCTGATTGATAAAACATGCAGAAGTCGACACATGACGGGCCACTTAACCATTTATGTCACCACACAAACAGAGTTAATGCCCCATGCACTTTCATGATCATAAGCTGAAGTCTTATGTGGAGTTGTGAAATGTCCCTGGACTCGACTGAATGCATGACAGTGCAATTTGGAGCTAATGCCAATGGTCTAATATAGTGGGTTGAATTTCTGAACATCAGAGACAGGCAAAACAGCAGAGAGAAAATACATGGGAGCGTGTTACTATACATGGAAGAGATCCCTCATATAGGAATCACTTCCCAATGACATGAGAGCTGGTCTCCCACTCCCAAATACTACTTCTACATGATGTTAATCTGAAACCACCACTAATCATTTTGTTAATGCGGATAGGGGAAGCAGCTCCCTTCAGGTTAAGATAAATTGACGCATAAAATACGACAATACATACATTTCAGACACATGCAAAAAAATAAATAAGATGTATAGTGTGTGAAACGAAATGTTAATGCAAATGACAGAAGTTACGCACTAACTTGTTCTTCACAATGTAAAACTGATAATAGCCAAAGTATCGTCATTACCATTTTTAGGCTGGTGGCAGTATTATGCTATACTGTAACTATTGTTGTTATTATTATCATTATTATTAGTAGTTCGCTTTTATTTTTGAACCAATATACCTTACTAAAATAGCACAGTACAACATATCCTAAAAAAAATGCCTCCACATGTTAAACATGCTATTCACAACCAGCTATGTGCATGTAACAAACGATTGATATTTTCTAACCTATTATTGGTATTTCTAGAAGAAACTATTGCTGCAATTGCAACGTCACTGTTGAACTTTTCAACATTAAGATGAGCCATGCATACACGACATAAACGCACCGGGAAAATTCTCCCAGGTTTCATGTAATCAATCAATAAGTGAAATAGTCCAACATACCATAAATACTGGTGCTAGTGATCATGTCTTCTTTACGCCTAAAAACAAGGGGAAAGGAAAATAAAAACAGCAGAATCGGAATTTTCACGAGGAGGAATTCCAAATGTTGCTTCTCATTACAGGCACTTTTCCTTGAAGCTATCGAATTTCACTGCCTTGAAACGTGGGTCCTTTCGTCGGGTATTCATTTGAACCGTATATAACATATAACTAAGAAGAAATCAAAAACAACAAAAGCTATTGGATAACACGTGAAGAGAGAGCCGAAAACACATGACCATGAATGTTAAGCCGAGATCAGTACTCCTTGTTCCTTGCTGACTCTCCCTACGATGATTTAAAAACACAGTTTCTTGCAACCCCATTAGTGGAAGCGGCTAAAGCAGCATGAATTATGTTCTCCCATTACTTTTAAAATACTGTTATACTACATACAGCCAATTGTCACCACGAAGAGCGCAATGACAACGTATTTATTAGCCACCTGCCACCAGTTATCGCAGCATGTGTATCTTCCGAATATCATCCTGTTTTCACTTGAAAGTTACTTTGCAACAATTTGTATAGTTCTCATCACTTTCACATTAAAATGATTGATTATTAAATTATTAATTGCCTCGAGCGCCTGATTGATTCTCAGCCGTGCCATAAACTTCACATCCTCGCATTAGCTATAGTCTACTTTCGCATTTGACATTGCCTATATATACCTTTTTAATAGATGACAGTTGGATAGGTGCTAAGCTGCATAATGCGTGATGCGTGAGAACGTTTCAAGGGGTATACCACAAAAAGCGCTTACTCTTGCGTATTGCAGCCTCGCTTCTTTTTAATTGTTCATATCTAAGATAGAGGCACTTCAACTCTTACCTGTGTATATGACAGGGTAGCTTCAGAGATTAGAGTAACATCGATCCAGTGGATATGCTTGATGAATGGGTGCTCGGGTTAAACGCGACTGCTTGCGATTTGAAACCATTCCAAATTAGTGAGAGGAAGACTGACCAAAGCCTCTGCCATATTGGAATTCCAAACCCTGGACAGCTGCTCTACAGAAAGCAGCATGAGGCGCACTGCGCATGTATTCTGTCGGACGAGGCCAATTCAAAGCGCTTCCTTCCATAGATATGACAATTTATAGGTTGCGTTTACATTGGATAATTGCTTTGCTTTTTATTATGCACTGTAGTCTATATTTCACATGGAATATACACTGAGTGTACAAAATATTCCTAATATTGAATTGCACCCCTTTGCCCTCAGAACAGCCTCAATTCGTGTGGGCTACAAGGTGTCGAAAGTGTTCCACAGGGATGCTGGCCCATGTTGACTCGATTGCTTCCCACAGTTGCGTTAAGTTGGATGGATATCCTTTGGGTGGTGGACCATTCTTGACAGACACGGGAAACTGATGGGCGTGGAAAACCCAGCAGTGTTGCAGTTCTTGACACACGCAAGCCGGTGTGCCTGGCATCTACTATCAAACCCCATTCAAAGGCACTTAAATATTTTGTCTTGCGGATTCACCCTCTGAATGGCACATACACAATCCATGTCGCAATTGTTTCAAGGCTTAAAAATATTTATTTAACCTGTCTCCTCCCCTTCAACTACACCGATTGAAGTGGATTCAGCAAGTGACATCAATAAGGGATCATAGCTTTCACCTAGATTTACCTGGTCAGTCTGTCATGGAAAGAGCAGGTGTTCCTAATGTTTTGTACACTTAGCGTATAGCTTCAGTATCAAGAACGAATATATTGATTAGTTAATTCAATATAAAACCAAAGCTAATAATTAGGCTATAAATAGATAATTCAATAGGCCTAGTCAAATGCACTGGTGACTGTAATGAAACAATTATTACACAATGATTATTATCATTCAATACTTTGTGTAGAAGATTCTTAGTGTACAACATCACTTACTTATTACTACATTATTAAAATAGACAAATATATATTTTGGGGGGAACATATATACCCTTCTTCTCTTGCTTTAGAAATGTATAAATACATTATACATTATATTACATTATATAAAATTGATAATTAAATGCCTCATTCCATCTCTCTTTTATCATTTCTCAGCTTCTTGAAGGGAGAAAGTTATCTCTCTAGCCCATTGGGATTGCAGGCTAGGAGGAACCCCAGTTAGACACATGATCTAGATCCTGGCACCGTTAGTCCCACAATGCCCTCTGAAATTCATTTGCAAGGGCCTTGGAGTGATGCATCGATTCAGCCTTGAGCACTCCCCACAGATCCCCATGCCATTTCCAGCAGATCCTGAGCTCTTCAGATAACTCCTACCCATAGGTAGACAAGACTCGCTGTGCAGCTCTGACCAATGCCAGCTCCAGCTCACACACTCCAAGGTAATAATCACTGCACTGATTCAGCGGTGCACAGCGGATACCTATAGCTAGCAGCCTGTGGAAAAGAATAGCCATACCTCGATTGTTCTGTGTTGCTCGTCATTTTCCAATCATTCCCTCCTTATTCCATCTCTGAAGGATTAGGCAAGGTAATATGACATTGTTTATGTGAAAGAAAATGATGCACTATAAATATGGAATATATTGATAAAGAAAAGGCTCATTGCTTCATTCTTCAATTGAGATCAGACAAGGTGAAATTGAAGGAGGAGACCAAAAGTACAGGCAGAACAGTAGATGGTATTAATCTCCTGCTTGAGATGTTTCCAGCCCTGGAATTAGGTGAGGACACGCTGCTGCTCATCGGTGCTAGTAGCTGAGTGTGACAATAACCAGTTCCTACTATAGCTACCAGACTCTGTCTGTTCCTAAGAACAGCCTTAAAAGATCAGACGGTGGCCCAAATGGCATCCTATCACTAGGCTTCATAGTGCATGACTTTTCAGCAGGGTCCATAGGGCTCGGGTCAAAAGCAGTGCACGATATAGGAAATAGGGTACCATTTGGGACATAACCTCAGTGTGCCCTAGAGGTCAGGGAGAAAACAAACTCAGTGCATTTCCAGGTGTAGCCACGTTCATTGTCTCCTCCCTCATACGAAAATGTTCTGTCTGTGCCTTTTGTCCTTGTGTCAGCAGGCAGGACATTCTGGATGATTTTGCTCAGCTGCCTCCCTGAACTCTTGCTACAGCACATCAATACGCACATCCTCTAGACTCCCCCACATATCAGGGCTACAGTTTCATGTCTATCGTATCACCCACCTAAAAGCTCCTACGGTCAGTGATCAAGTTATGAGACAAAAAGGAACATTGATCAGGAATTTGCATCTTTTTTTCACCTTCCCCCTCTGCTCACGTGCATGACTGCGACTGTTAATCGTTCCTTCGGATTGACCAAATTAACACTCATTACCCTCAGAGATCATTCTTTCACGTAAAGAAAACGCATTGTCCTCACAAAATCCAATGCGCAAAACTCAGTAAATATGGTATTAGAACTGTATTTCAATATGTTACTATAACATGCCATGGATTGATGTTACTGTGGTTTAAGCACCCCCCCCCCCCCAACCCCCTATTTAGAATACAGTGTAATGCTGTTACAGGAGTAATGCTGTTGCAATTCGGACATCTTTGTATGTTAAACTACAACACATTGAGGTAATGAACACCTGTAACATGATAATCAAAATATGTAATTGCAACATGATTTCTATTTAAATAGTACATGGTCTCTTACATAATATAGACAACAGGTTAGATTTGACAGAATTGAAAAAATAGTATGCACTTACAGGTAACTAAGCCACTCCATTATGATAATCAGAGTACATTTTACATTAATCTGAGGTTACGATCTGGGCCCACTTCACCTGTAACAAGCAGTAACTCTTTGATGCAATGAGTGTGGCTAGAATGTTTGCTCACGTGTTCCCAAAAGTGAAAATCCCCTCAGGAACAAGGTTGAGGTTAGGGATTTACAAAGGCATGTAACTAGCTGTTCTTTAACGTTCTGCCTACAGACTCTTGTGTCACGTCTGATCACCTCAACAGTGGCTGCTGGTGGTTTATTAAGTCTGCCATGAAACACTAGCTTTGGAGAAAGCTTAACCAACTGCTCCTATCAAAGGAGGTGATTGTGTCATTCGAGATGCTTTAAGCAAATGGGACATGTTTCAGTCTCTGGCTCACTGCTTTGTGGAATCAGATAAACATCTCGTTCTCTGTTCATTGCATTTAGGCTGTTCACATTTATTTTGACATGCAGGAGATATATAACTTAACATCCATCTAGTAATAGAGATGAGAACATCTTTTCGCACGAATCTAGCAAAACACACCTGAAGTAGTTATCATTTTATAGTCTAGGCTGTAGACAAAATATGCTGCCTAAAATGAAATATAATGTTGTTTCTATACTTAGAGTAAGTGCTGTACGGTGTTATTTCAAAATGCCGTTCACAGATGCATCTTAACAAATAAAGCTAGTGCAAATCACCAAGGTCCATGAATAGAAATAAAAGTAAAGTTGTCCTCTGGGGGATTGATATGCTGTAAGGGAGTTTGAGGGGAGGAAGTGGCCTGGTAAAGGATACGTCTATAGCAACGTCCACAATGAAAATCCATGATGGCTGAAGAGTCCAGGTAGAAAAGAACAGAAATGGACCCGAAAAACAAAAAGGAAAGGTTTGCTTTCTCTCATTATTTGATGAAGTGTAGCCAAGTCCCTTTATGGACTGGGGCTAAAATCCTAATGGGGACAAGCTTGACGTGAATGAAGCCCACAGAGAATAAGCTACTAAATGTTGCAATAAAAATTTGATTTACAGTAAATTCCACAAGGCTGACAGCGCCACGGCTGAGGGCATAAACACTGCTTTCAATGCTGTGCTGCCACTCGGCTCTATCTGCTGTGAACTACAATCGCGCATCGAGCTGTGCTGCTCACCAGCAATGACTTTGATAAATAACCAGGAAGTCCACTGTTGGCTTAAAACGATAAGTTGTTCAGTTGCAATTCTGCATTGGTCCCTCTTTAATGGGTCTGGAAGTGGCTTTACCAGTAATCTGTCAGTGATTGATTGGGTCTCACTAGATCCCCGCCCTATTTGCCTCTGCAGTCTCAATGTTCAGTCACAGCTGTGCATGCGATACAGTGGCAGGAGGGCTGTATTAGGGAAGTGCATGCGTTATTTACTGCTACACAAGCACGCTTAATTCCACTTGAGTAAATGTGTGCAGGGTGAATGCCAATAAAACAGGAAACGAGAAGTGACATGTTCCTGTTGTGGCTGAATGCACGCACCCAGGGATAAACAAACGCATTTATTATAGCCCAATGACTCCAAGATGTTTAAAATAACAATTTCAGCTGTTATCCCTGTGTGACGTTGTCTAGTTGACTTGACCAGTCATTCCGGTATCAGCAGCGTTAAATGGACAGTGGACACGCTGGCTATGGTTGTTATCATAACGGAACATAACCACATTCAATTCCCAAATACAACAGCAATCGTGGTCAAAGGGCATTGTTTAATGCATGTGTTGCACAGAACTATTGGAACACCTGAATTATATGGGGTTTGCTTTAGAATTAGCCAACCGGGTTATCTCGGGTTATCTCTCTGCATTACATTTTAAACAAACCATACATGTACCAAGAAGACAAAAAAATGCACTGTTACTATAGGAAACTTCCTGTCAAACGCTCGTTACAGTGAAACAGCTATGTTTATTTGGAATGTGGCACAAGAGGTTGAAAATTACTGGGAGCTTGATATTGATTACATTCACCAGCAGATCCATTTCAATGAAATATTAGGTGAGAATGCTGAAAAAGAAGCCAGTAGCTAAAAGTGGTTTCCTGCTGTCGTTTGTGCATCTTCTGAGAAAGGACACATAGCAAAAAAAAGCAACACATGGACAACACATTTCGTACACTCAGACGTTATTCGTTAATCCGGTATTTAAAACAGGGCTGGGCTAATAATCCAATTCATATTCAAATAATATTTGAGTTATTTTTAACAGGAGGTTTGGTCATGAACATTCATGTATGAATTTTAATGGAGATACTTAAATGGTCATTATTCCACTCAGGCTCAAGCGCAGGTAACAAATGGAATTCAATCAGTGTCCATGCATAATGACCGTCATTAGGGGAAGTAAAACAATAATGACATCTTATATCTGCATTAAACCTGCAGCCACTTTACACAGTTGATCCTGTCCCCCATCTCCATGGAGATAAGCACTTGTCACTTTTCGGCATTGTGCGGCGAAGACGTTAAACACAACTACTGCAGCTGACATTAACTTCTGTTTTAAAATCCCTACATGCAATGACAATGACAGCTGAAATGTGTAGAACGGATATCTTTGAGGTTTACTGTGATGTGAGTATGGTGTTTGTTGGTTGAAAAATTCAAGTTTGCTCTTTCTTTAGCGCATGGCAGCCATCAAGTCCTCAATCAAATAGACACTTGAACTAAATCGGGTCATCTCCTCTCCCACGTTACTGCTTTAATGTTTATCTGAGTAGGGTTTATTCAAATGATCAACTATGAATGAATCTGAACAACACAGTAGTTCTGATAATGCATTCACTTGTAAGTGGTCGGTTTTAAAAAAGCCCTGGGGAGATCCACAAAGAACAGCATGTTTCTGTGTGAAATGCAGATAGTATAGAATTTGTCTACATACCAAAAGTTCAAACTCATTCTGCTATTTTCTGCCCACTCCAGCAGAGTACAGTAATCATGGTTCTACTGAAGGGGTAACTGTGGCAAGGTGGAGGGGAATATTGCTTTGCTGGACAAAATCCCCATGGTTTAGACTAGATTCAATAGCTCTTCAGTTGGATGGACTCAATGAAATAAATATCTAAGCTCCAAGGAGCAAAATGTTCAACTGGGGCTCTAAAGCTTCTGACAATTTTTTAAACATACACTGCAGCAGAATGCACTCAGAGTATCAGTATATATATGTACTGAACAAAAATATAAACGCAACATGTAAAGTGTTGGTCCCATGTTTCATGAGCTGAAATAAAACATTGCACAAGAAGCTTATTTTTCTCCAATTTTGTGCAGAAATGTGTTTACAACCCTGTTAGTGAGCATTTCTCCTTTGCCAAGATAATCTATCCACCAGGTGTGGCATATCAAGAAGCTGTTTAAACGGTATGATCATTACACTGGTGGACCTTGTGCTGGGGATAATAAAAGTCCACTCTAAAATGTGCAGTTTGGTCACACAACACAATGCCACAGATATCTCAAGTTTTGAGGGAACGTGCAAATGGGATGCTTACTTCAGGAATGTCCACCAGAGCTGTTGCCAGATAATGTAATGTTAACTTCTCTACCATAAGCCACCTCCAACATAGTTTTAGAGAATTTGGCAGTACGTCCAACCGGCCTCACAACCACAGATCACGTGTATGGCATTGTGTGGGTGAGCGTTTTGCTGATGTCAATGTGAACATAGTGCAGGTGTAACCACACCAGCCCAGGACCTCCACATCCGGCTTCTTCACCTGTGGGATTGTCTGAGACCAGCTATCCGGACAGCTGATGGAACTGAGGAGTATTTCTGTCTGTAATAACGCTCTTTTGTGGAGAAAAACTCATTCTGATTTGCTGGGACTGGCTCCCCAGTGGGTGGACCTGGATACCCAGTGGGTGGGCCTATGCCCTCCCAGGCCCACTCATGGCTGCGCCCCTGCCAAGTCATGTGAAATCCATAGATTAGGGTCTAATTTATTTATTTAAATTGGCTGATTTCCTTATATAAATTTGTAACTCAGTAAAATTGTTGAAATTGTTGCATGTTGCCTTTCTATATTTTTCAGTATATGTTTGTGACATACTGTAAATCTCCTATACTGTTTTCAGACTGGACAGCTGATACCTTGTCAAAAGCATCAGTTCTATTTAGATATTTTCCTGGTCTTTGTCTTTATTTTATTTATTTTTGTCAGTGTTTGTCATCACCATAGGTGTAGTGGCTGTGGTATTATTGTCAATAAATATGTTTGTATTCAGATAATTGTTAAAAATAAAATTAAAAATAAGTACAGTATCAACCATTCTGGCAATCTCAAAATCGATCTAATCAGTCATTCATTAAGTGAATTTCACAAGCAGTATGTGTCAGGTTCAACATAAAAAGTTGCCAACACACACACACAGTAAACAGCACTCATGAAGACTTCTCAAAGATGGCCACTTGGAGAAATAATTGAATGACAATTCCAATGGTGTGATCCAAGATTTACATACCTTCTGTTCCAGTCTCGCTCCATCTGTTTGGTTTTTGAGAACCCTGACACAGTCGCTCTTGTGAATTAAACAGCAATAATACTATTGCATATCTGACAGATACTCCAGATGATTCGAAGACGACAAAATTGTCAGACAGAGTTGTCCTGGACACAATACAGTGTGTCATATGGTGTCTGAGAAATTGTGATAATGACCATTTAAAAAAGAAGAAGATGCTGTTGTCACTATTGACATTGACTTATTTGAAGTCAACCTATCAATATTCATTGATATAATTTAGCAATTTTCTACATATCAATTCATGTCATTTCTATTTAACATCTTCTTTGAACTTCAAATAAGGTGATGATGTACTGTATCACTTGAAGCCCGAAACAGAAAGTTATAGAATCCTAATTGAATAGCAGGCTTCAGCATGAGCCTGAGGAGTGAAGGACAATAGTAGGTAGACCAGTTTGGCTGGGTGCCAGTGGACAGTGCAGTCTGGGCCCCATCTCTCTGTGCCAGGCAGAAACCCCATGCCTGACTCCACATCAGGTGAGACCGCCTCCACTGCTTTGACGGATCTTGCCACTGTGTAGACTCGGCCCTACTCTCAGTAGTTCAGGTATCCACCACCACCACTAAAACATCATTAAAAAGCAGGGCGGGGAATTAAGCCCATCTCCTTCCCCATACCTTCTAAAACTCTGTATTTCAGTCATTTTCCTACACATTTTGACCACGTTCGACAACGTGAAAAATGCGCATCCGTTGTGATACCCTCCATTGGGATACATTGTTGGTCAGATGTTTCAATGTGAGAATAGGGATCATTATATTCACTTTAATAACAAACAAGTTTCACAAACAACAAACAAGGTCTGAAGTTCATGACAAGATGGTAGCTGTCACTTTCCCGCTATTCTGAGTGGCAGAGTAGAATACTGCTCATAAGTACACTATTTGTAAACGTGTCTTGAGAAGTAGGCATAAGCCCCCAGACCTCTACATTGATCATAGTCTTGCAAACCCAACTCCAGGTAACACAGTGACTAGGGCCTGGCTTCAGTGGGCTCTTTTGAGGAACTACGTTATTGCCTATGTCAGTAAGGACTCTCCCAACAAATCACAGGGCAGACATGCCAGAACGTCGCGATTCAAAACCAAAGTTTGCAGGCAAAACCTTTGCAGTGGTAGTTAAGGTAGTTGAGGCAAACTAGCCGTTTGCAAAACACACTCTTTTAAAACAACCTCTGTGACCTCCATCTTGTTAGCTACTACAGTATATTGTGATATGTTATTTTGGTTTACATTACAGGCAAGCAAAAACTGCGCAATGTACAGTACATACTCGGTCTTAAGATGTCTCGAAACGTATTGAGACAAAGTTGAGACATCTTAAGAGACTTTGAGACATAGACCGTTTTAAACCATCTTATGCCGTCTCAAGATACATCCTGAAATACTCCCCGTCGTCTGTGATTTTCTCAGTGGAAGGACATCACTCACCTGCCCTAAAAGGCTTACCAACCAGTTCTTTGTTGACTGTTACCTGCTCAGTGTGTCGTCATTTATTTCAAACTCCATAAGAGCAGGAGAAGGTCACCGAAGTTAACTGCGTAATGTTATTTAGGGCAATAGTTGTCAGTGTTCAGAGTAGACATGGTCAAAGATGGAGATGAAATGCTCCCTAAAATAAAATAAAATGTCTCCTGCTGTGTGCCTTTGACGTTGAAGTGGATCTCCTCCATAAAACCTGTGATGCCAAGGTCATTCAATTAATGTCTGTGCCTTTCATCAGTTTTAGTAGATCTATTGTGACGGAGCCACACTTCGCCCATCACACTCAAGTGCCCTGTCCAAAATAAAAAGAAGCTCACCATGATGAGTCCATGTGGTTTTTCTAGTTATTCTGCATTCAAATGATTAAAGTAACTTAAGATATTCATGTAAGTTTTATCTATATCAGTCATTATGTACTTTTATTGAGGAGAAATGACATATATAAAGGGAATACCGTACGTATACAGTATAAGAAATTGATGGACGCAAGGAATTGATTGTGTCAATAATTATGTTAACTAACATGAATATAAATTGTATTATTTCTACATACAAGTAAGGATATTGCCTCAGAAAGCAGAAACAGAAAGCAGTCATTCCTATTCATGAATTCCTAGTATTTAGGACTATAGACGCTAGAGAAGAAAAATAAATCTTCCTCAAGCCAGAAATGAAGGATGTGATGCGAAGCCAGATGGTTACATCATTGGAAATACATGATGATCACATAATGGAAAGCAAATCCACAAAAAACCACACACTGTATCAAAGTGTGACAATAATCAGAGGAGAAAGAGGGCTTCTTGTGAAACAGTGGAGTTGGAGTCTCATTTTGCGAAGCAGCATCGCTTCTCCAAACAATCTCCAGGACTTCCTGATCAGGCCCTAATCCCCAGCTTTCACACATAACTCATTGAGAGCGATGGAGTCCTCTCTGTTTACTCACTCCAAACCAAATGATCTTTCACAAGCAGACCACTTCAGATGTGAAATGGAATTTGCCAGGGTATTCTATCTCGAGTCTATTTCTCTGTACGCTTTACCAATTCCCAAATAGAGTTCAGACGTTCGCAGATAATATCTGTGTGGATTGAGCTGCACTCCTCGGCCATGTGGTAAAGACCCATGGGAGAGGCGTTTGATGGGAACTAAAGAAGTGCTATTAAGCACACACAACGCTCAATTTCATTCTGTTCTATTTGCCAAAATGCATTTGTTCGTTGGACGGTTGAAGGATGTTTATATGGGGGGGTTGAATGATTGAACAATGGAATGGAGGCTGTGTACATGAATCATTTAGTTCCACACTAACACCAGCACCCCTATAAATATACAATAAAAAATAGCTCAACAGAAACCCACATACAAATTGTAGGATGAAAAAGCCATGCTCTACACGAAGACTGTGTAGTAGGATGGTACTCATTCACTACTACGACCAACCCAGCGGCAAATGTATTCACAAGTCAACTTTTATTGTATTTCTGTCTCTCGGTACTATTCCTGCTAGACTGGAATGATTTGTAAACCCAATGAGGGCCTCATCTTAGCAAAAGATGATAGCATTGTTGCTTTGAGATGCTGTAGTGATGATAAATGGTTGTTCTAGCGTGTCTACATTTACTTTGTAGGGTAATTATGAGATTATTATGGAGCAGAAAAACAGCCATTAATATTCATTATGATTGGGAAACACTGAGATGAATGCAGATTGAGTGTCTGTGGACACCAGCAGAGAGCTGGTGTTGTTTTCATTGTATTTCTCTCCGCACCTCCAGAACAGCAGTGCTGCTAGTGCAGGTGTTCAGGAAGGTGATTAGAATCTTAACAGATTTAGCCTTTATTCAATTAAAACCCTCTACAAACTAGCAAGTAGACCTACTAATCAATCTATGTTTACATGTTGACTTCTGAATATTTACCATTTCACGCGTAACAATTATTTTACAATTCAAACGTTTAATTAACAGTTTGGAATGCACACTTCAAAAAGGCTTTACATCGTATCTGATATGTAACGTAATTAAATCCAAATGCTGAGCAATACAACCCCAGCACTATTTCAACTCATGAGGGCTAGCTAACTCCATCCTTGTTTGTAGCTGGTAATTGGAGGAATGTTGAAGTGAGAAGCATTGATATGTTTCCTGGTCTATCTGTGCAATGAGGCTGGCTGTGGAAAGGAAAAGGTCTCCAGTTGTAGGGACTGGAGAACACCACAAACAATTAAACATGTTGCTTTTCTGGGTAGAGTCAGACTTTGTTGTTGCTGTTGGTCACTCTTCACAGCAATAATCTGCAGGTCTGAGCAATCAATACAGCCACGATAGCTGCAGCTTCCATTATTATCTCTGGAGTGCCTGTGCATGAGGAGGAGAGCACAGAGCAGGAATCAACCCCCTTTCCCCTCCTCCTTCTCCAACCCTCCGCCACCACCCTCCTGCCGCGTCGCTGCTCTGGCCCGCAGTCACAGACACAAAGATGTTGGTCCATAGAGTCAAGCTGACTGAGGTATTATCAACACAGACAAGTCAAACAAGTCCTCTAATTCCTGTTGCTGATGAAAATGATATCACAAAACCTTTGTCTACGTAATCATAGGTTGATAAGTGTGTAGCAGTAGTTGCTCAAAACAGTGAAGTAGCCCATTTAGTGTTTTTTTTTTGCTTATTGAAGGTGACAATGACTTGAAGAAAAGACCAAAACAAACTAGCATATTTCTATCTTGAAATGGCATATGACCATCAAATCAATTTGAACAAAGCAGAGGATAGGAGACCACATATCCATTAGTTATGAATGAGAATAGACACTTGAAGAGTTTCATTCTAAAACACTATATATCCATTATCAGAAATTATATGGTTTTAAGAAATTCTGAAAGAGATTAGTATGTTTTTCACTATAACCATGGCATGGTTGTTCAATGATTGACATCTATTTGTTTCAAATTACTTAAGTCATTTCTTCCATTGACTGTGTTTTTGTATTTTTATGTGGGTACATTTACACAGTACCAGTCAAAAGTTTGGACACACCTACTCATTCAAAAGTTATTCTTATTTTTACTATTTTTTACATTGTAGAATAATAGGGAAGACATCAAAACGATGAAATAACACATATGGAAAAACCAAAAGGCTGTTCAACAAATCATAATATATTTTTGATTTAAGATTCTCCACCTTGATGACAGCTTTGCACACTGTTGGCATTCTCTCAACCATCTTCATGAGGAATGCTTTTCCAACAGGAGCTCCCAAATATGCTGAACACTTGTTGGCTGCTTTTCCTTCACTCTGCGGTCCAACTCATCCCAAAACATCTCAATTGGGTTGCAGAACATGGCCAAGATGTTGAAATGTTCATAGGTGACCAGTAGGGTCAAATAATAATAATCACGGTGGATGTCGAGGGCGCAACAGATCAGCACCTCAGGAGCAAATGTCAGTTGGCTTTTCATAGCCGATTAATCAGAGTATCTCTACTGCTCTTGCAGTCTCTAGGGAGTTGAAAACAGCAGGTCTGGGACAGGTAACACGTCCGGTGAACAGGTCAGGATTCCATAGCCACAGGCAGAACAGTTGAAACTGAAGCAGCAGCACGGCCAGGTGGACTGGAGGCAGCAAGGAGTCATCAGGCCAGATAGTCCTGTGGCATGGTCCTAGGGCTCAGGTCCTCAGAGAGAGAGAATAAAAAGAAAGAAAGAAAGAAAGAAAGAATGAGAGAAAAAGAGAGAAAGAGAGAGAGTTAGAGAGAGCATGCTTAAATTCACACAGGACACCAGATAAGACAGGAGAAATACTCCAGGTATAACAGACTGGACCTAGCCCCCCGACACATAAACTATTATAGAATAAATACTGGAGGTTGAGACAGGAGTGGTCGGGAGACCCCCAGACAGGGCCAAACAGGCAGGATATAACCCCACCCACATTGCCAAAGCACATCCCCCACACCACTAGAGGGATATCTTCAACCACCAACTTACCATCCTGAGACAAGGCCGAGTATAGCCCACAAAGATCTTCGCCATGGCACAACCCAAGGGGGGGGTGCCAACCCAGACAGGAAGATCACGTCAATGACTCAACCCACTCAAGTGACGCACCTCTCCCAGGGACGGCATGGAGGAGCACCAGTAAGCCAGTGAGTCAGCCCCTGTAACAGGGTTAGAGGCAGAGAATCCCAGCGGAGAGAGGGGAACCGGCCAGGCAAAGACAGCAAGGGCGGATCGTTACTCCAGTGCCTTTCCGTTCACCTTCACACTCCTGGGCCAGACTACACTCAATCATAGGACCTGAAGAGATGAGTCTTCAATAAAGACTTAAAGGTTGAGGCCGAGTCTGTGTCTCTCACATGGGTAGGCAGACCATTCCATAACAATGGAACTCTATAGGAGAAAGCCCTGCCTCCAGCTGTTTGTTTAGAAATTCTAGGGCCAGTAAGGAGGCCTGCGTCTTGTGACCGTAGTGTACGTGTAGGTATGAACGGCAGGACCAAATCGGAAAGATAGGGAGAAGCAATCCCATGTAATGCTTTGTAGGTTAGCAGTAAAACCTTGAAATCAGCCCTTGTCTTAACAGGAAGCCAGTGCAGAGAGGCTAGCACTGGAGTAGTATGATCAAATTGTTTCTAGCAGCCGTGTCAAGATTCTAGCAGCCGTGTTTAGCACTAACTGAAGTTTATTTAGTGTTTTATCCGGGTAGCCGGAAAGTAGAGCATTGCAGTAGTCTAACCTAGAAGTAACAAAAGCATGGATGAATTTTTCTGCATCATTTTTGGACAGAAAGTTTCTGATTTGTGCAATGTTACATAGTTGGAAAAAAGCTGTCCTTGAAACAGTCTTGTTATGTTCGTCAAAAGAGATGTCAGGGTCCAGAGTAACGCTGAGGTCCTTCACAGTTTTATTTGAGACGACTGTACAACCATCAAGATAAATTGTCAGATTCAACAGAAGATCTCTTTGTTTCTTGGGAACTAGAACAAGCATCTCTGTTTTGTCCGAGTTTAAAGTAGAACATTTAGCTGCGAAAGTTAACATTATGTTTCCGAATGACATCACCAAGAGGTAAAATATATAGTGAAAACAATAGTGGTCTTAAAACGGAACCTTGAGGAACACTGAAATGTACAGTTGATTTGTCAGAGGACAAAACATCCACAGAGACAAACTGATATCTTTCCACCAGATAAGATCTAAACCAGGCCAGAACTTGTCCGTGTAGACCAATTTTGGTCTCCAATCTCTCCAAAAGAATGTGGTGATCGATGGTATCAAAAACAGCACTAAGATCTAGGAGCAAGAGGACAGATGCAGAGCTTCGACTCTTCTTTAAATTTGCATATTCCTCCAAAGCTCAGTTGTCCTGAGTCTGGACAACTGTGCCAGGACCTAGGATCAAGAGAGACACTCAAGTGTCTCTCTTGACACAATGACACAATTGTGATGATCCGGTGTAAAGGTTCAGAGCTTGTGGTAGGAATCTGGAGACGTGGTAGAGAAAAAGCAGTCCGATATGCTCTGGGTTGATATCGCACTGTGCAGACTGGCAGGTATTGACCGAGCTGAGGCTGGCTGGTGTCCGAGTTAACGGTGAAGACCGCTAGCAGTGGCTAACTGACTACTAACTAGTAGCTAGTTAAATGGCTAGCTCCTGATGAGGTTTCCGGTTCTAAAGTATAAAAATAGCAGATCCGTACCACATTGGGTTAGGTGGGTTGCTGGAGAGTATATTCAGTCCATAGATGGAAAGTGATATTGAAAAATATACTAAATATAGACGACAAGGGGAAAAAAATGAGGAAAAAGATATTTACACGGGACAGGATGGGACAAGACAAAACACACATCCGACTGCTACGCCATCTTGGAATATCATGATAAATTAACTTTTAACAAGGCATACCTGTTAGTTGAAATGCATTCCTGGTGACTACTTCATGAAGCTGGTTGAGAGAATGCCTAGAGTGTGCAAAGCTGTCCTCAAGCAAAGGGTGGCTACTTTGAAGTATCTCAAATATAAAATATATTTTCTGAATTTGTTTTTGGTTACGACATGGTTCCATATGTGTTATTTCATAGTTTTGATGTTTTCACTATTATTCTACAATGGTAGAAAATTGTCAAAGTAAAGAAAAACCCTGGAATGAGTAGGTGTGTCCAAACATTTGACTGGTACTGTATATGTATGTATGTATGTATGTATGTATGTATGTATGTATGTATGTATGTATGTATGTATGTATGTATGTATGTATGTATGTATGTATGTATGTATGTATGTATGTATGTATGTATGTATGTATGTATGTATGTATGTATGTATGTATGTATGTATGTATGTATGTATGTATGTATGTATGTAACGGCGTTCGTCTGTTGAAGGAAGAGAGTCGGACCGAAATGCAGCGTGTTGGTTACTCATGACTTTAATGAAAGAATTGCGGTACATGAAATAACTGATACAAAATACAAAAACAACAAAACGGAACGTGAAACCTATTACAGCCTATCTGGTGAACACTACACAGAGACAGGAACAATCACCCACGAAATACAAAGCGAAACTATGGCTCCCTAAATACGGTTCCCAATCAGAGACAACGAGAATCACCTGACTCTGATTGAGAATCGCCTCAGGCAGCCAAGCCTATACAACACCCCTAATCAGCCGCGATCCCAAATAATACAAACCCCAATACGAAAACAACATATAAACCCATGTCACACCCTGGCCTACCCAAACATATAACAAAAACACAAAATACAATGACCAAGGTGTGACAGAACCCCCCCCTAAGGTGCGGACTCCCGGACACACCTCAAACCATAGGGAGGGTCCGGGTGGGCGTCTGTCCATGGTGGCGGCTCCGGCTCAGGACGTGGACCCCACTCCATAAATGTCCTTGTTCCTCCCCTTCGCGTCCTGGGATAATCCACCCTCTCCGCCGACCATGGCCTAAAAGTCCTCACCCAGATCCCCACTGGACTGAGGGGCAGCTCGTGACTGAGGGGCAGCTCGGGACAGAGGGGCAGCTCAGGACTGAGGGGCAGCTCGGGACAGAGGGGCAGCTTGGGACAGAGGGGCAGCTCGGGACAGAGGGGCAGCTCGGGACTGAGGGGCAGCCCGGGACAGAGGGGCAGCCCGGGACTGAGAGGAAGCCCAGTACTGAGAGGAAGGCCAGTACTGAGAGGAAGCCCAGTACTGAGAGGAAGCCCAGTACTGAGATGAAGCCCAGTACTGAGATGAAGCTCAGGCAGGTAGTAGGCTCCGGTAAATCCTGGCTGGCTGGTGGAACTGGAAGATTCAGGTTGACTAGCAGATCTGGAAGATTCTGGTTGACTGGCAGATCTGGAAGAGACTGGTTGACTGGCAGATCTGGAAGAGACTGGTTGACTGGCAGATCTGGAAGAGACTGGGTGTCTGGCAGATCTGGAAGAGACTGGTTGTCTGGCAGATCTGGAAGAGACTGGTTGTCTGGCAGATCAAGAAGATCATGGCTGACTGGCGGATCTAGCTGCTCTATGCAGACTGACAGCTCTGGCTGCTTCTTACAGACTGATATCTCTGGCTGCTTCATGCAGACTGACAGCTCTGGTTGCATCATGCAGACTGACAGCTCTGACTGCTCCATGCAGGCTGACAGCTCTCTGCAGACTGGCAGATCCTGGCAGACTGGCGGCGCTGGGCAGACTGGCGACGCTGGGCAGACTGGCGACGCTGGGCAGACTGGCGACGCTGGGCAGACTGGCGGCGCTGGGCAGACTGGCGACGCTGGGCAGACTGGCGACGCTGGGCAGACTGGCGGCACTGGCGGCGCTGGGCAGACTGGCGACGCTGGGCAGACTGGCGGCGCTGGGCAGACTGGAGACTCCAGCAGCGCAGGAGAGGAGAAAGGCTCTGGCTGTGCTAAACAGGCGGGAGACTCCGACAGCGCAGGAGAGGAGAAAAGCACTGGGCAGACTGGGAGCACTGGCGGCGCTGGGCAGACTGGGAGCACTGGCGGCGCAGGGCAGACTGGCGGCACTGGCGGCGCTGGACAGACTGGGAGCACTGGCGGCGCTGGGCAGACTGGGGGCACTGGCGGCGCTGGACAGACTGGCGGCGCTGGGCAGACTGGCGGCACTGGCGGCGCTAAACAGGCTGGGAGCACTGGCGGCGCTGGGCAGACTGGGAGCACTGGCGGCGCTGGGCAGACTGGGAGCACTGGCGGCGCTGGGCAGACTGGCGGCACTGGCGGCGCTGGGCAGACTTGCGGCACTGGCGGCGCTGGGCAGACTGGCGATGCTGGGCAGACTGGCGGCGCTGAGCAGACTGGCGGCGCTGGGCAGACTGGAGACTCCGGCAGCGCAGGAGAGGAGAAAGGCTCTGGCTGCGCAAAACAGGCGGGAGACTCCGACAGCGCAGGAGAGGAGAAAAGCGCTGGCTGCGCTGAACAGGCGAGGCGCACAGAAGGCCTGGTGCGTGGTGCTGGAACTGGTGGTACTGGATCGAGGACACGCATAGGAAGCCTGGTGCGGGGAGCTGCTACCGGAGGACTGATGTGTGGAGGTGGCTCTGGATAGACCGGACCGTGCAGGCACACTGGAGCTCTTGAGCACCGAGCCTGCCCAAGCTTACCTGGCTCGATGCCCACTCTAGCCCGGCCAATAGGAAGGGCTGGTATGTGCCACACCGGGCTATACTCCCGCACTGAAAACACTGTGCGCTCCATAGCATAACATGGTGCCTGCCCGGTCTCTCTAGCCCAACGGTGAGCACAGGGAGTTTGCGCAGGTCTCCTACCTGGCATAACCATACTCCCTTCATGGCATAACCATACTCCCTTCTAGCCCCCCCACAATAATTTTTTTTGGGCTGCTTTTCGGGTTTCCTTGCCAACCGTGTTCCCTCGTATCGTCGGCTCCTATCTCCGGTTGCCTCTGCTCTCCTTAGTGCCTCCACCTGTTCCCATGGGAGGCGATCTCTTCCGGCCAATATCTCCTCCCAAGTGTAACAACCTTTACCATCCAACACGTCTTCCCATGTCCATTGTCTGAATAATTCATCCTTCTTTTGCTGCTCCAGCTGTCGCTGCCTGTTTATACCAGCGCCTCTCCGTTTTATCCGGCGTGTCTTTTTCTTTGACTCCATTCGCCTATAGTCCTCTTCGCATTGCTGCAGCGAATCCCAGGCGGGCTCCTGCACTCTCTCTGGGTCGGCCGCCCACCTGTCGATTTCTTCCCACGTCGTATACTCCATGCCTCTACCGTCCATAACGTCCTCCTTTCGCTGCTGAAGCTGTCGCTGTCGCTGCCAGTTTACACACTGCTCTGTCCGTGAGTGGTGGGTGATTCTGTAACGGCGTTCGTCTGTTGAAGGAAGAGAGTCGGACTGAAATGCAGCGTGTTGGTTACTCATGACTTTAATGAAAGAATTGCGGTACATGAAATAACTGATACAAAATACAAAAACAACAAAACGGAACGTGAAACCTATTACAGCCTATCTGGTGAACACTACACAGAGACAGGAACAATCACCCACGAAATACAAAGCGAAACTATGGCTCCCTAAATACGGTTCCCAATCAGAGACAACGAGAATCACCTGACTCTGATTGAGAATCGCCTCTGGCAGCCAAGCCTATACAACACCCCTAATCAGCCGCGATCCCAAATAATACAAACCCCAATACGAAAACAACATATAAACCCACGCCACACCCTGGCCTACCCAAACATATAACAAAAACACAAAATACAATGACCAAGGCATGACAATGTATGTATGTACAGTGGGGCAAAAACATATTTAGTCAGCCACCAATTGTGCAAGTTCTCCCACTTAAAAAGATGAGAGAGGCCTGCAATTTTCATCATAGGTACACTTCAACTATGACAGACAAACTGAGAAAAAAATCCAGAAAATCACAATGTAGGATTATTAAGGAATTTATTTGCAAATTATGGTGGAAAATAAGTATTTGGTCAATAACAAAAGTTTATCTCAATACTTTGTTATATACCCTTTGTTGGCAATGACAGAGGTCAAACATTTTCTGTAAGTCTTTCACAAGGTTTTTACACACTGTTGCTGGTATTTTGGCCCTTTCATCCATACAGATCTCCTCTAGAGCAGTGATGTTTTGGGGCTGTTGCTGGGCAACACAAACTTTCAACTTCCTCCAATGATGTTCTATGGGGTTGAGATCTGAAGACTGACTAGGCCACTCCAGGACCTTGAAATGCTTCTTACGAAGCCACTCCTTCGTTTCCCGGGCAGTGTGTTTGGGATCATTGTCATGCTGAAAGACCCAGCCACGTTTCATCTTCAATGCCCTTGCTGATGGAAGGAGGTTTTCACTCAAAATCTCACGATACAAGGCCCCATTCATTCTTTCCTTTACACGGATCAGTCGTCCTGGTCCCTTTGCAGAATAACAGCCCCAAAGCATGATGTTTCCACCCCTATGCTTCACAGTAGGTATGGTGTTCTTTGGATGCAACTCAGCATTCTTTGTTCTCCAAACACAACGAGTTGAGTTTTTACCAGAAAGTTATATTTTGGTTTCATCTGACCATATGACATTCTCCCAATCTTCTTCTGGATCATCCAAATGCTCTCTAGCAAACTTCAGACGGGCCTGGACATGTACTGGCTTAAGCAGGGGGACACGTCTGGCACTGCAGGATTTGAGTCTCTGGCGGTACAGTGTGTTACTGATGGTAGGCTTTGTTACTTTGGTCCCAGCTCTCTGCAGGTCATTCACTAAGTCACCCCGTGTGGTTCTGTGATTTTTGCTCACCGTTCTTGTGATCATTTTGACCCCACGGTGTGAGATCTTGCGTGGAGCCCCAGATCGAGGGAGATTATCAGTGGTCTTGAATGTCTTCCATTTCCTAATAATTGCTCCCATAATAATAATTGCTCCCGTCTTCCCAGCCTGGTGCAGATCTACAATTTTGTTTCTGGTGTCCTTTGACAGCTCTTTGGTTGGCCATAGTGGAGTTTGGAGTGTGACTGTTTGAGGTTGTGGACAGGTGTCTTTTATACTGATAACAAGTTCAAACAGGTGCCATTATTACAGGTAACTAGTGGAGGACAGAGGAGCCTCTTAAAGAAGAAGTTACAGGTCTGTGAGAGCCAGAAATCTTGCTTGTTTGTAGGTAACCAAATACTTATTTTCCACCATAATTTGCAAATAAATTCATTAAAAATCCTACAATGTGATTTTCTGGATTTTTTTTCTCATTTTGTCTGTCATAGTTGAAGTGTACCTATGATGAAAATTACAGGCCTCTCTCATCTTTTTAAGTGGGAGAACTTGCACAATTGGTGGCTGACTAAATACTTTTTTTGCCCCACTGTATGTATGTATGTATGTATGTATGTATGTATGTATGTATGTATGTATGTATGTATGTATGTATGTATGTATGTATGTATGTATGTATGTATGTATGTATGTATGTATATATATATGTATATATGTATATATGTATATATGTATATATGTATGTATATTTTAAAGTAGTGTCCTTTTAAAAAATAATAATACTTTGCCTTGGACCATTTTGTATTGGTACAAATATAGCTTGTATGTATGTATGTATGTATGTATGTATGTATGTATGTATGTATGTATGTATGTATGTATGTATGTATGTATGTATGTATGTATGTATGTATGTATGTATGTATGTATGTATGTATGTATGTATGTATGTATGTATGTATGTATGTATGTATGTATGTATGTATGTATGTATGTATGTATGTATGTATGTGTCATGTTTTGTCATTTATTATCTTGTCTTGTCCCTGTGCTTCCCATTCTATTCGTTTCCCTCTGCTGGTCTTATTAGGTTCTTTCCCTCTTTCTATCCCTCTCTCTCCCCCTCCCTCTCTCACTCTCTCGCTCTCTCTTCTCTCTATCGTTCCGTTCCTGCTCCCAGCTGTTCCTATTCCCTAATCAATCATTTAGTCTTCCCACACCTGTTCCCGATCCTTTCCCCTGATTAGAGTCCCTATTTCTTCCTTTGTGTTCCGTTCCTGTCCTGTCGGTTCCTTGTCTAGAATTCACCGTGCTGTGTTTGTGTATCGCCCTGTCGTGTCGTGTTTTCCTCAGATGCTGCGTGGTGAGCAGGTGTCTGAGTCTGTCTGGTTCAAGTGCCTTCCCGAGGCAACCTGCTGTTCACCTGCTGTTCAAGATCGAGTCTCCAGTTTGTCCTCGTCATTTCGAGTGAAAGTTGTGTTTTTGTTTGTATTTACTTTACTGGATTAAAGACTCTGTTTTCGCCAAGTCGCTTTTGGGTCCTCTTTCACCTGCATGACAGAAGGAACCGACCAAGGAATGGACCCAGCGACTTCAGACGCTCGTTACACTGCCGTCGAGATCCAAGGAGCCATGCTCGGCAGACACGAGCAGGAATTGTCTGCTGCTCGCCATGCCGTGGAGAACCTGGCCGCTCAGGTTTCCGACCTCTCTGGACAGTTCCAGAGTCTACGTCTCGTGCCACCTGTTACTTCCTGGCCTGCCGAGCCTCCAGAACCTAGGGTTAATAACCCACCTTGCTACTCCGGGCAGCCCACTGAGTGCCGCTCCTTTCTCACGCAGTGTGAGATTGTGTTCTCTCTCCAACCCAACACATACTCTAGAGAGAGAGCTCGGGTTGCTTACGTCATTTCACTCCTTACTGGCCGGGCTCGAGAATGGGGCACAGCTATCTGGGAGGCAAGGGCTGATTGCTCTAACAAGTTCCAGAACTTTAAAGAGGAGATGATTCGGGTTTTTGACCGTTCAGTTTTTGGTAGGGAGGCTTCTAGGGCCCTGGCTTCCTTATGCCAAGGTGAACGGTCCATAACGGATTATTCTATTGAGTTTCGCACTCTTGCTGCCTCTAGTGAGTGGAACGAGCCGGCGCTGCTCGCTCGTTTTCTGGAGGGACTCCACGCAGTGGTTAAGGATGAGATTCTCTCCCGGAGGTTCCTTCAGATGTGGACTCTTTGATTGCTCTCGCCATCCGCATAGAACGACGGGTAGATCTTCGTCACCGGGCTCGTGGAAGAGAGCTCGCATCAACGGTGTTTCCCTGCTCCGCATCGCAACCATCTCCCTCCTCTGGCTCAGAGTCTGAGCCCATGCAGCTGGGAGGGATTCGCATCTCGACTAAGGAGAGGGAACGGAGGATCACCAACCGCCTGTGCCTCTATTGCGGAGTTGCTGGACATTTTGTTAATTCATGTCCAGTAAAAGCCAGAGCTCATCTGTAAGCGGAGGGCTACAGGTGAGCGCAACTACTCAAGTCTCTCCATCAAAATCCTGTACTACTTTGTCGGTCCATCTACGCTGGACCGGTTCGGGTGCTACATGTAGTGCCTTGATAGACTCTGGGGCTGAGGGTTGTTTCATGGACGAAGCATGGGTTCGGAAACATGACATTCCTTTCAGAGAGTTAGAGAAGCCTACGCCCATGTTCGCCTTAGATGGTAGTCATCTTCCCAGTATCAGATTTTGAGACACTACCTTTAACCCTCACAGTATCTGGTAACCACAGTGAGACTATTTCTTTTTTGATTTTTCGTTCACCGTTTACACCTGTTGTTTTGGGTCATCCCTGGCTAGTATGTCATAATCCTTCTATTAATTGGTCTAGTAATTCTATCCTATCCTGGAACGTTTCTTGTCATGTGAAGTGTTTAATGTCTGCCATCCCTCCGTTTCTTCTGTCCCTACTTCTCAGGAGGAACCTGGCGATTTGACAGGAGTGCCGGAGGAATATCATGATCTGCGCACGGTCTTCAGTCGGTCCCGAGCCAACTCCCTTCCTCCTCACCGGTCGTATGATTGTAGTATTGATCTCCTTCCGGGACCACTCCTCCTCGGGGTAGACTATACTCTCTGTCGGCTCCCGAACGTAAGGCTCTCGAGGATTATTTGTCTGTGTCTCTTGACGCCGGTACCATAGTGCCTTCTTCCTCTCCGGCCGGGGCGGGGTTCTTTTTGTTAAGAAGAAGGACGGTACTCTGCGCCCCTGCGTGGATTATCGAGGGCTGAATGACATAACGGTTAAGAATCGTTATCCGCTTCCCCTTATGTCATCAGCCTTCGAGATTCTGCAGGGAGCCAGGTGCTTTACTAAGTTGGACCTTCGTAACGCTTACCATCTCGTGCGCATCAGAGAGGGGACGAGTGGAAAACGGTGTTTAACACTCCGTTAGGGCATTTTGAGTACCGGGTTCTGCCGTTTGGTCTCGCCAATGCGCCAGCTGTTTTTCAGGCATTAGTTAATGATGTTCTGAGAGACATGCTGAACATCTTTGTTTTTGTATATCTTGACGATATCCTGATTTTTTCTCCGTCACTCGAGATTCATGTTCAGCACGTTCGACGTGTTCTACAGCGCCTTTTAGAGAATTGTCTCTACGTAAAGTCTGAGAAGTGCTCTTTTCATGTCTCCTCCGTTACTTTTCTCGGTTCCGTTATTTCCGCTGAAGGCATTCAGATGGATTCCGCTAAGGTCCAAGCTGTCAGTGATTGGCCCGTTCCAAGGTCACGTGTCGAGTTGCAGCGCTTTTTAGGTTTCGCTAATTTCTATCGGCGTTTCATTCGTAATTTCGGTCAAGTTGCTGCCCCTCTCACAGCTCTTACTTCTGTCAAGACGTGTTTTAAGTGGTCCGGTTCCGCCCAGGGAGCTTTTGATCTTCTAAAAGAACGTTTTACGTCCGCTCCTATCCTCGTTACTCCTGACGTCACTAGACAATTCATTGTCGAGGTTGACGCTTCAGAGGTAGGCGTGGGAGCCATTCTATCCCAGCGCTTCCAGTCTGACGATAAGGTTCATCCTTGCGCTTATTTTTCTCATCGCCTGTCGCCATCTGAGTGCAACTATGATGTGGGTAACCGTGAACTGCTCGCCATCCGCTTAGCCCTAGGCGAATGGCGACAGTGGTTGGAGGGGGCGACCGTTCCTTTTGTCGTTTGGACAGACCATAAGAACCTTGAGTACATCCGTTCTGCCAAACGACTTAATGCCCGTCAAGCTCGTTGGGCGTTGTTTTTCGCTCGTTTCGAGTTTGTGATTTCTTACCGTCCGGGTAGCAAGAACACCAAGCCTGATGCCTTATCCCGTCTGTTTAGTTCTTCTGTGGCTTCTACTGATCCCGAGGGGATTCTTCCTTATGGGCGTGTTGTCGGGGTAACAGTCTGGGGAATTGAAAGACAGGTTAAGCAAGCACTCACGCACACTGCGTCGCCGCGCTTGTCCTAGTAACCTCCTTTTCGTTCCTGTTTCCACTCGTCTGGCTGTTCTTCAGTGGGCTCACTCTGCCAAGTTAGCTGGTCATCCCGGTGTTCGAGGCACTCTTGCGTCTATTCGCCAGCGCTTTTGGTGGCCGACTCAGGAGCGTGACACGCGCCGTTTCGTGGCTGCTTGTTCGGACTGCGCGCAGACTAAGTCGGGTAACTCTCCTCCTGCCGGTCGTCTCAGACCGCTCCCCATTCCTTCTCGACCATGGTCTCACATCGCCCTAGACTTCATTACCGGTCTGCCTTTGTCTGCGGGGAAGACTGTGATTCTTACGGTTGTCGATAGGTTCTCTAAGGCGGCACATTTCATTCCCCTCGCTAAACTTCCTTCCGCTAAGGAGACGGCACAAATCATTATCGAGAATGTATTCAGAATTCATGGCCTCCCGTTAGACGCCGTTTCAGACAGAGGCCCGCAATTCACGTCACAGTTTTGGAGGGAGTTCTGTCGTTTGATTGGTGCGTCCGTCAGTCTCTCTTCCGGGTTTCATCCCCAGTCTAACGGTCAAGCAGAGAGGGCCAATCAGACGATTGGTCGCATACTACGCAGCCTTTCTTTCAGAAACCCTGCGTCTTGGGCAGAACAGCTCCCCTGGGCAGAATACGCTCACAATTCGCTTCCTTCGTCTGCTACCGGGTTATCTCCGTTTCAGAGTAGTCTGGGTTACCAGCCTCCTCTGTTCTCATCCCAGCTTGCCGAGTCCAGCGTTCCCTCCGCTCAAGCGTTTGTCCAACGTTGTGAGCGCACCTGGAGGAGGGTGAGGTCTGCACTTTGCCGTTACAGGGCACAGACTGTGAGAGCCGCCAATAAACGCAGGATTAAGAGTCCAAGGTATTGTTGCGGCCAGAGAGTGTGGCTTTCCACTCGCAACCTTCCTCTTACGACAGCTTCTCGTAAGTTGACTCCGCGGTTCATTGGTCCGTTCCGTGTCTCCCAGGTCGTCAATCCTGTCGCTGTGCGACTGCTTCTTCCGCGACATCTTCGTCGCGTCCATCCTGTCTTCCATGTCTCCTGTGTTAAGCCCTTTCTTCGCACCCCCGTTCGTCTTCCCTCCCCCCTCCCGTCCTTGTCGAGCGCACCTATTTACAAGGTACATAAGATCATGGACATGCGTTCGGGACGGGGTCACCAATACTTAGTGGATTGGGAGGGTTACGGTCCTGAGGAGAGGAGTTGGGTTCCGTCTCGGGACGTGCTGGACCGTTCACTCATTGATGATTTCCTCCGTTGCCGCCAGGATTCCTCCTCGAGTGCGCCAGGAGGCGCTCGGTGAGTGGGGGTACTGTCATGTTTTGTCATTTATTATCTTGTCTTGTCCCTGTGCTTCCCATTCTATTCGTTTCCCTCTGCTGGTCTTATTAGGTTCTTTCCCTCTTTCTATCCCTCTCTCTCCCCTCCCCTCTCACTCTCTCGCTCTCTCTCTCTCTCTATCGTTCCGTTCCTGCTCCCAGCTGTTCCTATTCCCTAATCAATCATTTAGTCTTCCCACACCTGTTCCCGATCCTTTCCCCTGATTAGAGTCCCTATTTCTTCCTTTGTGTTCCGTTCCTGTCCTGTCGGTTCCTTGTCTAGAATTCACCGTGCTGTGTTTGTGTATCGCCCTGTCGTGTCGTGTTTTCCTCAGATGCTGCGTGGTGAGCAGGTGTCTGAGTCTGTCTGGTTCAAGTGCCTTCCCGAGGCAACCTGCTGTTCACCTGCTGTTCAAGATCGAGTCTCCAGTTTGTCCTCGTCATTTCGAGTGAAAGTTGTGTTTTTTGTTTGTATTTACTTTACTGGATTAAAGACTCTGTTTTCGCCAAGTCGCTTTTGGGTCCTCTTTCACCTGCATGACAGTATGTATGTATGTATGTATGTATGTATGTATGTATGTATGTATGTATGTATGTATGTATGTATGTATGTATGTATGTATGTATGTATGTATGTATGTATGTATGTATGTATGTATGTATGTATGTATGTATGTATGTATGTATGTATGTATGTATGTATGTATGTATGTATGTATGTATGTATGTATGTATGTATGTATGTATGTAGGTACACTTTAACTGTGAGAGACGGAATCTAAAACAAAAATCCATAAAATCACATTGTATGATTTTTAAGTAATTCATTTGCATTTTATTGCATGTATGTATGTATATAGGTATGTATGTATGCACGTATGTATGTGAAAGTTGAGTCATACAGGGTGCATTTGAAAAAGAGGCCGAGCTCTCAATATCTCCCTGTTAAAATAAAGGTTAAAAAAGTAATAAATTATAATAAAATAACATTGAAAAACAAATAATCATGATTTTTTTGCCAAATGCTATATATCCACCTCACTCCCAGATAAATAAGTAGTACGGCTAGGTTTTACACATTGTCAAATGTAACAAATAACTACATTTTTAAAAATGTATACATTTTATTTTATATTTTTGTCATTTAGCAGGCAAATATAGAGGATACAAACATTCCATTTCAGGTAAACGATGGATACATACAGTATATAGCATTTTGCAAAAAATAAAACGATTAATTAATCCATACACATCTAAAATCTGTTCAGAAAATAATCTGAAAACAGTCATATTTTACTCACACATGAAGGTACCCCTAACTAAGCAAAGATTTCTGATGAAAAAAAACGGGAACAAATTGGTGGATATAAGTCTTAATTTCCTTCACTCAGGTAATTTGGAATGTATCTAAGAGAATGTATGCAAGAACTTCATCCCACAAAGCAAATATTTTTGGTCGGCAATAGCTGATAAGGAATACCTAGGATAGGATAAGTAATCCCTCTCACCCCCCACCCCTTTAAGATTTAGATGCACTATTGTAAAGTGACTGTTCCACTCGATGTCATAAGGTGAATGCACCAATTTGTAAGTCGCTCTGGATAAGAGCGTCTGCTAAATGACTTAAATGTAAATGTAAATGTAAATAGCGACATAAGCAACCACTTAAATATATTTTAAAGGACTCAGTCGGAGCCTTGACTTACTGTTGAGAATTAGAATAGTAGAATACACAATGAGCAATTTCAAAATTTGGTTGTTCGTCAGCAGTTTTTGCTTGTTAAGTTGGTCACTGACACTCGCTCAATTAGCCCATGTCAAGAACAACATTTAACTTAGGGCCCCCAACAGGCTAGGGCCGGCCCTGTGTATTTCCCTGATGGAAACTGGATGTAGATTGTTATTGCTTTAGAAATGAAAAGATCATGACAGAATTACAGTGGAAAATTGCCAATACGCATGGTTTTCATGGCAGCCATCTTTGTTATTTAATAGTTAATAACTATGTAGTTCTTATGGTCTCCCAGACGTCGCTGTGGGTTCATCAACCAGCTCCTCTCTTTGCTCTCCTTTTGTTTTTCAACTAATGCAAACGTAATAGACTGAACACGTGAAGCAGAATTGGCATGGATCCAGCCAGCCACACCCCCAGGGAAGGCAGTGCTACAGTAGTTCCACAATTAAGCACACAAAGAAAATTCAGCAAAATTCTTCCTGGAGGAAAATCATAACATATCCAGAAGGTTAGATTTGTTTTCTTTCTCACAACTTACAAAACGATTTGGTTACCTTGTTTGTCATTTCACAATACTGTGAAAATGCCTCTTTCTGAATGCTTCCCCTGAAGAAGCAGGTTGCCTGAAGACAAGAAGGTCACATGGATTCTATACAGACTGCCACCTTGCAATAGGTCATGTCTGATGCCATTCAGCTTGACTAACATACCTGCTCTTGGATTTTACCAGTTAAAAAAAAATTGAAGGTATGTACTCTATGCAGTTTCCCTGAGTAAATGTGCACTGAAACACATCATCAAATGATCTGATGAGCTCTGACTAGTAAATGTAAGGGCTATAGCACTCAGATGATAAACCACACATTAAGTATGATATTGTACAGAACATAGCTGGTCAAATATTCATTGTAAACTTGTGATATTTTCTAAAAGAAAGGGAGCAGGAGAGGGAGAGAGTAAGGGGGACTATTTGGAGTTGATCTTAACACACAATCAGCTACTACTGTCTCCTATTTATTGAGATCTATCATGCGAAAAGTAACTTCAGATGTATGCACAACTCTTATGTAAGTAATGCATTTGTTAAATGGGAAATGTGGAAAATTCATTAATGCATGAACCTATTTCAATATTTGGGATTTACCTTAAAATGAGGAGGGGCCGGTTGAGATGGGGAGACTTGAAAAGGGGAGACTTGATGGATTCTAGCATTACATAATCAATTGCTTGAATAGTTGATTTTCTCTAACTTGGACAGGCTCTTGCTGAATTGAAATGTTCCGTCAAGTAAGAGTAAGTGTTTGGAGTGTATGGCTCTCAATAAGCAGGACTTGATGTTGGAAGTATAATGGGCAATAATGGAAAAGAGACACGTCCCTTGTGTTTTTTCCACAAGTATTGTGAGTGTGGCCATGTTAAGTTTACTATAGGTGGATGAGATGTGAAAACGTCACAATATTTGATAGAAAGTATCCCTCAATGTGAAGATGGTTTTTAAAAATTTCATTTATTTAACCTTTATTTAACTAGGCAAGTCATTTGAGAAAAAATTCTTATTGACATTGACGGCCTTGAATGAGCCACTATTTCAATATGTCTTATTTTTCCCTTTGTGATTTGACTTCCCAACAATTGTATGGAGTGCTAAGTACAATGAATACACAAACACATTGAAGGTTGTTCTTACAGATTATGATTAAATGACAAATGCCTTGGAATGGAGACATTTCATTCTCAACATTTCTTATCAGTATAAGGGCGCAGGGCGAGACCCAGATGCAGCACACGGGAGGCAGATGGTTTGAGTCTCTGATAGTTATTATAATCCAAGGGGCAGGCAAGAGAATGGTCGTGGACAGGCAAAAGATCAAAACAAGGTCAGAGTCCAGGAGGTACAGAGTGGCAGGCAGGCTCGAGGTCAGGGCAAGCAGTATGGTCAGGCAGGCAGGCGGGTTCAGAGTCGAGGCAGGCAAGGGTCAAAACCGGGAGGACTAGCAAAAGAGAGAAGAAAAGGCAGGAGCACGGACAGACATGCTAGTTGACTTGAGTAGACGAACTGGCAACAGACAATAGGGACTAATGGGAAAAACGGGTGACACTTGGAGGTGGGCGGAGAGTCACAAAGTCAGGTGAAACATATCAGGGCGTGACAATCAAAACTTTTTTTTTGCGGTGTTAAAGTTAATTTCCTGCAATTCTACACATTTTTTCCATGACTCATACCATGTTCATATGATATCTGTGTTAGAATGAGTAACACAATCAATGGGGGACCCCTTGAGGTCAGGGTACCTGGGCACATGACCTGTGTGCCTGGTCGGTAATTTGGTGATAATCAAGCCTACTACAAGGGTTAGATAGTTGGCTAGACTACCTTCCTTAGCAATCTACAAAATTTTAGCTGACGTGGACTAATTAACTGACGGAAATAACAACTATAAAACTGCTGATGCACTACCACATTTTCGAAATTGCACTACGAAACAATAAGTTGAGACCCCAACTGAAATGATAATAAAAATGTTTGTTCGGCAGCCCCCTAGCAGCTGCGGGCCCTGTGCGCAGAGCATAGTCTGCATATAGGATGACGCGGCTCTGGCTATGTGCCTCTTTCATCCCACTGACAACGAGATGTTGAATGCCCCTGTGGAGAGGTGAATGCTTTTCTTGTGTTCAACACAATGTGACAAGGATTTTTTTTTTAAACGTGAATTAATAAAACATTCTGCGTAAAGTTCAATCCCATTCAGAATCACTTCAAGACATCCATTGTGCGGGTGAGTTTCTGCTTTTTGTAGCATCCGCAGCGTGACTTGTGTTCCGCTCTCTCTATAGGACTCATGGAGCATACTTGTCCTTCCTCCTTGTTCCAAGCAAAAATCGGCTTACCCACAATGCCCCCAAAAAAACGCTAACACTATCTCTGAGGGATAGACAAGTATTATTTTGTAAGCCAGAGAATGGCGTATTCTTTATGAAAGTATACAAGATTTAAGCTTTAGCTGGCAGCTTCTCTTCTTTTCTATTTGTAAGATCTAGTTTACAGTCTTATAGCCGTCACAGCAAATTGGGGGATCAAACTGACTTAATTGTTTGGTGACCTGGACATATACCCACACCAATTAGCTGATGGGTTATTCTATGGAGTGGGTCAGTGTTATAGGGCTGTAATCAACACATAGACTTTGGATAAGAGGGGCTGGCGAGATATTTAAGAATCCTTGCCTTTAGTAGTCTACTTTTGAGTAATTACAATACACTAATTAAATGGCTTTTGATGAAAGACAGGCATATGACAAAACAAAAAGCTAGATTTGCAACGACACACCAGTGTAATATGATCATTGAAATGATCATATGAAATTATCATCTCCGACCGGCTACTCTGTGATAGATCTATGGATCTCTCTCACTCTGTCTGTCCGTTGGAACATGTTTTGGTTTCTTGGAGATTTTTTGGGCTCTGAGAGGGAGTCGACCCTCACACTGAAGCCATTGTGTTGATTACAGCCCAGTCCGTCACACCACAATACCATGATGATCTTTTGTTTCCCTCCTGAAGAATTTGCCCAATCATTTTACTCCCAGGTGCCTGGCCCCTAGGCAGAGAGAGGGAAAAAGAGAAAGTGAAGGAGAGAGAGAGAGAGAGAGAGAGAGAGAGAGAGAGAGAGAGAGAGAGAGAGAGAGAGAGAGAGAGAGAGAGAGAGAGAAGGTGCCAGTGAAACAACGAACTGACCTGCACACTGTAAATTGTGCCCATCATTATCTACACAAGAGATTAGGAGTTTGTAATCGAGTTGACCAGCTTTACTCAAATGGCAGAGTCACGCTACAAAGCCATTGATTGCAGATTTCCTTGTTCTTTGCTGTCCCGTAGTACTAGATCAGTCACACTATGAGGACAACCGGCAGTTAGTGGAGAGAGGCAAATCTACAGTACAAACAGTGCATGTTGTGGTGTTTGTCAGCCAGTGAAAGAGTCAACAAAACATGGGGGTTGGGCCCTGAGCTGCTCTGGGCTGGCCTTTTGGGCAAGGTGTGTCTTTGCATTAAAACCTCTTGAGTGTAGGGGGCAGTATTTTGATGTTCAGATGAAAAACGTACCCATATTAAACTGCCTATTTCTCAGGCTCAGAATCGAGAATATGCATATCATTGTCAGATTAGGATAGAACACACTCTAAGGTTTCCAAAACTGTCAAAATATTGTCTGTGAGTATAACAGAACTGATATTGCCGGCGAAAACCTGAGGAAAATCAAACCAGGAAGTGGCCTCTATTTTGAAAGCTCCATGTTCCATAGCCTGCCTTCGCTCCATTTAAAGGGACATCAACCATATTCCTGTTCCTATGGCTTCCCCATGGCGTGAACAGTCTTTAGACATAGTTTCAGGTTTTATTTTGAAAAATGAGCGAGAAAGATCACATCGCGTCATTGTATGGCTGGGTGCCAGCAGCGTTTTGTATGCAACAGCTTGGAGCATCCATTTTCTCTCTCTCTCCTATTGAAGAAGCTATATTCCCAGTTGATATATTATTAAATATATATTGTAAAAACAACCTGAAGATTGATTCTAAAAAACATTTGATATGTTTCTACGAACATTACGGATACTATTTGGAATGTTCGTCTGCGGTGTCGTGACCGCTCGAGCCTGTTTATTTCTGAACATAAGCGCCAACCAAATGGAGGTATTTTGGATATAAAAATAATCTTTATGGAAAAAAATGAACATTTATTGTGTAACTGGAAGTCACATGAGTGCAAACATCTGAAGATCATCAAAGGTAAGCAATTTCATTTATTCCTTTTCTGACTTTCGTGACCAATCTACTTGGCTGCTAGCTGTTTATAATATTTTGTCTACTGAGAGAGATGTGCTTACATAAACGCTTGGTATGCTTTCGCCGAAAATATTTATTGACATCTGACATGCCAGGTGGATTAACAACAAGCTAAGCTGTGTTTTGCTATATTGCACTTGTGATTTCATGAAAATTAAATATTTTTTGTGATTTAATTTGAATTTGGCGCTTTGCAATTCAGCGGTGGTTGACGGAAATTATCCCGCTTCTGGGATGGGTGCATCAAGAAGTTCCACCCACTCAAATGACATTGCTAAAGAGCGAGAGGAAGTGGGAAGTAACTTTCGACAGTGTGTAAAATATAAACACAGCAGACGTAGCCAGCAAGCTAACTTTTGCTGATAAACTGTTATAATAGCGTGGATGACGTTTTCAGATAATGCAGACAGAAAAAGCACCATCATCAGTTCTTGGATCTGAATAAATTGACCCGAAAAGAGAAAAAGAAGCGAGAAAAACACTTTTCATGACCGATCCAGAAACCAGATTGCTCGGTCCTTCACACTTCAGTGTTGCTCTGCTAACTTGAGCATGTGATTGGAGACTTCTGCCACATGTTACCATGTGAATATGGAAAGAGTAGAAGGACAAACCTACTGGCTGGACACTAGTGTTTTGTTGTCCATTTAATCAATGCAACACTGCCTGTCATTTCCACTCTGAATACTCATTATGGTTAGATACAATAGGACCAGATTCATGTCGATCATGTCCACATTACAGTGCGATCAAAAACTGCACACCGACTCTTCCACCAGAAGAGTTATGATCTTCCTTTAAGACGGCAATTATCGAAAGATTAACAAGTTCAAACTGCTATGAGGGGATGCTTTGAGAATGGATTTCAGTTCCAAGAGTTCTTGGCCCCTTGCCATCCCTGAAGGTGACAGAAATCTTGCAGATCTTGCACGACAGGAAAGAGGGGTGGACACAACACAGGGAGGAGGAGCGAGGGGATCCAAAACTCAACGCTGCTAAGGCTTCCGTCACCCTGCCCTTACTGCCCCAATCTAACAGATCAGCTTGACTCAGCACATTCCTCCAGCTCCCAGTGGGAATGTACAGGAAGAGAGAAGAGTGGAGGCAGGGAATAAAAACACTCTCTAACACGGCTCTGTCAAAGCCCCACTTTCCTGACACTAATTATCGATCAGATGATTAAGGCAGATGAAGATATTTTTTTGAAAGTGAAGGCTATGATTGTGCATCCCCGACGTGGCCAGAAAGACTCGACGGAGAGATCAATACTCTCAATCACACTGGAGAGCAGCCCTGTCAGTCACACTGAGTGAGGTGATTAGAATTGAGTCTTAAGATAATGAATAACTTAACAGGGCTTCCTCCCGGCGCTCGCAGACTCCTTGGTAGGAGCCTAATGAACTCACATCCACCGCCCAATACACTGGCAGAGAGAGCAGTCCTGCAGAGCAGACTACCTACCTCTCACCTGCACGCAGACACACACAAACACACAGAGACCAGGAGCAGCAGAGCTGTACGCTTTTATTATACAACACAGAGAGATTAATAATCAACAGCAGGGATTCCCATCGGAAACTCACACCGAGCCCTTTCATATCCCATTCTCTCTAGTGTGAGGCGCTTGGAGAGGGAAGCTATGTGTTATAGGGAGGTTGAGTGGGCAAAAGCAGCAGGAGAAGATGGAATCAAAGGGGTTCTTTCCTTCACCGCATTCATTTCGGACTGCTCACACTCGATTCTGGACCTTGAAAGCCAGTTCCACTGCATTATTTTCATTATTCACCTCTAATCAGGGACTTTTTACATTTGATTAAACTAGGCAAGTCAATTAAGAACACATTCTTTACAATGACAGCCTACCCTGGCCAAACCTGGACGACGCTGGGCCAATTGTGTACTGCCCTATGGGACTCCCGATCACGAACCAGGGACTGTAGTGACACCTCTTGCAAAGAGATGCAGTGCCTTAGACCGCTGCGCCACTCGGGTGCAATTCATTATCAGGTAGAACAGAAAACCAGCAGGCTCCGGACCTCGTAGGGTCAGAGTTGAATACCCCTGATTTAGATCATCAAGTGAGGGCAGTTACAGTCTGTCAAGGTTGCAGTGTTGTGTGCTTTTGAAGTTAGGTAGAAACATTTTTTTATCAAAGATATAAAAAAAGATACTAATTGAGATGTTGAGTGAAAATTCCACACTGATACCATTTGTGGTTGTGAGATTGACACAAAGATTAGAGAGCTCTCTGCGTCTGTCTCTTCGTGTGGTGCCTTCACGCCTACCTATATGTACATATCTACCTCAATTACCTCGTACCTCTGCGCATCAAGTCGGTATTGGTACCTCTTGTACAGTATATAGTCAAGTTATAATTACTCATTGTGTATTTATTCTTTGTGTTATAATTTTTCTATAATTTTTCAAATGTGTTCTATCTGCATTGTTGGGAAGGGCCCGTAAATCAGCATTTCACTGTTAGTCTACACCTGTTGTTTACGAAGCATCTGACAAATACAATTGTATTTGATTTGCCTGTCAGCGACAGAGGGAGGGGAACACGTCTGTGTGCCCTTGTCAGCCAGCAAGAAAGGACTCCATGCCAAAACTCAGATTGTGAGCAGATGATTTTAAAGGCAGACACCACAAAACACGAAGAAACAAAGAGTGAAATATCCCTTCTAAGCACCAGCGGAGTCTGAACACAACAGCACAGTGAGCAGTAAAACAGTCAGGCGTCTGCTGAGTGATTATGCAGGACAAAGCTCTCCCAGCAGTGGAAGAGGTATCTGATGATTCCCTCGGCCCCTTGTAAAGCACTGCTATGTCTTTAACAGGCAGCATGCATCACTGTCCCTCCTTCTCTGGCTGACACGGAGGCTTTCGGGGAGCCAGTGACTTGTTAGTACTCTAAGCAACAACGGGAACAGATGTGTCCCTGACAGTGGATGGATGGTCAGGGTCCATCTGGTCAGTGCAGCCCCGGACAGGAATGATAAATACAGCTTCATCAGTGAATGGCTGTCATCAATCCCGCTCTATGGCTATGGCCAGTGAAAGCCACACGCCAGCCCCAGGTGTGGTCCGGCAAAAGGGGTTGATTCCAGAATGCAGTTCAATCAGTCAAGCCTAAGCCAATATTATCTCCGAATGTATATAAGTGTATGTATTAAACTGCAGATGAAGTCCACGGTCTTGCAGCCGTACTGGGGGTGAATCGCTGTGATTTTGATTTATACACAGGCCGTGTCCAAATGCCCATACTTGTGAAAACACAAGTATTTTCTGTTTAAGTGGATCTCTGTTTCTTGTTCGCTTGGCCTTCATCTGAGCTTTTAAATTAAATACTAAAACATCTTTGATTTCTGAATGTGTCCTCACGGACTTGGGCCATTGCTGCGTTATTGATGTCATGTTAATCAGGCCTTATGATTTGAGCATGTGGATTGTTTCAGTTTTATAGGCTACCTAGTTCATTTATGGATCAAGGCTAAGCAGTCCATCTGATCATGTTCCCAGTGATCAGTGCTTTAGTTTGCTGTCGGGTGGTTCTGAATTTGCGATGCACCCCACTGTCCATGTTTTTTAGTGCCATGGCCTTCTGATTTGAACATTTGAAACGTTTTGGTGTGTATACTAGGCTATTTGATTTAATGTATATGTGTTACAGCACTTTGGTTTCACTAATACATATGTTGAAATGGAACCAAATGATCTGTTTCTGTCTTCAGTCCTAATAAAATAGGATAGATGGGCAATATGGGCCACAGTATAGTTTGAATGTGATAGTCTGCCAACAACCAGCCTGAGTAGGCCTATAACTCCATTCCTATTCTATTCAGAGTTTAGAGAAATTAATCTAATTTGAAACTAGCTATTAATGCGATGCATGTCTGTTGAATTTGAAGGAATCCACCCGTACTCAGCCCTGCCACAGCTACTCAGCCAGTCAGGAGCTGCTACTGCGTTGCTGCCGTTGCATACTGAACGGTATGTACTAAATAGTATGTGACGATGAGTACATAGTATGCAGGTTAAGTATGTAGTACGCTAGTATGGGTGTTCGACACAGCTACAGATTTATTTAAGCTCTGGCCTAAGGACGAGTGTCATGTATACAGACAAGTCATGGCTCTACATTGTCTTCTCTGGCAGGCCCAGATGCAATGTGCTGCATCCTTGCCTGCTGAATGGCACATAGATCTAGAGAGGGATTGGAACCTTGCTCTGGACCATTTTGAATATGTTATGGGTCCTTGTTCCCTTGAACTCTCACAACTTCCAATCGAGCTCGTCTAAAACTTTCCTACCCAGCGTGGGGATGACAAATTATGTGACTATATTACTGCACTGAGAGAGGACATTTCACTTGGTTTTGAATGTGCCTTTGAAGATAATGGACTAAAAATATACGCTTACAGTTCAAATGTTTGGGGTCACTTATAAATGCCCTTGTTTGTGAAAGAAAATCAAAACGTTTTTGGTCCATTAAAATAACATCAAATTGATCAGAAATACAGTGTAGACATTGATAATGTTGTAAATAACTATTGTAGCTGGAAACAGCATATTTTTTTTATGGAATAACTACATAGGCATTTAGCGGCCCATTATCAGCAACTATCACTCCTATGTTCCAATGGCACATTGTGTTAGCTAATCCAAGTTTATAATTTTAAAATGCTAATTGATCATTAGAAAACCCTTTTGCTATTACGTTAGGACAATTGAAAACTGTTGTTCTGATGAAAGAATCAATTAAACTGGCCTTCTTTAGACTAGTTGAGTATTTTGGAGCATCAGTGTCTAGAGTGTCTAGTTTGAGAAAAAGACGCCTCACAAGTCCTCAACTGGCAGCTTCATTAAATAATACCCGCAAAACACCAGTCTCAACGTCAACAGTGAAGAGGCGACTGGGATGTCAGACATCCGTTCAGACATTTTGGCACAGTGACTCACTACCCAAACCAGATGCAACTAGTTTTAAGTGGCCAAGAGACATCATGTGATCTCCTACTGCAATCTAGTGGACAAACTGGGAATCAGACTGGGGATATATTAACATCAATGGAGGATAGGTAGAGACATCAGCTTTGCCCACATACAGTTGAAGTCGGAAGTTTACATACACGTATCTTGGAGTCATTAAACCTAGTTTTTCAACCACTCCACAAATATCTTGTTAACAAACTATAGTTTTGGCAAGTTGAAAAAAGAACATAGACAACCCACCCAACTCACGCCCTGACCATACTAAAACAAAGACATAAAAAAGGAACTAAGGTCAGAACGTGACATTTGGCAAGTCCGTTAGGACATCTACTTTGTTCATGACACAACTCATTTTTCTAACAATTGTTTCCAGACAGATTATTTCACTTATAATTCACTGTATCACAATTCCAGTGGGTCAGAAGTTTACATACACTAAGTTGACTGTGTCTTTAAACAGCTTGGACAATTTCAGAAAATTATGTCATGGCTTTAGAACAGTGGTTCTTAACCTTGTTGGAGGTACTGAACCCCACCAGTTTCATATGCGCATTCACCGAACCCTTCTTAATTGGAAAAATAAAATATGTTTTTTTTTTTCAAATTCAAAACATAGGTATATATTTTACTGGTGCACAAAATTAACCGTGCATCAACATCACTGTGTTCAAAGAACAAAATCATCAAAAAATGATTTTCACACAAAAACAAAATAATGAATATTTACTGCTGTTGCCTTTGAGACCAGTTCAGAAATGCGCGGCTTCACCTTGGCAAGTGCCACTCTCATGTCATTTTCGCAACAAAGTCTGTTCCTTTTCTTCGTTTTTATGTCCATCCTCGAAAAGGATTGCTCGCAAAGATATGTTGTTACAAACGGTATGAAAATCTCCAGAGCTTTCTTAGCAATAACAGGGTACGTTACCATTTGTTGACACCAAAACGTTAAAAGCTTTGTTGTTCTGAAGAGTTGCTGTTGAACCTGGCTCTGCTGAATTTCAATGATTTCATCGAGGTATTCATCATTGACATCTGTTGTCTCAACACTAAACGTGAACGGCTGTCTCACCCATGCTGGATATGACTCTCTTGTAGGGAAGTATCCGTCGAGAGACTTTGCAAGCTCATCTAAGTGCATGGCAATTGCTTGCTTCAGTTCCGCGGGTACAGAAATGTCTCCGATTCCAGATACATCTTCGATCTTACTTACACAGTCGTCCAGCAGGGGAAAGTTTGCGAAGTTATCGTTCTCTATTCATCGTTTCCATAACGGTAGCTTTTTTTGTAAAGCCTTCAGGTTTTCCTCCACTTCGATGATGTTGACTCCACCGCCCAACATCTTTTGATTGAGAGCTGTGAAGATATCAGCCATATACGCTAAAATGAGAATGAACTCAGAATTTTTGAAGCAATCTGTATGACAATGTTGGTGCTCTTGCAAAAACAGGGCTAATTCCACACGCACGGCAAAAACACGATTCAGCACGTGTCCCCGGGATAACCACCAAACGTTAGAATGGTACAGAAGTACCTCAAATTCAGAGCCCATTTCTTTACACAGCTCACTGAAGATGTGGTGCCTCAGAGCACTAGTTCGCACATAGTTCACGCATTACACTACAATTTTTAATACTTCTGCCAGTTTTGGAGGCAAGGTTTTTGTTGCCAACGCATGCCTGTGCAGAATATAATGCGTAACAATGACTTGTGGTGCATCGGCTTTCACTAGCGCACCAAAACCAGACTTTCTTCCCAGCATGACTGGAGCTCCATCCGAACAAACTGTAGAAACCATATCCCATGAAATATTGTTGTCTTTGAAGAAGTCATCCACAAGTTTCTGTACATCGGCTGCCTTAGTTGTTGTTGTAAGAGGCTTACAAAATAAAAAATCTGCCTTTATCACGTCGTCTTTCACATAGTGCACGAATACAGCAAGCTGGCTTAGATTGGAAACGTCTGTGGTCTCGTCGAGTTGAAGGCTGAATTTTGCCAGGCTTGAAATCGGATCTGCAACTACTTGAGCCAAGATGTCTTTGCTCATGTCCTCTATTCTGTCGCTGATGGTGTCATTTGAAAGAGGAATTTGGGATAACTTAACTTCAGCCTCTTTTCCCAGCATGATATTCGCCATCTTCAACACAGCTGGTTTTATGAGTGTTTCACCAATGGTGTGTGGTTTGCCCTGCTTTGCGATCAGGTAAGCAACTTCGTACGATGCTGTGAGGATCGGTTTGTTGATGGCTACAAAGCCGAGAACAGGCAGAGTAGCCTTTTCATCGAATCTGGCTCTCTTCTCCTTGAATTCAGCGAGCGTTGTGTTCTTGTATTTTCCATCTCCATGCAGCTTAAGGAAGTGTTCTCTTAGTTTTGCCGGTGCTAGACTAGAATTGCTCAACTTGGCATTGCAAATCATGCAGTTAGGACGCTGACTCCCATCACGTTCCGTTATATATGTGAATCCATATTGTACATATTTGTCCGACCACTTTCCTTTTTTGCTCGACATAGTAAGTATGAAGGGATTCAAATATTAAGAAAGAAATCACAAGACGTACCATCACGACAGTCACAAGTCGACTACTGAGCGCACAAAATTCCCTGCAGCACAGATAGGCCAAACGATGTAGCGTGATCACCTGCAGCCAATGATGGCCAAGCGGGGCGTGTCATCACGAATCATATGAGTCGGATGTGTGTCTTGACCTCCGCCGAACCCTTGAGACTGACTCACCGAACCCCTGGGGTTCGATCGAACCCAGGTTAAGAACCACTGCTTTAGAAGCTTCTGATAGGCTAATTGACATCATTTGAGTCAATTTGAGGTGTATCTGTTAATGTATTTCAAGGCCTACCTTCAAACTCAGTGCCTCTTTGCTTGACATTATGAGAAAATCAAAATAAATCAGCCAAGACCTCAGAAAAAAATTGGAGACGTCCACAAGTCTGGTTCATCCTTAGGAGCAATTTCCAAATGCCTGGAGGTAACACAATAACACATATACACAAACAATAGTACACAAGTATAAACACCATGTGAGCACGCAGCCATCATACCGCCTAGGAAGGAGACGCGTTCTGTCTCCTAGAGATGAACGTACTTTGGTGCGAAAAGTGCAGATCAATCCCAGAACAACAGCAAAGGACCTTGTGAAGATGCTGGGGGAAACAGGTATAAAAGTATCTATATCCACAGTAAAAACAAGTCCCATATCAACATAACCTGAAAGGCCGCTCAGCAAAGAAGAAGCCACTGCTCCAAAAACCGCCATAAAAAAGCCAGACTATGGTTTGCAACTGCACATGGGGACAAAGATCGTACTTTTTGGAGAAATGTCCTCTGGTCTGATGAAACAAAAATAGAACTGTTTGGCCATAATGACCATCATTATGTTTGGAGGAACAAGGGGGAGGTTTGCAATCCGAGGAACACCATCCCAACCGTGAAGCACGGGGGTGGCAGCATCATGTTGTGGGGATGTTTTGCTGCAGGAGGGACTGGTGCACTTCACAAAATAGATGGCATCATGAGGAAGTAAGATTATGTGGATATATTGAAGCAACATCTCAAGACATTTCTTTAACTTACAATGCAAGTCAGTTAAGAACAAATTCTTATTTTCAGTGACGGCCTAGGAACAGTGGGTTAGCTGCCTCGTTCAGGGGCAGACTGACAGATTTTTACCTCGTCAGCTCGGGGATTTGATCTTGCAACCTTTTGGTTACTAGGCCAAGGCTCTAACCACTAGACTACATACAACCCCATCAATCAGGAATTTAAAGCTTTGTCGCAAATGGGTCTTCCAAATGGACAATGACCCCAAGCATACTTCCAAAGTTGTGGGAAAATTGCCTAAGGACAACAATGTTAAGGTTTTGGAGTGGCCGTCACAATGTCCTGACCTCACTCCTATAGACTATTTGTGGGCAGAACTGAAAAAGTGTGTGCGAGCAAGGAGGCCTACAAACCTGACTCAGTTACACCAGCTCTGTCAGGTGGTGGGAAGCTTATTGTGGGAAACTTGTGGAAGGCTACCCGAAACGTTTGACCCAAGTGAAACAATTTAAAGGCATTGCTACCAAATACTAATTGGGTGTATGTAAACTTATGACCCACTGGGAACGTGATGAAAGAAATAAAAGCTGAAATAAATCATTCTCTCTACTATTATTCTGACATTTCACATTCTTAAAATAAAATGGTGATCCTAACTGACCTAAAACAGGGAATTTTTACTAGGATTAAATGTCAGGAATTGTAAAAAACTGAGTTTACATGTATTTATACCACTGTATGTATACCATTCCTGTAAGACAAATCAAATCAAATCAAATTTATTTATATAGCCCTTCATACATCAGCTGATATCTCAAAGTGCTGTACAGAAACCCAGCCTAAAACCCCGAACAGCAAGCAATGCAGGTGTAGAAGCATGTTACAAAACATGTTTCTGTAAAATGAAAAAGTATTCCTTTAAGAATAATTACCTTGCACTAGCCCTGCATTTTTTAAATGGCTGTGGTCTTATGGGAACTTGGGCATGTTTAGAGCTACACCATTAGGTAAAAGATCGGACTTTAAAAAAAATCATTTTGGAACAGTAATTGGTGACATATTTTATGTAAAACCTAAACTTTCAAAACATTACACTTACATTTCAGTTTGTTGGTGGGGCCTACTGTATCTTTTGTTTTCCAGAATTAGAAGAGAATGAAGCCCAGTAAACAGACGCGTGGTTAGCGTGCTTATGTTAAAACCAGGATAAAGATGTTAGCCTCAGTCTTGAATGTGGTTTGGCTTTGGTCCAGGATTGAAAACATTGATCTCAAAATGCCAATTGCAACAACAAAAGAATAGTTAAAAATCATTAACAAGAATCTGTTCCCCCTAAATAATATCAACTAATCTCAATATGTTTTTCAAATCATGTATAAAAATGACTACAAATCATATTTACATCTGCATCCCATGACATATCAACATAAACATTTGACACAATTGGAGAAGGACACACAAGGGAGCATACAGCATGCCACCATCTACCACAAACGGTCGCGGGATAAGCTCAAAACCTTTAAAGGAAGAACCACTGAAAACCGAGTTTTATTTAATGCACAGTCATGTTTTGCCATGTTATGTGACTCAAAATGATGGCGTGGGAGTCAGAATGGCTCTTCAAATGTCACTATCCCCTAGCTCACACATGTTCTGTGTGAGAGGAGAAAGGTAGTGTCAGCCAAGAGAGAGCTGGTTGTGTACATTTTTTGCTGCCCTGTACTTTTCTCATTGGTGTGTCTCTTGGGAAAATCAAGGGGAAGTAATTGGGGGAGGGTCTGGAAGGAAACACAAAAAACCATCAAATCTACAAAACACCATGAGATGCCAGGTTTCTAATGCTGCTTCCATGTGATGAAAGAGCTAGGTTCTTAGAGAGGCTGTGTGACTATATGTGACTGTTTCTAGACGCTGGTGCAGCGTGTGTCCCTGATGTCCCTGAGCCTGTGTAATGGAAACACTCTGGGCTCCTCAGATGCTTTGGATGGCCGAGTGCCTTGAGAAGAAACAGCAGCCGTGGCCAGTGCTCCGCTTCGCTTTGTGACGCCTCCCTGAAACTGACAGTAATCCACTTTTTCTCCAGTAGACTGACAAGAGCAGGGAATGGAGGTGTCACACTGCAGACAGTGGAGGGGGAGGGGGGGGGCTTTCAATATGTCTCAAATGTAACAGTTCATAAACAATACTTCATTTGAGCCTCACTCCGAACCGTTTTCCATTGAGACACACTTTAGCCAGAGAATGTGAAGTATGCGTTGAGGGGAAGGGTAAATGCATTGTGCCATGTTTAAATACATGTAGCATCCAACCTCTTTTCAGAGGCGTGTGGTTCCCATCCAGGGAGCCTTCAAACAGAAACCTTCAATCCCACTGACATCTGCTTAGATGTTGAGTTTGACCAGAACCCCCCTGTATTTATTAAAACATATGGGGCAAATTGCGTTGCCGCCAGGAATTTGACCAGGTCATTTTTGGCAGAGTACAAAGATTAACAACTAGTATTAAGTTTTTAAAAAACAGGCCTACCTCTCCCCTTCCCGTTATTTGTATTTCTATTTAACTCTAAACCTTTAAAAACACTTTTCTTTTGATAACTTATCCACAGGAATTTGCCTGATGTTTCCATTGAATGTAAGTGTACGTATGAGAACCAATTTATATCAAGTGCTAATAGCCCTCTCCTTTATTATTCATTCACATGAAGATGTCCTGCTATATAAGGGTTTCTAACATTTCACAGGAACATTTATTGGCTTGCATCATGTGTAGCATGACAAATAGCTGTGATTCTGTAAGTGGCTTGGTAGGTAGCCAGTGGTAGCAACAGCCTCTGATCTAGGTACAAATCTCTCCCTGTCCTTTGGATGCCTTGCTTATCAAATGGTATGGTGATGGCAGAAGCCCTTCACCCTGTGTTAAAGTACATGTGAGCCTGAGAGGTAGAGCGGCCTGGGAAAGAAGCACAAACGAACAATGGCAGCTCCAGTTTTTTATATTTATAGCGCCCAGCAGGTGTCAGCCACTGCAGTCTCTGTGCCCCCCCTCCTACACCCTGTGGCTGCTCTGCTCCTCCTTATGAAAGAGAGGTGCGGGGGAGGAGGCCAGCTGCCGACTGGGATTAGGTACCTGAATCCAATCTTGAGGAGCTGTGAGCTCCAGTGGCGTTAAAGTGTTTTCTGGAGAATTTCTCATGTTCCCCGTTAGCTGATTACTTCCAGATTTTAGTTCCGCCTCAGCGGAGATGAGCTGCACACAGTTTTGTCAGTCGTGGTTAAAATGTAGTTTGACACATTGGTTGCTCTGAGATGAGGTGTATAATCACATTGGGAGAGCAAAAAGCTATAAGCAAATCCTCAATCCAACAATGGACATTTATGCATTTATCACATATGAAAATATGGATTGAGACAAATCTACAATTTGTATTGCCCTCAGTTTTTTTTGGGACTATGATGTCAGAAAATATATGGGTGACAGTATGCACACGTGTACTATGAATAGTAACTAAACATTTTATGATCAAATGAAGCTTTTAAAGGACATAAACCATTATATTCTAGAAAGACACTGTTTTAATGGATATTTGGAGGATTTGGCTAAGTAAGGGGACATCAACAAAAGACAATCTCGTATCTCTCTGTTTCAGCCGTATAAAACCAAAGCCAGTCCGTTTTCACCCCTCTTTGTGTTATTTTTTCCCCCACCAATGTCAGCACTGCTCTTTCTACTTTTGCTCATTAACCTTGCTTGTTCTTCCACTTCATAGCCCTGCTAATACACCTCCCCCCCTCTAACTCTTAGAAGACTCCAAATCCCCATAAATGACTAAAGACAGTGAGGCATATAGTTGAGAATATATAGCAACACCCAAGCTCCGCATGGCACCCCGGTGCACGTTTCATTCCTTCTGCTTGTTTATAAAGCAATGCCTCTTGAGATGACCAAATGTTTTACATGGAAGGATATGTTTTGTTAATAATGTAACATTATAATTGAATAACAAAGTAAGCATTATCTAATGATAATTGGCAAAGGGTTTATAAACAAGTGACAAGATTCTGGCCAGAAATGACTTTTGTCATCATTCTCCATTCTCATATTAGGCCTATTTTATATGTAATCTTCTTCTGAACACGTCATTTTCTTGTTGGTGGGCAGAACGTAACATTTGGGCATAGACAAAATTGGGTTTCAGTAGCGACACCTCAGGATTTGATTTATTGTTTTTAATCGAACCTTTATTTAACCAGGCAAGTCAGTTAAGAACACATTCTTATTTACAATGACGGCCTAGGAACAGTGGGTTAACTGCCTTGTTCAGGGGCAGAACAACACATTTTTACCTTGTCAGCTTGGGGATTTGATCTAGCATCCTTTTGGTTATTGGCCCAATGCTCTAACCACTAAGGATGTCTATCTCTGCCCATGATTAACTCATCAGTTTGTTACTATAGTAACTTTATAGCTACGCGTGGGTGCTGTCATTATGATTAACCTCTTCCAGATAGTTTTTTCTCTCATTTCATCTAGTTTAGTCTATGTAACTATTAGGGTGGGGACTCTCACCCTGCGGCTCTGTGATTGTTTTGTTGTTGTTGATCAATGAATTCAGTTGATTCATGTATTCACTTTTCCTGAATTGATTAGAGTTCGGATACTTGATGACACATTTAGGACGGAGCTGCTATAGAAGCAGTAGACCAGAGAAACCGTGAAAGTCTTGAACTGAGAGGACATGTCGGTGTTTTGTTGAGGAATTCATCTTGTTGAGGAATGTAGAGGAAACAGACAGCATAACGACAGTATCATGCTCCTTGCTAAAGCTTTGAAATGACAGCGCAGACTGTACATGTTGTTGCAAGCGTGACGGTTGTTGGCTGATTGCATTTATCAAAATCCATTGTTCTGACTGCTAAATCATAATTGCACATGTTCACTCATTTCCAGAGAGCTATTGGACGATAACAGACTTCACTTTTATGATCTAGTATGAACATGTCATGTCGGTCTCATTCAAAACAATGAACCTACAACAATACAATATGTTCAATATGTTCAAGCACAATATCTCAAAATCAGTTTGACACACACTACCAAGAATTTGAAACAAAGTATTGTGGGTCTTTTGATGGCTTATTTATGTCTAGGCGAGTGCATTTGTGTTGTGTCTGGTCACTGGGTATGCCAGATAACACAGACTCCCTCTGTCTAGCCAAGTGTCCAGACTACTCAGTACGAATCAACTCAACTGGACAGGTATGCCGCCCACACTAGTTATAGTTTACTTTGTGGATGCCATCAAGAATATCTTAGTTAAGCAAAGCTCTGGTATAACAATAGGTTAAGTCCAACTCCTGAAAGTTATGTTGAGTGTGCGATGATGCAATCATCTAATTATTAAGTACAGATTTGAGTTACAGTGGTTTTTTATTTTATTTAAATACAAAGACATAGACTTCTTTCTCAGAGATTAGTATCCTGGGGATCAAGACCATGAGCCTTTGCAGTGCTCAAGCCAGAGGAGAATCAAAGCTCTCTGATGTTATAGTTGAATGTAAAACGATGGCACTTTCACAATGTGATGGAACCTTAATATACTCGCTAATGATGACAGAGGAGGCCAATATGTCACAGAGATCCGAGGAAATTTGACAAAATGGTCATTATAAGGTCTAACAATTAAAACATTGATTAATTAGTCTAACATTGATTTACAGTCACACTTTATCAAGTTGAGAGGCTCTAATTACTGTCCCGTTATGCTACAGACTGACCTGCTCATTTTTTTGTCACTTGTAATGAAAAATAACATTTCTTTAACTGCCTTTAAAATGTTTGAACTGTAAAATTTTAATAGGGAGTACAGTGGGTGTCGGATGTGGATTGGCAGTAAAGTCATATGTGGCTAATGTCCCTGAGCCTGGTTAAGTGGATGTGCGCAGCAAGAGCTGCCTGTGAAGCCTCGCTAGAGGAATTGGTCAGGGCTGCATTGTTTTTATGACAGGCTCAAACGCTTCCAACAAAGCAGAGCTAGATAGCCGAGCTCTACTAAAGCTGATCGTAGCCAATTGTATAATTTCTAAAACACGTACTGCATCAAAATATACAAAAAATACAGAGAGGACATATTAATCCCCAAAAAAACATTCCATAGTTTTGCAGATATCATAAGATCATTTTCTCGTGATCACGACATAACAAAAGTTGTTTGGTCGAGATCAAAAGATAAACTCCACAGATAGGAGTGCATTTATTGATGATAGATTGAAAGTACGGCTGAGGCGGCAGAACCCAGGCATGAATTGCATTATGTCTGTAACTGCTTACTCCCACTTTTCAAGATGGCAGCAAAAGCACGTCTTTCTTGTCTGATCAGTGTTTGTCGCTGAAAGGTTTTTTGTGGATTTTTTGTCTCCATTTACCTTTTTTTTCATCTGTCTGCTGTGAACACATTGGACAATATTGCATACAGCGTTTTTAAAGAGACATACAAAACAGGTCTGTGAAACTATCGAGGCCTACTTGGATATACCTGGGCACCCTACCCTGCACTGGGGCCTGTACTGGGGCCTGTACTGGGGCCCGTACTGGGGCCTCTACTGGGGCATTATCTGAGCAGACACCTTCCTACTGTTGCTGTCATCCTTCCACTTGACATTGCGCCTTGGATGTTTTTGGACTACTGCCAAAATTAAAATCCACTTTGGACCCTCCCGACTTTCCACCGGCCAGTACTGGAAACTACATCCCCTCCAAGGTGCTTATCTCCTGGCTATCATACTGGTAACACGGCCTCCGTTGCAGTGCTGTTTTGATGGGCCACAGCATTTAATCACATTGAGTAAGTCACTACTCTCTCCTTGCTGTTCTTGTGTTGGCCAGTTTTATGCCTTGGTTGTGTTTATTGTGGATCCTAGTGCTGGATGGTTATTAATCTGTGGTTGGGTTCTGGCTTGCTGCCTATAACTGTGGTGATCCTACAAACTGTGGTGATCCTACCAACTGTGATTCAATGTAACTAACAAGCTGTGATTCAATGTAACTAACTATCACACTGTATGGGAAACATACTTTTTCCAGATTGGCAGCAATCACCTTCAGTGACTACGGTGAATGTTTCATTCCATGTATGAGCTGCAACTATTTGGCCCAGTTCCAGGATAATATTGTCCGGACAAATTTTCAATGTGGAAGCTGTCAGCTTATTGAGGAATATACAGTGCCTTCTGAAAGTATTCAGGTCCTTTCCACATTTTGTTATGTTACAGCCTTAATCTAAAATGGATTAAATGAAACATTTCCTGAGCAATCTACACCCAATACCCCATAATGACAAAGCAAATATATATATTTTCAAGTGGTAATACATTTATTCAAACTAAAAAACACAAAAAACGTATTTACATAAGTATTCTGACCCTTTGCTATGAGACTCGAAATTGAACTTAGGTGCATCCTGTTTCCATTGATCACTTGATTGGAGTACACCAGTGGTAAATTCAATTGATTGTACATGATTTGGAAAGGAACACACCTGTCTATATACAGTCCCACAGTTGAAAGTTCATGTCAGAGCAAAAATCAAGCCATGAGGCCGAAGGAATTGTCCGTAGAGCTCCAAGACAGGATTGTGTCGAGGCACAGATCTGGGGAAGGGTACCAAAACATTTCTGCAGGATTGAATGTTCCCAAGAACACAGTGGCCTCCATCATTCTTAAATGGAAGAATTTAAAAAGTTTGTAATCATGAAGACTCTTCCAAGAGCTGGCCACCCGGCTAAACTGAGCAATCAGGTTAGAAGGGCCTTGGTCAGTGAGGTGACCAAGAACCCGATGGTCACTCTGACAGAGCTCCAAAGTTTCTCTGGGGAGATAAGAGAGCCTTCCAGAAGGACAACCATCTCTGCAGCACTCCGCCAATCAGGCCTTTATGGTAGAGTGGCCAGATGGAAGCCACTCCTCAGTAAAAGGCATATGACAGCCTGCTTGGAGTTTGCCAAAAGGCACCTAAAGACTCTCAGACCATGAGAAAGATTCTCTGGTCTGACGAAACCAAGATTAAACTCTTTGGCCTGAATACCAAGTGTCACGTCTGGAGGAAACCTGGCAGCATCCCTGCAATGAAGCATGGTTGTGGCAACATAATGCTGTGGGGATGTTTTTCAGCGGCAAGGACTGGGAGACTAGTCAAGATTGAGGCAAAGATGAACACAGAAAGTACAGAGAGATCCTTGATGAAAACCTGCTCAGGACCTCTGACTGGGGCGAAGGTTCACCTTCCAAAAGGACAATGACCCTAAGCACAAAGCTAAGACAACACAGAAGTGGCTTCAGGAGAAGTTTCTGAATGTCCTTGAGTGGTCCAGCCAGACCCTGGACTTGAACCAGATCGAACACATCTGGAGAGACCCGGAAATAGCTGTGCAGCAACGCTCCCCATCCAACCTGACAGAGCTTGAGAGGATCTGCAGAGAAGAACGGGAGAAACTCCCCAAATACAGGTGTGCCAAGACTTGAGGCTGTAATCTCTGTCAAGGGTGTTTCAACAAAGTACTGAGTAAAGGGTCTGAATACCTATGTAAATGGAATATTTCTGTTTTATTTAATTTTGTATTAGCAAAACATTTTATAAACCTGTTTTTGCTCTCTGACCTGTCCCTTTTCTCCTCCTTAACCTGGTTGCTGTGCCACTGCTATACCCCCCCCCCCCTTGGAGAATAAATGAGCAAGGACGCTTTATGAGGAGCTTGTAGATGCCACGGTTAGCGATCCTGCATCCCAGTGGAGGCCCGTCACAAACTGTAAGTCCAGCCTAAGGCAGCGATCTTTGGTGGATGTGGCAAAAAAATTGCTTTGGGGGATCCCATCATGCTGACCAACAATTTCGCCCACGTGCTTCCAGAGATTCCTGCCCCCAGCCCCTGCTCGGAGGGCTTCTATTGATCATGTAGGTCCTCTGTCCCCCATCTCTTGTCAGTCCTCAATGAAGTTCAGAAAAGCCCGGAACTCCACGCCCACTCACCTTCCTCCAGCCTTCATCATAGGTAGTTCCATGGTGAGGCACATCTTGATTCCTGGAGCAAAGACCCTGTGCTACCCGGGGGCTATGGTGAAGGATATCACAGGATATCTTCCATCCGTCCTACATCAGCAGCCAAGGGCTGCCGGTGTCTTAGTGCGTGTGGGATCAAATGACATCAACAAGAGTGAATGAAACAGGATTTTGTTGAGTTGATCAGCTCCCTAAAAGGCTCTAAAAAGCATCCAATTGTATCTGGTCCCGTGCTGTCGCTGGGTTGCAGCTGTGAAAGGTTCAGCAGGCTCTTAGCACTTCATATCTGGCGTAAAGACTACTGCCTCTCTGTTGGACAAACTTTTATTGATAATTTCAACACTTTTGGAAACAAAAGATGCTCTACAGGGATTATGGACTCCACCCAAAACATTTAGGCGCCTGGACCCTCTCTTCATATTTTAAGGCTTTAAGATATTGACTCAGGCAGAACAAGCCCCGCTCAGATAATACGTCCCTTCCTCTCTAAGTGTTATCGTTGTACTATGGTCTATACTGCCAGGGGTGTTGTCAGTTGTAATCTTGTAGCCATTTGTTTGAATTCCACTCTTAGATCTGCTATAGTTACATGTAGATCACAAGAGGAACCCACTGGGGTTTGCTCACCCAGTGCTTTTAGTTCAAATGGGAATTCCATAAACTTGAATAACCCCCCTCGGTTTTGTTTTCAAATCACGTAGAGGGCTTGGGCTGTTGAACGATAGCAACCGAAGCCCATGTAAGTCAGTTTATAACATAATTTGTTACTCTGAGAGTTTCTCATATTGACATTGGCTGCAGCCTCAGGCCCTGTGGCGCTAACCTTGGAAAAGTAATTCCAATTTGGTTTCTCCTTCCTCTATTACTAATAGGGACAGACCAAATTGTGCAGTTCTATGCAATCCCATAGCCTTAACCAACTGTATCAATATCAACCATCAGACAGGGCCTATTGAACGTAGCTTGTTTGAGATGGCGTGTCCATGTGACTTGAAGGTCTTAGGTGCATCTGGACATTAGGATCTTACTTCCTAAACTGGATTAGATCCAGATCTGGGTTATGCAGACAAATCCGGATAACAGGTATTGACTGAAACTTGGATCTCTGGGTACATTAATATCGAGGGTTATCATGTGTTCAGAGCTGACAGACAGGGTGGAGGTGGTGGAGTGTCCATTTTGATAAAACATTCTTTCTCTGTCTCTGTACTGAAATCCGTTTCCCTTGCAATGAAATTTGAACTACTATCTTTTAACCTTTGTCTGGGGAAAAATGTATCCACAACAGTACACCCTTGGGTAACCTTTGTGAACCTCGAGGAGTTAACTAGTTTGTTGTCTTATTTAGTTTGTTGTCTTAAAAAAATATTTTAAAAAATTACTAAATCAGAAGTTATTATCCTGGGTGACCTAAATTATGATTGCAAAATGCAGGGTTCAGACAATCGAAACAACATGTGTAATGATCTGAACCTAACCCAGCTGGTGACTAAGCCTACACGGCCCACCCTAGAGATCCTTCAAAGTCGTCTCTGATTGATCTTATTTTAACAAATACACAAGATAAATGTGTTATCGCCCCAGGCCATTAGTGAACCTGCCCAGTTGTTTGTGTTAGAGATGTGAGAATACAAAAATCTCAGCCTTGTGTCATTATGAACAGGAACTTCTGTTTTTATTTCAAATAAATCCGCAAAAATGTATTCAAAAAACAGTTTTTGCTTTGTCATTATGGGCTATTGTGTGTAGATTGAGGGAAACAATATATTTAATCCATTTTAGAATAAGGCTGTAACCTAACAAAATGTGGGAAAAGTCAAGGGGTCGAATACTTTCCGAATGAACTGAAATATAATATTGTTGTGTTTAATGTGTATTTTATATTTTATTATACAGGGCTCATTTGGAAAAGAGGTCCCAATATGTCTTCCCTGTCAAAATAAAGGATAAATACTGTCATAAACAATAACATTTGAAAGACATGTAAAAGAGTAGCTTCCCCTTTGTTATGTCGTGATCACGAGATAAGTAAGTTGTGATCTCAACATAATGAGGGAAATGTTTTTTATTCATATGTTGTCATGTTTTGTCATTGATTATCATGTCTTGTCCCTGTGCTTCCCCTTCTATTCGTTTCCCTCTGCTGGTCTTATTAGGTTCTTTCCCTCTTTCTATCCCTCTCTCTCCCCCTCCCTCTCTCACTCTCTCGCTCTCTCTTCTCTCTATCGTTCCGTTCCTGCTCCCAGCTGTTCCTATTCCCCTAATCAATCATTTAGTCTTCCCACACCTGTTCCCGATCCTTTTCCCTGATTAGAGTCCCTATTTCTCTCCTTGTTTTCCGTTCCTGCCCTGTCGAATCCTTGTCTATTATGCTCGACTCGTTTTCTGGAGGGACTCCACGCAGTGGTCAAAGATGAGATTCTCTCTAGTTCCTTCCAGTGTGGACTCTTTGATTGTGCCATCCGTTATCTTTCAAGCTGGCCGTGGAAGAGAGCTCGCGCAACGGTGTTTCCCTGCTCCGCAGCAACCATCTCCCTCCTCTGGCTCAGAGATAGCCCATGCACCCGCATCTCGACCAAGGGAGAGGGAACGGAGGATGCCAACCGCTGTCGGATTTGATGGACATTTGTCAATCCCTCATGTCCAGTAAAAGGCCAGAGCTCATCAGTAGCGGAGGCTACTGGTGGCGCTACTACTCAGGTCTCTTCATCTAGATCCTGTTCTACTAATGTCCATCTACCTGGACTTTGCATGCAGTGATTGATTGACTTTGAGGTTGTTTTTGGACGAAGCATTCCTGGCTTCCCTTTCAGACAGTTAGACAAGCCTACGCCCATGTTTGCCTTAGATGGTAGTCATCTTCAGTATCAGATTTGAGACACTACCTTTAACTCTCTAGTTCTGGTAACCACAGTGAGACTATTTCTTTTTTGATTTTTCGTTCACCTTTTACACCTGTTGTTTTGGGTCATCCCTGGCCTCCTTCATTGGTCTAGTAATTCTCTCCTGGAACGTTTCTGTCATGTGAAGTCTTTAATGTCTGCCATCCCTCCCATTTCTTCTGTGTGGTAGATTTGACAGGAGTGCTCGGGAAGAATATGGATCTGCGCACGGTCTTCAGCTCCGCAGCGCAACTCCCTCCCTCCTCTGGTCAGTAGTATTGATCTCCTGCAGCTGGGCTCCTTCAGGGTAGACTATACTCTCTGTCGGCTCCCGAACGTAAGGCTCTCGGAGGATTATTTATCTGTGTCTCTTGGGATTTGATGGAGCCTTCTTCCTCTCCGGCCGGGGCGGGGTTTTTTTTACTGAAACTCTCAGCTGCGTGGGCTACTGGTCGGGCTGAATGACATAACGGTTAAGAATCGTTATCCGCCCTTATGTACTACTGCAGGAGCCAGGTCACTAAGTTGGAGACGCTTACCATGCAGTGCGCATTGTTTGACACTCCGGGCATTTTGAGTACGGGTTCTGCCGTTTGGTCTCGCCAATGCGCCCCAGCTGTTTTCAGGCATTAGTTAATGATGTTCTGGAGACATGCTGAACATCTTTGTTTTTGTCTATCTTGACAAGATACGCCTGATTTTTTTCACCGTCACTTTAGATGGTATTCATGTTCCCAGTTCGTGTTCTACAGCGCCTTTTAAGAAATTGTCTCACGTCATTGCTCTTTCATGTCTTCCGTTCACTTTTCACGGTTCCGTTATTTTGAAGGCATTCAGATGGATTCTAATCCCAAGCTGTCTGTGATGCACGCTGGCGTTTCATTCATGTGAAGTGTTTATGCCATCCCTCCCATCTTACTTCTGTCAAGGGTAACGTGAACTGTTACTCCTGGCGTCCTAGACAATTCCCGTTCCAGTATGCAGCGCAGCAGACTATACTCTCTGTTAACCGTGAGGCTCTTTCGCGGTACCATAATGGACGGTACAGTGGTTCCGCTTTTTTCGTTTGGACAGACCATAAGAACCTTCGAGTACATCCGTTCTGCCAAACGACTTAATGCCCCTCTCAAGCTCGTTGGGCTTTGTTTTCAAGACGCTACGTTTCTAGTTTGATTTCTTACTCATTCATGTTGCGTTCGGGTTTTCTACAGCGCAAAAACACCAAGCCTGATGCTTTTCATGTATCCCGTCTGTTTAGTTCTTCTGTGGCTTTTACTAAGGTCCAAGCTGTCCCGGGGATTCTTCCTTATGGGCGTGTTGTCGGGTTGACAGTCTGGACGTGTTTTAAGTGGTCGGTTGAAGCTTTTGACAGGTTAAGCTCCTATCCTCGTTACTCCACGTCACCAATTCAGGTTGCGCTTCAGAGGTAGGCGTGGGAGCCATTCTATCCCAGCGCTTCCAGTCTAGTAACCTCCTTATTTTTCTTTCGTTCAACTATGATGTTAACCGTGAACTCTTAGCCCTCTGGCTGTTCGTTTGGACAGTAAGGGCTCACGTTCTGCCAAAGACTTAATGCTGGTCATCCCGGTGTTCGAGTTTGATTTCTTACCGTCCGGGTAGCAGCCTGATCTTCCCGTCTGTTTAGTTCTTCTGTGGCTTCTACTGATCCCGAGGGGATTCTTCCTTATGGGCGTGTTGTCGGGTTGACTCAGAAAGAGCGTGACACTGCGTCGCGCCGTTTCGTAACCTCCTTTTGTTTCCTGCTGTCTTGTTCGGACTCTGCCGCTGGCAGACTACTGCGCGCAGACTAAGTGGTGGACTCAGGAACTCTCTTCGGGTAACTCTCCTCCTGCCGGTCGTCTCAGACCGCTCCCCATTCCCTTCTCGACCATGGTCTCACATCGCCCTAGACTTCATTACCAGTCTGCCTTTGTCTGCGGGGAAGACTGTGATTCTTACGGTTGTCGATAGGTTCTCTAAGGCGGCACATTTCATTCCCCTCACTAAACTTCCTTCCGCTAAGGAGACGGCACAAATCATCATCGAGAATGTGTTCAGAATTCATGGCCTCCCGTTAGAACGCCGTTTCAGACAGAGGCCCGCAATTCACGTCACAGTTTTGGAGGGAGTTCTGTCGTTTGATTGGTGCGTCCGTCAGTCTCTCTTCCGGGTTTCATCCCCAGTCTAACGGTCAAGCAGAGGCCAATCAGACGATTGGTCGCATACTACGCAGCCTTTCTTTCAGAAACCCTGCGTCTTGGGCAGAACAGCTCCCCTGGGCAGAATACGCTCACAACTCGCTTCCCTTCGTCTGCTACCGGGTTATCTCCGTTTCAGAGTAGTCTGGGTTACCAGCCTCCTCTGTTCTCATCCCAGCTTGCCGAGTCCAGCGTTCCCTCCGCTCAAGCGTTTGTCCAACGTTGTGGCGCACCTGGAGGAGGTGAGGTCTGCACTTTGCCGTTACAGGGCACAGACTGTGAGAGCCGCCAATAAACGCAGGATTAAGAGTCCAAGGTATTGTTGCGGCCAGAAGTGTGGCTTTCCACTCGCAACCTTCCTCTTACGACAGCTTCTCGTAAGTTGACTCCGCGGTTCATTGGTCCGTTCCGTGTCTCCCAGGTCGTCCAATCCTGTCGCTGTGCGACTCTTCTTCCCGCGACATCTTCGTCGCGTCCATCCTGTCTTCCATGTCTCCTGTGTCAAGCCCTTTCTTCGCACCCCGTTCGTCTTCCCTCCCCCTCCCGTCCTTGTCGAGCGCACCTATTTACAAGGTACGTAAGATCATGGACATGCGTTCTCGGGGACGGGGTCACCAATACTTAGTGGATTGGGAGGGTTACGGTCCTGAGGAGAGGAGTTGGGTTCCGTCTCGGGGCGTGCTGGACCGTTCGCTTATTGATGATTTCCTCCGTTGCCGCCAGGATTTCCTCCTCGAGTGCGCCAGGAGGCGCTCGGTGAGTGGGGGTACTGTCATGTTTTGTCATTGATTATCATGTCTTGTCCCTGTGCTTCCCCTTCTATTCGTTTCCCTCTGCTGGTCTTATTAGGTTCTTTCCCTCTTTCTATCCCTCTCTCTCCCCCTCCCTCTCTCACTCTCTCGCTCTCTCTTCTCTCTATCGTTCCGTTCCTGCTCCCAGCTGTTCCTATTCCCCTAATCAATCATTTAGTCTTCCCACACCTGTTCCCGATCCTTTTCCCTGATTAGAGTCCCTATTTCTCTCCTTGTTTTCCGTTCCTGCCCTGTCGGATCCTTGTCTATTATTCACCGTGCTGTGTCTATGTATTGCCCTGTCGTGTCGTGTTTCCCTCAGATGCTGCGTGGTGTAAAGTAACTTTACTGGATTAAAAACTCTGTTTTCGCCAAGTCGCTTTTGGGTCCTCATTCACCTGCATAACATATGTCCTCTCCAAAACCGTAATTGAGATGTAGGGAGGATATACAATTATCACTGTTCTTTGATTCAAGCCCTTTGTTGGATGACATTCAGTGGTTAGTTAATAAAAAGGTGTTGAACAGGAATTGAATCCTATTTTCCTCTCCATAGAGCCATAAAATGTTGCTTCAGACACTTGTGAGGGCAGTCAGGAATCCCAATTTGTCTGCTGAAATTGGAAATGTGAGGACATTAAGGTGTGAGGCCAATGAAGTCAGTCAGTTTCATACAAGGGACTGGTGGATGGCCTTGTGGTTAGTCCAGTTGACAGACCAGCTATCCTCCTGTCCATGGGCAACCCATGACCAACATACACTTACAACAAAGTGGGAATTGGACGTTTGTAGTCATTATTTTTTCTCCATGTGATGCCAGTGAGAAGTAGAAGTTTCCGTTGCCGTAAGGTATGTTTGTGCTTAGTGTAATGTGAATAGTTTTCTTTGACTTACGTTTATCTCTATTTTATTGAGTCTATTTCCCGAATCGACTCTAAAGATATTTTCATATCTTATCTAGTACAGTCTTCTATTAATTAATTATTACCACATCTGTCCTCATTCCAAACGTCGTAAAATTCTTGGTTATCTGCACGAACCCATCCTTTACTTATGAATCATCCACACACAATTATTGACTCAATTATAGGCTCAATTATTTACTTACTAACTAATTAAACAATTACAGAATATACATTACATAATAACATTACACAGTAAATACCGTCCCTAGTGGACTAAACAAAAACAGTTTGGTTATAACACGATAGATTCAGAGAGAAGAAGGGGGTTTTGGAAGGAAGACTAAGGAACATGTGTCACGCGCTGATGTTAGTTATCTTTGTTTTCTTTATTATTTTGGTTAGGTCAGGGTGTGACAAGGGTGGTTGGTTTAGTTTTTCTATTGTCTAGGTGTTTTTGTCCTGTCTAGGGTTTTTGTATATCTATGGGGTTTTAGTATGTCTAGGTATATGTAGGTCTTGTAATGGCTCTCTTCTATCTCTTCCTCTGACGAAGAGGTAGAACAAGGATCGGACCCAAAATGCAGCGATTCATGATATATTTTAATAAAGAAAAAACTATACATGCAGAAACTACAAAAGTAATGAAATTAAATAATGAAAACCGAAACAGCCCTATCTGGTGCAAACACAAAGACAGGAACAATCACCCACGAAACACTCACAGAATATGGCTGCCTAAATATGGCTCCCAATCAGAGACAACGATCACCTGACTCTGATTGAGAACCGCCTCAGGCAGCCATAGACTACGTAGCCACCCCACAAAACCCCAAGACAAAAAACACACCACAATAACCCATGTCACACCCTGGCCTGACCAAATAAATAAAGAAAACACAAAATACTAAGACCAAGGCGTGACAGAACCCCCCCCCCCCTAAGGTGCGGACTCCCGGACGCACCTCAAAACCATAGGGAGGGTCCGGGTGGGCGTCTGTCCATGGTGGTGGCGGCTCTGGCTCGGTACGTGGATCCCACTCCATAAATGTCTTAGTTCCTCCCCCTCGCGTCCTGGGATAGTCCACCCTCGCCGCCGACCATGGCCTAGTAGTCCTCACCCAGAACCCCACTGGACTGAGGGGCAGCTCGTGACTGAGGGGCAGCTCGGGACTGAGGCAGCTCGGGACTAAGGGTTAGCTCGGGACTGAGGGGAAGCTCGGGACTGAGGGGCAGCTCGGGACTGAGGGGCAGCTCGGGACTGAGGGGAAGCCCAGCACTGAGGGGAAGCCCAGCACTGAAAACCCCAAGACAAAAAAACACACCACAATAACCCATGTCACACCCTGGCCTGACCAAATAAATAAAGAAAACACAAAATACTAAGACCAAGGCGTGACAGGTCTATGGTGGCCTGAATTGTTTCCCAATCAGAGACAGCTGTTTATCGTTGTCTCTGATTGGGGGTCCTATTTAGGTTGCCAGTTGCATGTGTAGTTGCATGTCAGCACTCGTGATTATAGCTTCACGTTCGTTTTTGTTAGTTTGTTTAGTGGTCTTCGTGTAAATAAAGAAGAATGTATTCTTATCACGCTGCGCCTTGGTCTCCTCGTTATGACGAACGTGACAACATGGGTCTCTACTGGACCTGGGAAGCTATTCTCACATTAATGCATATGCCACTAACGATCGTTCATTCGGAAAAGCAATACGGTGTATTTACGTGAAGCTGGCTTCGATAGTTGAGCTGGTGATGGCTCTGGTTTGCCCAGTTAATGTTGTCATTGTCCTTTGTAGATTCTGCCGGGTCATGGTGTGTAAGTTTCATGTGGTCTAACAGATTCATCTCACTCTGGAAATGCTTCCTCGTCGATCAGTTTTCTCATACTAGATTTGCGCATATGTTCAGCTGCAGTCTGATATATGCCAGTTTAGTATGCACTTCTTCCTTAGATGATCCAGAGTTCAGAGTTCATACCATTTCACGTGTGGAGCAAGTTCTCACATTTCCTGGCCTGTAAAGTTGAAATGAGCCCTTTTCAACGTGGAGGACAAGTCTTCCTATTATTTGGAACTAAGTTGACTTTTTGTCACGGAGGCTTTTATTCAAGAGTGGAAAAGAGGTTGGTTCATCATTTCCAACCAATGTCTATTCACTTGGGCGGGGCCACTGACTAGGCACACATTACCATAAAACCTACACTTTTCACTTTAGAAGACATTATAATCTTTTCAAAAGTATTCTTATACTGAGTCAAACAGTTTATCCAACCTTTAGATGCATGCCTCATAATTGAGGACCTTAGGGTAGTTAGGGTAATGTTAGGGTAATGTGGCTGTATTGTCTTTCATGAGGTCACAAACATGAAACAAAACTGACAGGGTCGTAGCTGACTTCTCCACCGACTGTTTCCACATTCTCTAAATTAGGAATAATGTTTAATTCTCCAATACTGGGATGTAGTAGAATTGAGTGGGACAGTCCCTTTGTCTTACTGTGAAATTCTCTCACTACTGCATGGTCAGGGAGAGAAGTGTCTCTGCAAGGAATTTACAACGTGATTGTAAAGTTGTAAAACTGCTCCCCCCTTCCGTTCTGAACGGAAGGGGGGGGGGGGTTGAAATCTCTGCTAGCCAATCCACTGAAAGCGCTAGCATCATGACAATACATTTCAGCCAATCAGTTATGACAAGGTAGGGGTGGTATACAGAAGATAGCCCTATTTGTTAAAAGACCACGCCCATATTATGGCAAGAACAGATCAAATGAGCAAAGAGAAACAACAGTCCATTATTACGTTAAGACATGAAGGTCAGTCAATCCGGAAAATGTCAAGAACTTTGAAAGTTTCTTCAAATGCAGTCGCAAAAACCATCAAGCGCTATGATGAAACTGGCTCTCATGAGGACCGTCACAGGAAAGGAAGTACCAGAGTTACCTCTGCTGCAGAGGATAAGTTCATTAGAGTTACCAGCCTCAGAAATCGACAATTAACTGCACCTCAGATTGCACCTAACAGACACATCTCAACATCAACTGTTCAGAGGAGACTGCATGAATCAGGCCTTCATTGTCAAATTGTTGCAAAGAAACTACTACTAAAGGACACCAATAAGAAGAAGAGACTTGCTTGGACCAAGAAACATGAGCAATGGACATTAGACCGGTGGAAATCTGTCCTTTGGTCTGATGAGTCCAAATTTGAGATATTTGGTTCCAAAGAAGAGACGCAGTGTAGGTGAACAGTTGATTTCTGCACGTGTGGCTCCCACCGTGAAGCATGGAAGAGGAGGTGTGATGGTGTGGGGGTGCTTTTCTTGTGACACTGTCAGTGATTTATTTAGAATTCAAGGCACAATTAACCAGCATGGCTACCACAGCATTCTTCAGCGATACGTGCTTCGTGGGACTATCATTTGTTTTTCAACAGGACAATGACCCAAAACACAACTTCAGGCTGTCTTAAGTGCTATTTGACCAGGAAGGAGAATGATGGAGTGCTGCTTCAGATGACCTGACCTTCACAATCACCCAACCTCAACCAAATTGAGACGGTTTGGTATGAGTTGGACCGTAGAGTGAAGGAAAAGCAGTCAAAAAGTGCTCAGCATATGCAGGAACTCCTTCAAGACGGTTGGAAAAGCATTCCAGGTGAAGCTGGTCGAGAAAATGCCAAGACTGTGCAACACTGTCATCAAGGCGAAGCTGGTTACTTTGAAGAATCTAAAATGTATTAAGATTTATTTAACATTTTTTTGGTTACTACGTGATTCCATATGTGTTCTTACGTAGATTTGAATTCTTCACTATTATTCTACAATGTAGAAAATAGTCAAAATGAAGAAAAACCCTTGAATGAGTAGATGTGTGCAAACTGTTGACTAGTACCATACGCTCCATGGACTTTTCTCAGTGCCATTATTTTACAGTGGTATTCTCCTTCGGTCATTTCAAAAATATAACTTTATTGTGTAATAAAACAATTTAAAATATATTCTGAAGTATATACTGTCAACTCAACATTTCAACCGGTGTTTGTGTGTGTCATGTTAAAATCCCCCTACACTGATGATTGATGCATGCATGACAAAATGGACTGAGATAATGTCAATCCTCAATGCCAAATAAAAAAACAATTGCAATGAATCCATTAATGAAGGGCTGAGGGAACTGCTGTCTTTCCTATTTTAATGAGATATGAAGGGTATCACACCCCTGTGATTCTGCTGTATTAGAACTACATCCACCCCACCTTTGTTTGCATTTCAAAGAGAGCCCATGGGAACATGCCTTGCATATTTACATCTGATTAACAACTATTTTTTTCTGTAAAATGTTCATCAGTGACAGTGATAAGACCACACAGTAATTCAACACTGAGCCTGATGATAGTAAAACTATAAACAGTCTGATTAATGTCACATGGCATGGGAATACACACACAGTTGAGTTCATCAAAATAGATTTTCAAAGGGAATATATTATTTTTTCAAATTACTGTGACTAAATGGATTAAGAGAACATATTAATGTAGGCCTTAATCGTTCAATAACATTAAGGTTAACAGAAAGACTACTGTATAGGGTTCTAGATTGAGCTGTTTCAAGAGGTAGGACATGAAGAATGACTGTTTAAGGTTAAACAATACTTGCAGAGGAGGGTGACAAGTGTAACGGATGTGAAACGGCTAGCTTAGTTAGCGGTGTGCGCTAAATAGCGTTTCAATCGGTTACGTCACTTGCTCTGAGACCTTGAAGTAGTGTTTCCCCTTGCTCTGCAAGGGCCGTGGCTATTGTGGAGTGATGGGTAACGATGCTTTGTGGGTGACTGTTGTTGATGTGTGCAGAAGGTCCCTGGTTCGCGCCCGGGTATGGGCGAGGGGACGGTTTAAAATTATACTGTTACATTGGTGCCGTGACCCGGATTACTGGTTGCTGCGGAAAAAGGAGGAAGGTCAAAAGGGGGGTGAGTGTAACGGATGTGAAACGGCTAGCTTAGTTAGCGGTGTGCGCTAAATAGCGTTTCAATCGGTTACGTCACTTGCTCTGAGACCTTGAAGTAGTGTTTCCCCTTGCTCTGCAAGGGCCGCAGCTATTGTGGAGTGATGGGTAACGATGCTTCGTGGGTGACTGTTGTTGATGTGTGCAGAAGGTCCCTGGTTCACGCCTGGGTATGGGCGAGGGGACGGTTTAAAATTATACTGTTACACAAGCATGATGTAAGAAAATATATATATCATCCTGCAAATCTGAAATGCCATGTTTGGCGTGCCATCTGCGGTGAGCCACTTACAGAGAACATGACTTTTCACTCTGTATGGATCTCATATTTTTTGCAGCGTATTCCTCCTCAAAGATGGGATTTACATCATCTGTCCATATTAGAGAATAAAAAGTATGGGTAAAGAATGGCCTGCCTCGTACCTACAGTACCACAGCGTTAACGAACCCAGACATCCAGCATGCAGAGGTGAGGAAAACATGAAAGTTCAAAATGTTAAGGTAAAGCTTCGGAATGCCAAAAAAATAAAAATAGTACTCCATAATTTCTGATGCAAACTTTGTTTCGCAGAGCTCTGTGTAAGGTATGAAGTATGAACTAACCATGTGATTATTAATTGGGCCCATTTTAATTTGACGATTCCGGACTGCATATGTTGGCAGCTCTCCACAAGGTCTGTCTGCGCAGGAGCGTGTCGAGGGGGTACCAGGCTGGATGCCTCTACCATTTAGAGAGCAGCTTGGCACTCGCACATTGGAATACCAATGAGTGGGGTTCAAAAGGCACGGCTCCTCTCGGAGACGGCTCTCCTTCCCCTACTCGGCTCCAGAGGGTCTCCACGGACTAATTTCCAAAACCACCTCTTAATATGGGCTTGTTTCAATCACCCGAATAGACAGCTTCATCCCCTGATATAGAATGTTTCTAGATTAGAACGACGCATACTAACTGCTCTGCAGATCAGATTCACATACAGAAAAGGATTAATGGGTCTTTAATGGCATTTGGCTCTGAAATAATAGTTTATACATTTTTTTTGGTTCACATTGACACATGACAATCTTAAAGAGTGGAATCAAAAAAGTGGCATGGAGTTATAATGATGAAGTGAAGGCAAAAAAGACATCGTGCTGGAAGTGAGGATCTCGGAGACCAAGACGTTTTCTTTCAGCATGAATGACCAGTCTGTCGCGTTCATCTTTTCATGCTGGACATTTACTTTAAAACATCATCTCACGGCTGTGAATATAAACTTCAAATGAATCTCCAACGGATAAAAAAAAAAAAAAAAGAATTCTGAGAGACTTCATTTGACTGTCTGTTTTAGTCATTTCATCCCAGGCTTTATCTACTCGTTCAAAGCCCGGGGGGCTTAAGAAGACTAGACAGAAGGGACAGCCAAAGTCCTATTTAAGAAGTGCATACTGTATGTTATGACTTAAGAGCTTTCTGGCCATATTAGTAGTAACAATCTTGAGGGGATACCTTTTGGTGAAAGTCATATTGTAAATGAACAAATGAATGGGAAAATGCGCAATAGGAACGTCTCGTATCTGTCAGTTATGAATCTCATTATTTTCCCTCTGACATGGTCTCTCCATACCATACATGGCTACCGGTTTTTAAAGTGAATGTTTTCCCCTTTTGTTTGTGAGAAGACTTAAGAGGTAGGCTTTCCCATGAGCTGGAGTGGAGTGAAAGATAAACTCTCATCAGCATGTGCATATGGAAACACAAGGATAGACATGGAGGTGTCCATAGAAACACACTTGAACATTATGAAAAGGATGCTCCAAGGACATGGATTTTTTTGTGTGTGTGTGTAGAAATGAGTTTCTCATTCACCCTCTGAAAATAATGTTTATTTACTGAGTTTATAAGAACACGCTATATGCCTATTACTTTCATTCAGTCACGCACATCTAATTCCTTTGGTTAAGTTTAAAAAATTCCTGACAAAATTTTGTGACATGTTTTCTTCTGCAAATAGAATGGGATTGATCCTGCGGTTGAAAAGGTAACCATGGAGATGTCTATTTGGATAGGAAAACAATAAGGGAACAACCTGTTTGAATGCCTCAGTGCCCTGTGTGACGTGAGAGGGGTTAATAGGCTGCAATAGTTGCATGGAATTTGACTACTGAACTATAGAACTCTTCTGGAGTGTCAGCATTAAACACAACTATTGATTACAATGCAATAATGCTGAGTGGGTTGTGGTCCCCACGGTCCAATCTGCCCTTCAGCAGATTGGAAGCTGGACACACCTCGGGTGTTTACTCACCGGTACACTCTACAAACCTAAATGACATTGTCCAATGAAAGCTGTCCATCTGAATGTTATATTTCTCATGATCATTTTACAACGTTGCTTTTCATCTGAGTGGGAAACACTCAGTAGCTACACACACCACTTAACTCCGTCAGTAAAATGTAACATCCATTCTTCCACTGAATCAAAATCCCTTTCACGCTCTAGCTTTTCCTAACATTAAACGGCACAGAAACAATCTCACAAACTAGGACACATAAAATGATGAGAAAACTGTGGGGAGGCTTCCTGTAGATTGATTCTCCCAACGCCTCATTCTTCTCTGGTTAGTCATTTATTGACTACAATGGTGGAGGTGAGGCTACGCAGAGAGAGACAGCCTGCCCTGTTTAATCCTTGGGGCATCGGTGGAAGGTGGTCACTTGTTAATAGAATGCTAAGGCCTACGTGGAAATAAGCACAGCATATGAGACCCTAAACTGACTTAAACAAGATATGACCTAGGTTCAGTGGTGGAAAAAGTACCCAAATGTCATTCTTGAGTAAAAGTAAAGATACCGTAATAGAAAATTGCTCAAGTAAAAGTGAAAGTCACCCAGTAAAATACTACTTGAGTAATAGCCTAGATGTGTTTGGTTTTAGTTATACTTAAGTATCAAAAGCACAATATAAATAATTTCAAATAGCCTTTATTAAGCAAACCAGTCGGCACAATTGTCTTTCTTTTTTTTCTTCTTTTTTTTAGGACAGCCAGGGGACGGACACACTCCCACACTCAGGCATCATTTATAAACTATGCATTTGTGTTCAGTGAGTCCGCCAGATCAGAGGTAATAGGGATGACCAGGGATGTTCTCTTGATAAATACATGCCTTTAACCATCGCCCTATCCTGCTAGCCATTCAAAATGTAATGAGTACTTTTGGGTGTCAGGGAAAATGTATGGAGTAAAAAGTATATTATTTTCTTTAGGAATGTAGTGAAGTAAAAGTAAAAGTAGTCAAAAATAGAAATAGTAAAATAAAGTACTGATACCCTAAAAAACGACTTAAGTATTTTTTACTTAAGTACTTTACACCACTGCCCAGGTTGAGCTCCAGTCCTTCAGGGAGAATAAGGCCATTCTGTAGAATAACATTTGGAGGCTTTAGATGTATTGCAGATCTTATGGTCTTATGGTCATACAAGGAGCAGTTATTCTGGGTCCAACTGCATCAAGCAGTAGGAGTGCTGAGTTAGGATTCGTTTAGTCTTTTAAATCACAATTAATAAGATTATGTGGATAGGGGGATCTGATCCTAGATCAGCACTCCTGCTCTTAGATGCTTGATACATATGGCATCTGGACAGTAACCCAGTGTCCTATATGGACAAGCAGAGAATCCTGTTTTTCACATAGCTTATATAATTTATATTCACATATCCTACTGCAAGCAGATCATCCTGCGTATTCTTTGAGGGAAATATCTTATCATTTCTATTCACATATTTTATCGGGTGTAAATACAGTAGAGAATGAGGGATAGATTTTCTTTTTGCTGGTATGATAGCAGTGATTAACCTTTTGTGTATATCAACTTTCTATTCAAACATCTTGTTTTGGTTGTATCTCACACCTCCGATTACATCAATGCAGCCGGATACAAAGGGGAAAATCCTCTGGCTATATATCTAGTTCTCTATTCCACTTCCAGTCAATATTTATTCAATGCCAGGCAGAAATGTGTTTTCAATTGCAATGCTCTCATCAAGCCAGCCCTGTAGAACAAAACCCAGAACATGAAGAGATGTGTGTGTGTGTGTGTGTGTGTGTGTGTGTGTGTGTGTGTGTGTGTGTGTGTGTGTGTGTGTGTGTGTGTGTGTGTGTGTGTGTGTGTGTGTGTGTGTGTGTGTGTGTGTGTGTGTGTGTGTGTGTGTGTGTGTGTGTGTGTGTGTGTGTGTGTGTGTGTGTGTGTGTGTGTGTGTGTGTGTGTGCGTGCGTTTGTGTATATATACACTACCGTTCAAAAGTTTGGGGTTACTTAGAAATCAAATCAGATTTATTTATATAGCCCTTCTTACATCAGCTGATATCTCAAAGTGCTGTACGGAAACCCAGCCTAAAACCCCAAACAGCAAGCAATGCAGGTGTTGAAGCACGTTGGCGAGGAAAAACTCCCTAAAAAGGCCAAAACCTAGGAAGAAACCTAGAGAGGAACCAGGCTATGAGGGGTGACCAGTCCTCTTCTGGCTGTTTCCCGGGTGGAGATTATAACAGAACATGGCCAAGATGTTCAAATGTTCATAAATGACCAGCATGGTCAAATAATAATAATCACAGTAGTTGTCGAGGATGCAGCAAGTCAGCACCTCAGGAGTAAATGTCAGTTGGCTTTTCATAGCCGATCATTAAAAGTATCTCTACCACTCCTGCTGTCTCTAGAGAGTTGAAAACAGCAGGTCTGGGACAGGTAGCATGTCCGGTGAACAGGTCACGATTCCATTGCCACAGGCAGAACAGTTGAAACTGGAGCAGCAGCAAGGCCAGGTGGACTGGGGAGAGCAAGGAGTCATCATGCCAGGTAGTCCTGAGGCATGGTCCTAGGGCTCAGGTCCTCCGAGAGAGAGAAAGAAAGAGAGAAAGAGAGAATTAGAGAGAGCATACTTAAATTCACACAGGACACCGGGTAAGACAGGAGAAGTACTACAGATATAACAAACTGACCCTAGCCCCCCGACACATAAACTACTGCAGCATAAATACTGGAGGCTGAGACAGGAGGGGTCAGGAGACACTGTGGCCCCATCCTATGATACCCCCGGGCATGGCCAAACAGGAAGGATATGACCCCACCCACTTTTCCAAAGCACAGAACCCACACCACTAGAGGGATATCTCCAACCACCAACTTACCATCCTGAGACAAGGCCGAGTATAGCCCACAAAGATCTCCGCCACGACACAACCCAATGGGGGCGCCAACCCCCCAAAATGTCCTTGTTTTTGAAAGAATAGCAAAATAAATTGTCCATTAAAATAAATTGAAATTGATCAGAAATACAGTGTAGACATTGTTAATGTTGTAAATGACTATTGTGGCTGGAAACTGCAGATTTTTTAAATGGAATATCTACAGTTGAACTCGGAAGTTTAAATACACTTAGGTTGGAGTCATTAAAACTCGTTTTTCAACCACTCCACTAATGTCTTGTTAACAAACTATAGTTTTGGTGTAACGATAGTCTGTGGTGAAAGAAGGTGAGGAGCAAAGCGCAGCGTGGTAAGTGTTCATGTTATTTAATAAAGTAATGAACACTGAATAAAACAATAAACGTGAAGTAATCAAACCGAAACAGTCCCGTGTGGCACAGACACTAACACGGAAAATAAACACCCACAACTCAAAAGTGAAACCAGGCTCCCTAAGTATGATTCTCAATCAGGGACAACGATTGACAGCTGACTCTGATTGAGAACCATACCAGGCCGAACCACGCAGCCATCATACCGCTCAGGAAGGAGACAAGTTCTGTCTCCTAGAGATGAACGTACGTTGGTGCGAAAAGTGCAAATCAATCCCAGAACAACAGCAAACGACCTTGTGAAGATGCTGGACGAAACAGGTACAAACATATTTATAACCATAGTAAAACAAGTCCTATATCGACATAACCTGAAAGGCTGCTCAGCAAGGAGGAAGCCACTGCTCCGAAACCGCCATAAAAAAGCCAGGCTACAGTTTGCAACAACCACATGTTGACGAAGATTGTATTTTTTGGAGAAATGTCCTCTGGTCTGATGAAACAAAAATAGAACAGTTTGGCCATAATGCCCATCGTTATGTTTGGAGGAACAAGGGGGAGGCTTGCAAGCTGAAGAACACCATCCCAACTGTAAACACGGGGTTGGCAGCATCATGATGTTGGGGTGCTTTGCTGCAGGAGGGACTGGTACACTTAATGGCATCACGAGGAAGTAAAATTACATGGATATATTGAAACAACATCTCAAGACATCAGTCAGGAAGTTAAAGCTTGGTAGCAAATGGGTTTTCCAAATGGACAATGACCCCAAGCATACTTCCAAAGTTGTGGCAAAATGGCTTAAGGACAACATAGTCAAGATATTGGAGTGGCCATCACAAAGCCCCTGACCTCAATCCTATAGAACATTTGTGGGTAGAACTGAAAAGGTGTGTGCGAGCGAGGAGTCCTACAAACCTGACCCAGTTACACCAGCTCTGTTAGGAAGAATGGACCAAAATTCACCCAACTTATTGTGGGAAGCTTGTGGAAGGCTACCCAGCAGGTTTGACCCAAGTTAAACAATTTAAAGGCAATGCTACCAAATACTAATTGAGTGTATGTAAACTTCTGACCCACTGGAAATGTGATGAAAGAAATAAAAGCTGAAATAAATCATTCTCTCTACTATTATTCTGACATTTCACATTCTTAAAATAAAGTGGTGATCCTAACTGACCTAAGACAGTGCATTTTTACTAGGATTAAATGTCAGGAATGATAAAAACTGAGTTTAAATGTATTTGGCTAAGGTGTATGTAAACTTCCGACTTCAACTATTCATTGGCATACAGAGGCCCATTATCAGACCATCACTCCTGGGTTCCAATGGCACGTTGTGTTAGCTAATCCAAGTTTATTATTTTAAAGGGCTAATTAATCATTAGAAAACCCTTTTGCAATTATGTTAGCACAGCTGAAACAGTCCTGAAACATGTGACCTTTGTGATAAGATAGTGTTCACCTATGCATACAGTACTGAAACATGTGACCTTTGTGATAAGATAGTGTTCACCTATGCATACAGTCCTGAAACATGTGACCTTTGTGATAAGATAGTGTTCACCTATGCATACAGTCCTGAAACATGTGACCTTTGTGATAAGATAGTGTTCACCTATGCATACAGTCCTGAAACGGTAAAGCCTTCTGATTTACTGTACTCCCACACATACTGTAGATACCTGATATGATATCAGATTCAATGGAGAGATTGCATATCACATTTCCTATTCCTCTGGTACTGGAAGAATGGCACCTTTGTAAGCAAAAATATGTGAAAGAAAGAGAACTCTACCTTCCTTTGAAAGGTATGCAATTCAGTGGAGGCTGCTGAGGGGAGGACGGCTCATAATAATGGCTGGAATGGAGCAAATGGAATCGATATATTTGATACCATTACACTAATGCTGCTCCAGCTGTTACCATGAACCCATCCTCCCCAATTAAGGTCCCACCAACCTTCTGTGGTGCAATTACAATTTCACAATTCCAATGGATGTGGCAAGGCTAGAGTTGACACACATGAGACCGAAGAGTCTTGTGCTATGGCTAGGCATTTCCAAGTCCCAGAGAGTGACTATAAAATGAATGAAGGTGGGAACTCTGACTTTTAGTCAATGTAAAAATGGCATTACTGTTATTATTCAGTCATCTGGAGGGTGCTGAATTTATATCATGGATGCCTCATGCTTAGAATTTTGATGTCTAGTATTTCAATTCTCTCAACATCAGGGATCTGGCCAGGTGTACACCAGGGACTGTGCATTGTGAGGGGTACAGAATGAGGGATATCAAAAAGGAACGGGATGTTTTTATGGTCCCACTATTGAGTAATATGGGCCATTCCATATATTCATTTTAAGTGACTCGTTTTCTGTGCTATAATATGTCCCTGTAAAAAGGGATTGTTTTCATTTGGGAAGATAACAGACACATGCACGCACGCAAGAACACACAAACGCGCATACATAGTACTCTCTGGAGACCTCAGATCCTCTGGATCTCTAGAGAGTGTCTGCATTAAGTTTGAGTCTCAGCGACCACTGGGGTTTCCCCCTCAAATTCTCTTGGAGTGCCGGGACTTGATGAAGAGTCTTTAAACAAATCAACAAAGCAAAAAGCCAATGAAGTGCCATGAATCAACTCTCCATAAAGTTTAGGATGCTGGCGAGGGATGACGTATGTGCTTGCACTTCGGGAGTAAATGGTTCTCCGTCAATTGTGCTGGAATGCTATCCTTGTCCTAGAGTACTGCTTCACATTTCCGAGAAGTGTCCTATTCGGTGGAAATGATATTATATGTTTTTGGAATTTCATTTCCAATAACAAGGCTCTTCAGTCTTTGGAGAACAAGGGTGCTCTTGGTAAAGTGTTCCATACTTACACAAGGGGGATGAGAGTTAATGAAAGCCAATATCTGTTACAAATTCTGAAACAAGGCGCTTAATAGACCACAAAGATTGGTTGGGAAAATAGGGGCAAGGAGTCATATGGCTACAGACTTGATTGAAGCTAGCATTGGGGGGCGCTCACTCTCACAGTTGGAAGGTGAAGTGTTATGGTATTCAGATGTTGTCTGCTATATTCTGGGTTTTACAGTTAACTCTGAGACACGTGTGCATGCTTTTGCATGCCTGCACTCTTTCTCTCTCTCTCTCTGTGTATCCCTCTTTAACTATGAATACATACACTGAGTGTAAAAAACATTAGGAACACCTTCCTAATATTCAGTTGCACCGCCTTTTGTCCTCAGAACAGCCTACGTTCATTGGGGCATGGACTACAAGGTGTCAAAGCGTTCCACAGGGATGCTGGCCCATGTTGTCTCCAATGCTTCCCACAGTTGTGTCAAGTTGGCTGGATGTCCTTTGGGTGGTGGACCGTTCTGGATACACATGGGAAACTGTTGAGCGTGGGAAAACCCAGCAGCATTGCAGTTCTTGACACAAACCGGTGCACCTGGCACCTACTACCATACCCCGTTCAAAGTTACTTAAATATTTTGTCTTTCCCTCTGAATGGCACACACACAATCCATGTCTCAATTGTCTCAAGGCTTAAAAATGCATCTTTAACCTGTCTCCTCCCCTTCATCTACACTGATTGAAGTGGATTTAACAAGTGGCATCAATAAGGGATCATAGCTTTCACCTGGATTCACTTGGTCGGTCTATGTCTAGGTATTCTTAATGTTTTGGATACGCAGTGAATAAGTCCCTTCATTCCTATAGTCTTGTCCTTCAAGCAACCGTACATACTTTTGTATTTGTATTTATTAAGGATCCCCACTAATTCCTGCCAAGACAGCAGCTACTCTTCCTGGGGTCCAGCAACATTAAGGCAGTTACGGTGTATTCGGAAAGTATTCAGACCCCTTTACTTTTCCATATTTTGTTACATTGCAGCCTTGTTCTAAAATGTGTGTAGATTGGTGAGTACATTAACAAAAAAAATCCATTTTAGAAGAAAATGTAAAGTAACAAAATGTGGAAAAAGTCCAAGGGTCTGAATACAGTACTTTCCGAATGCACTGTATTTACAATCAAAAATATGGCATAATATTACATTTGTTAACACTTTTTACAACACATTAAGTGTGTGCCCTCAGGCCAATACTTTACTACCACATATCTGCAGTAGAAAATCCATGTGTACGTGTGTAGAGTTGCGTGTGTTATCATGTGTATGTGTGTGTCTGTGCCGGTGTATTTTTATCAGTATTTTTACAAATCTGATTCTTTTGCTTGCATCAGTTACCTGACGTGGAATATAGTTCCACGAGGTAGTTCTCAGACTGGGATGGTTCCCTTTCATTCCCTGGCCCCTGTAAGTCTATCTATTGAGCCTAAAAGTTCTCCATTGTAGCGTTAACACAGTGTCGTCTTTAATTTCCTGGACGAAAGATCGGTCAATAAAAATCATCTTAGCATTTGACGTTAAGGGGAAAGTGTATTTTGGTTTGGCACTAATTGGGACACAACATATCTATCCAATGGAGTGTGTCCATGTTCAATCCTAAACAGTTTACAGTATATGAAAAAATGGATTCAATTAGTTTATTGATACATTTTGGATTTATAAACTGTCAAGGTAGTTATTGTATAAATGTGTGTTTTGTGGAAACTCCATGGAAGCTGGTTTGATATCTAGGTAATGGGTCAATCAAGCAAATGTAATTGTGTAGGGTTTTTATTTAATTTGATAGACCCACAAAATGTGTTTAAATACACTTCTGATAAACGGTGGCCAAAACAAAAGAGAACCAAAAAAAAGCTGCGCGGTCAAAGGCACTGCATCTCAGTGCAAGAGGCGTCACTACAGTCCCTGGTTTGATTCCAGGCTGTATCACATCCGGCTGTGATTGGGAGTCCCATAAGGTGGCACACAATTGGCCCAGCGTTGTCTGGGTTTGGCCGGGGTATGCCTTCATTGTAAATAAGATTTTGCTCTTAACTGACTTGCCTGGTTTAAGTAAATAAAAATATGTCAAAACAGAAGCTGAACTATCATTCAAATGTATTTATATAGCCCTTCGTACATTAGCTGATATCTCAAAGTGCTGTACAGAAACCCAGCCTAAAACCCCAAACAGCAAGCAATGCAGGTGTAGAAGCACGGTGGCTAGGAAAAACTCCCTAGAAAGGCCAAAGGAAGAAACCTAGAGAGGAACCGGGCTATGTGGGGTGGCCAGTCCTCTTCTGGCTGTGCCGGGTGGAGATTATAACAGTATATGGCCAAGATGTTCAAATGTTCATAAATGACCAGCATGGTCGAATAATAATAAGGCAGAACAGTTGAAACTGGAGCAGCAGCACAGTCAGGTGGACTGGGGACAACAAGGAGTCATCATGTCAGGTCGTCCTGGGGCACGGTCCTTGGGCTCAGGTCCTCCGGGAGAGAGAAAGAAAGAGAGAATTAGAGAGAGCATATGTGGGGTGGCCTGTCCTCTTCTGGCTGTGCCGGGTGGAGATTATAACAGAACATGGCCAAGATGTTCAAATGTTCATAAATGACCAGCATGGTCAAATCATTGTGTTGGGATCAGTATGGGAGAGTGCATTCCTTAATCCCGCCATCTCTCATACGTCTGAAATGTTCAAGAATAAAGCACAGTCTCCAGCCATCTGTCAATTCATGCTCGACTGATAAATGATCTCAGAATTGAGTGACTCCACTTCAAGCCTAAGGTTGCCTGTGTGAAAATAGCTCACGTACCGGGATGTTTGTGAAAGTACATTTTGAGGAAGTCAAACCCAGTGTGAGGACTTTTGACAAAAGTCCTGATCCACACCACTGTGTGGTGAAAGTATTAGCAGCATAACCTTTTGGCTAGGTGGCTATGGATCATTCACAGTGCTTCATTCATGTCAGTGGCCACAGCTTGGAAATGTAGTCCTTCCATAAACAAAAATGACTATAAAACAAGTAATGATGAACATTGCTTAAGTGCATTATATTTCTGGTATTATTAGAATTGAGATTGAGCCTCACCATGACTTTAGGATCATATCCTACTACACACTAAATAAGTGAACTTGACATTACTATAGGTTGTTGGGAACTGAGGTGAAACAATGGTGTAAGTATTGAGCAGAGGAGGCTGGTGGTAGGAGCTATAAACCAGCAACCTTTTGGTCACCGGCCCAATGCTCTTAAACGCTAGGTTACCTGCTGCATACCATGGTCAACATATGCCTTTGCAGAAGACTGTATTACATTGTCCTATTCACATCTTTAGTGGTAAGGAATGTTACTGCAATCACTGACATGTTGTGAAATTCCCACCCCTGCAAGACAATGCAAACAAATCTGTTGTGACCTCTGTTAAGCACTCTGCTATTGGCAAAGACACATTTCTTTCCTCCTAAAATGCAGTGGATTCTGAGGTCACGGTCATTTTGCCCATATCCCCATTAGCAGACAATGTTTGTGTCCTCATCCCACTGTACTAACACTGCACATTGAGGCGGAGGCCTCTCTCTCTCAGTTATATCAATAGATTGCTAGATGTGGGTCAAAGTGGACGCTTTTGAATGGAGGATGATAGGAATACTTCCCAGTGTGATCAAAACGAAAGGTATTGACAAAGCCAAATAGACCCATCTCTCAGATGCCTAACCAGAGCGAACTGATCTTCCATGGAAATAAGTGTTAACGTGGCTACACCTGCTCCAGCACTTTTGTGCCTCGTTACAAAGGAGCATCTGGAGGGACGTATTGGACTCAGATTCAATGAACTTGTCTGATAATAAGGGAAAAAGTGAGTTAGTTAGCTATTCAAGTCTGAGGTCCAGAGGTATGATTGACGTTAGTCTCGATTCAACCCCTCATGAAAAGAAGAGCTAAGTAAACAAATAGAATGCTCTCGAATAATATTCCCTGTCCAAGTCCAATCCACTTTCTTCTGGAATCAACCCCCATATTTTCTGGTATTGTGAAATAATGTACAAATGCAACAATGATTAAGTAGTGTCCAAGGGATCAGCACTGAGATGGGCATGCATTGTGGCCGTCTGATGAATTGAATAAGTCTGCGAGCTATATCATAAATCTCCTGGACAAAGGACAAACCTGAGCTTGCATCGCAGGACCTGATGGAGGGGAAAATCTAATAGGAAATGTGTTTGAGTGGAGAAAGGCTGAAGGGGGTATTGTCAACAACTTCTAGCAGCAATCAGATACAGTATCATATGGGTTTTGTTTAAGTCAATGTCAACAAAGCTCACAGCAGTCACTACTTTCTGTATAAACATAACATCTTTGATGATATTTGGCATACTCTCAACAGTTGGACATGTGTAAGTGGTACGTGTTGGACAGAAAGAAGTTGCAGGCAGTTTGGTGACGAATGGGTTTTATCTGTGTTGCTGAATGACACAGTGTCAGATGCTGTCTGGAACCATGTTTCACTTCAGTGCACATTTCACAATCCTTCCCTTTCTCTAGGCAGTTACAGAATACATTAGACGTGTTGTTCTGCCACTTGTCATGTTTTGAAGCCGTAGAAGTACTGTCAAATGTAGGATGATAACAGTAACCAAAATGGAAAAACAAATGTTTAAGTTGAGGGTAAGTTTTTTTCCTTTATTTTTCTAGCTATATATTCACAGTATATAAATCATGCATATTAGCAGTGTTACGTGTTACACACACTATATAGAGGACGTTGTTTAACCATTTTGACCATTTTATAGAACATTCCTACATTACCCACCACTTTAGCCAATCTCAGAAACAAAGCCCCTCTCCTCCAGCGCACCATCAACAGAGAAAAGTAGCAGCAAGCAAAAACACCCTTAACAGCCATTCAATGGATCAGGCAATGGATGGCTGTTGTCCAAGACCATGTCTTTGGGAGGAAAACAATAGCTAATCAATTGGCCAGTGTAATGTATGAGTTACATTTTCCTCCAGCACTTGAGGGACAGTATCCACCCCAGTGGACATTGATCACTATTGGGGGTGATCTGTCAGAACGGTCAGGCTCTGTCAGAGAGGAGCCCCATTGGCTTGAGCTTTACTGAGACTGTATGGCCCAAAAGTAGAGGAATGTAGTGCGGCCTCTATACTTAGTGTCACTTTGAGTTTCCTCTTTCCAATATGTAAACGTATTCAATGACATCGGGTCATTTAATGCTTTCAGCTGTGCTACTGACTTTGTATCCTCTTTCCCTTTTATATGCCTAACTGCCGACTAGACCGGTCCTGCGCATGCGTTGCATGATTTTGTCCATCCACACCAGACGCGTTCAGGTTGAAATATCAAAACGAACTTTGAACCAACTATATTAACTTGGGGACAGGTCGAAAAGAATTCAACATGCATGGCAATTTAGCTAGCTAGCTTGCTGCCCTCTACTCTGACAACTAATCCACAGATAAAAAGGATAAACCGAATTTGTTTCTAGAATCTCTCCTCCTTCAGGCTTCTTCTTCTTTGGACTTTACCATGGTGGTTCGCAACCAACTTTAAGGTGCATTACCACCACCAACTGGACCGGAGTATGGACCTCAGCTCATCTTTCAATCACCCACATAGTATATGCTCCTAAAACCAGTGAAGAGATGGGAGAGCTGGGACTTCCAGCGAGTCAAGTATCACAAATAGAACCAAGTTCTATTTTAGCGCCCGCCTACGCAGATGCTCGTCATTTATTTTGCAACGCTCGTGCACATAACATGAGCGGTGTGGTCAGCATGTTACCTACTCATTTCCTTGAAGGCTTTTGAATTAGATACAGATTAGGGACAAATGCACAAATCCTCCACTGTTTAATTTTCAAACTCATGGAAAATATATTTATTCAAAATCAAAACCATTCATTACACATTACACAAGTACTTAAATGCATTCTCCGTGCGTTGGAGTAATGGTACTGTATATCTAAACAATGTACCACTATTACACGGTTAATGGGGTGTGGGTGTGGGGGGCTGCTTGTTCTGTATAAAGCTGTTTGTTCAAACTAAAGTCTCTCCATCCCCTTAAGAACCATTAAACGTTGTGAGCCTGTGATCTTGACATCTGTTCCTCTCTAGCAATCTGTTCCAGTGAAAAACATCTTAAAATAGGCTGCAACCACCTAGCTGCATGGCAAGATGGGGGTCACAAACAGTCCTTTATCAAATAAAGGGTCAATTGTTTTCAGATCTTTCCAATGGAATATTATACAGTAGGTTCTTTGGTGATACCAGTGTTCTTTGTTTCTTCACCGCACAAGATGTACTGTCTGTATTTTATAGGCATTTCTTCAGTTTCAGTACGTGGATACCAGTGTTCTTTGTTTCTTCACCGCACAAGATGTACTGTCTGTATTTTATAGGCATTTCTTCAGTTTCAGTACGTGGTTCTAAATAGGATTGGAACATTATAGGCAAAAATAAAATAAAAAGTGTAATATACTGTGTATATTAGAGTATAGTAGTAGAGTATAATATAGTTTAGAGTATAATACTATCTGTTATTACGTGACTTTGTGTTTAGTAATACAAAGTGAAAGGAGTTGGAGGTTGTTCTAATGTGACCTGCTTGTTGGGCACTTTCTGCCCTCTAGTGGTGGTCTAACTTAGTACGGCACGGATGGACGGGCAGAAGAGGGGGGGGGGGGGAAGATTCGATGAACAAACATGTCGATGCATTCCAAAGATGTGATAATGTATAAGAATAACTGATCATGTATTATTATAGTCTTCATTGTAAGTGCAATACTGTATGGAAGAAGACAGTGTAATCAAGTTAATAATTTAACACAGCAAACCTCTCAATATTAAAACACAGTAAACTTGGATTCAGTTCAAATCATTTTGAAAATCATACCATTTGATAAGATGGCTTGGGAAAGTCAATAAAAGTTTTGTTCTTGACAAAAACGTTAACTAAATGAAACACCAGAAAGAGTATGTGAATATTCTTAGTAAAGAATCAGTGTAAGTGGTGCAATGATTCCTTTGCCTCAGAAACAGGGGAGATAGGAGGAGTGAGCGTTCGCCTAATGCCCTGTGAAAGGTCAGCTCTAGATTTTCTTCCAAATATCTTTCAAAATACCTCCTGGCATTGCAAATATTTTCTACTACTGCCTGGTACCTTGGGGAAGGATGACCCCCCCCACACACAAACGCGGAGCAATGTTCTACCAGTCCGTCCAGAAAAACACTGCTTTGGGTTATTCATCGATTGGCTATTCAAATCCCAACATATGCTGCTCTGCTTCAACTGCTCAGCATTCCGAGAAATTGTCAATTTCCTAGCTCTTCCACGAGGCTTCCTGCCCAGTTCAGGAATCACTTGCACACCATTACAATGAGAGACAAAATGAGGGAGAAATGTAAATAGATTCAATGTCGTGTGTCAGCCGCTCTGCTCTCTATAAACGCCAAGACTATGTGTGTCACAACGTACATTACTCCCTATTTTCAGTGATGCCACAAAGATTATTTTGTTAGAGAGTGCATGCTGTTTCTTGAAGCATTTCAAATTCATTGTTTAAAAAATGCTTGTTTGCATAATATACAGTACCAGTCAAAAGTTTGGACACACCTACTCATTCAAGGGTTTTTCTTTGTAGAATAATAGTGAAGACGTCAAAAACGATGAAATAACACACATGGAATCATGTAGTAATCAAAAAAGTGTTAATCAAATCAAAATATATTTGAGATGAGATTCTTCAATGCCAAGAGTGTGCAAAGCTGTCATCAAGGCAAAGGGTGGCTACTTTGAAGAATCTCAAATCTCAAATATATTTGATTTGTTTAACACTTTTTTGGTTACTACATGATTCCATATTTGTTATTTCATAGTGCTGATGTCTTCACTACTATTCTACAATGTAGAAAATAGTAAGAATAAAGAAAAACCCTGGAATGAGTAGGTGTGTCCAAACCTTTGACTGGTACTGTATGTGATAATATATAGCCATTTTTGTTCTTCACACTGAAGATTAATGCAAATTTGAGTTAACTGAATATTAAACATTGATGCTGGATAAAATGAGATTTCTGTACAACTTGTTTAATGTGCATTATTGATGTATTCCTTTTACAGCATGTCTAATGTAGGACTTTGTAGTTGAATACGAACTATGTAATATGTTTCTCAGTAGGCCTATTCTGCTGTAAAAAAAAATACATATCTAAACTTTGCTATGGCTTTCAAGTTTTGTGCTCTTTTATACCTGTAAAAATCCAAATGTTTTCTCTGCGAGACCCCCTCCTGTTTTTCCCCCTGTTATTTTCCCTTTCTTATCCATCCTTTTGATCACCTAAAACATCAGTCCACCTCCTCTATAAGCTGTCTCCCTGCTGTCTGTCCACAGCTCTTTCTCTCTGCCTCCCAGTGTGCCCACCTCCCCGCTGGGCCACGGCCTGCTTGCCAAACTCAAGTGTTTCTGTGAGGAGTGAGAAGGTTTTACATGCAGCACTGCCTTAATGTTGCTCAGTCGGTGGTGAGCCAGTCAGCCACTGAGCCACACAGGGAGCTCCTGCACTGTTAGTCAACCCAGGCTCGAGCTGCCGGGGCTTCGCTCTCTCTTTTATTCTCTTGTCCTCCGCCCGTCTCTCTCTCTCTCTCTCTCTCTTTCTGTATCGCCTTCCCTCTCTCTCTCTCCATCACAGAGCACCGATCCAGCCCAGCTCAGACAACAGGCAGGGGTACAAGGATAGCCAATAACCCTCGGAATCAGCTCTGTTATCATCATTGATTAAACGTGTGATCTTACTTAGAGCCCTATACATATTTGCAATATCCCCTTCTTTTCTGTAATCGCACAGGCATTACTTACGTGTCAGTTTGTATCACACAAACACTTGGCTTGCTGTGATTTCTTTATCTCCTTCTAGCAATATAAAGGTATGCCTTTCAATCGGGGATTGGGGTGGGGGGTGGCATCTCGCCAGGTTGCCTCAGAGCAGAGCCACTCTTCACATGTTCATTTCTCAAGGTCAGAAATCACTCTATAACGCTGCTGCTTTGAATGTGCTCCGAGAAGACAAGCACAACTGTACTGCTGGTGTGGAAAACAATGACAAAGACACTGCCACTGGTTTACTAAGTTTGAGGAGGCTTTACTAAGCTAAACAACTGAAGGCATCCGCCTGAACCTAGTGTGTTAACCTTCACATCAGAGACAAAGGCTCATGGTATCATCGGTTGTATTTCTAATGTGTTGCTTAGAACAATACGTTTGTGGTACAATATTAACCAAGAGTGTTGAACATCTTACATTATACTTGTATTTTAGCATTCATTACCTAGATGGATAAAGTATATAGTAGTGTGGTGTAGAAACTCAATAGTCCAGGTCTAATTGAGCTACTTTAGATTGTAATAAGGGAAGGACATGCGTAGAATTGGAGTGGAACCTGTTCCCTTATGTATTTAAAAATAGGGCTTTAGAAAAAGCTACATTACATATGTTTTATGAGTTAATGACTCTCCTGTGACTCCACAGAGAATTACTCCCAGTAATTGATTATTAAAACTTGAAATTGCAAACCACATCCATTATTTGACGACTGAATGTGCTATCCTTGTAATTAACAAACCTGGATACTTGGCGTTCTCCAGTACCAAGACCTCCGTAAAAAAGATATGTGGGGTTAGCAGGCAGACTAGGAAGCCAACATTGAAACTGTGCAATTAGCCGTGACACAATATATCAGAAAAATATGAGGTGAAAACCACCTTTAGAAAAAGTCTAGTAAAATGAGATAATTTAAGCATAAAGGACATGCAAATATAGCTGTCCATTATTCATCTTACTACCAAACTAGACTTTTTAAATACATGAAGAAATGTTTCTTTATTCAATTATGTACTTACTTTATCTGGAAGGGCAGTAATTGTATATATTTTTTTTAAGGTTGATACAAGCACAAAATCCAATATTTACCTCAGTACTGGCAGGTAGCCTAGTACTTAAGCGTTAGGCCAGTAACTGAATCCCTGAGCTGACTTGGTGAAAATTCTGTCAATGTACTCTAGTTGCTCTGGATAAGTGTCTGCTAAACAACTAAAATGTTGACTTGAAATGTTACACAATATCACATACTCTCATCATAAATGTGCTTAAACTCTGCATTACAACCCACCGTCTTAATATAGTTATTTGTTGAGCTAATGCTATTTGTTTTCTACACCTGTTGTTCAACTCAGTGTAAAATAGCAATTACATCTCTAAATAAATGGACAGATATGATTGTCATTTGCCAGGAGAAATCAGCGGCTCAATCAGGATGCTCGTTAATAATGTATCACTCATTTTAAACTACCGTATGTGTGTCTGTGTGTGTATCACTCGGTGGATGGAAATACTCTGCAAAAACGTGTTGCAATGAGGAAATGGCCGTGGATTCGTTTAGTGGGTAAAAGCATTTGAGCAACAAAAAAGGAATGATACGTTCTGAGGTATGGCATTGTGGTAATGCGTTCTAATACAATACATCTGGCTGCAATGCAAACAATAGATACACCGTACCTTAATCCAGGGCTCTATTCAGTCTGTAAAGCTGAAATATTAGATTCTTCAGCTTTAAAAGGCAATGTTCCCGTTAAGAGCCCTAGTCGATTTTATATTGAATATTATTTCTTGCACACGTCTGTACTATATAAACACAATTTGTTGTATTGCTGTTTAGATAGTACAAGGACAAAAGGAAAAACAGGCTGAAAAAAACTAAAGGACAGTGATATTCAGATTTTGCCCATTCACCTTAGTGACCGTGCTGTTCCTTTCGGGCCACAGTGGCATCAGTAGTAGAGCTGCCCTGCTGGGGCAGCCAGCTTCCTGCTGACACATTGTTGGGTCATGGACAGTACAGATACAGTTCCGCACAACAACTCCCCTTATAGTCCAAACCTACCCTCACATAGCCTCAATACAGGCCCGGTTGCTGCTCTCCTTCTGGTCAGGTCCAGTAGAGAAGAGGAGTTGTTCTTGTTCTCATGTGGGCCCAGACAGTGAGCCCCAGTCTGCCTGGGAGGAGAAGTTAGCCACAGGCTGTTTGGGCTGTTGTCTAGCTGGATGCATTCATTAAGGGGAGCAGAGTGTTGTTCCCCCCCCCCCCCCCAGCTGCCATCTCTCCCTAATCTCTAGCCCTGCAGCCAGACATGGATCAATGGCAGGAATTACATCCCAGAGCAGCATTTAGCTGAAGACCTTGGAAGCAGGGGTGCATTTAAGACTTCACTGTGCACATCTCAACCCTGGACGTGAGCACATTTTCAAAGTGAGACATTGAAATAGCTGTGGTCAGGATGTGGCGGGGTGATTTGTTCATCTCACTAGAGACTGTGTTTGTGTTACTCGTGTTGTGTGCAAGAAGTGCCTCAAGTCAAAAAGCTCAGCCATCTGACTGCAATATACAGAATGCTAATCCATGTATTAAGTAAATGACTGATTAGCCTATTCAAATAGTGGCAATTACAGGTCTATGCAAGCCACGGAGAGATCCATGGACTTCAATGGAGGGATCTCATCACACCCACCAGTAAAGGTGAGGAGATTAAGAGAAGCCATTTATTGCCATCTAGTGGTTATAACATGTACAACCGTGCGTGCCACCGATGACCAGGCCAGGTTTATGACTTTGTGGCCGTGGTAACTAGCGACAACCGTAAATGTGACCAAAGAGGACAATGGGTGACTGTTGATGACAGATGCAGAGAAATAGTGAACACAGAGAAAGCTTTATAGAAGACAAATTATATGTACATTGTCATTTCAGATACTGTAGATACTGGGCTATTTAGGTCTGTATAAAACACAGGAGGGTGCTGAGGGGAGAATGACTTATAATAATGGCCGGAATGGAACAAATGGAATTACATCAAACACCTGGAATCCATGTGTTTGATACAATTCCACTCCAGTTACTAACACAAGCCAGCTCTCCCCAATTAAGTTGCCCCCACCCTCCTATGGTATAAAAAGAAAGCAGCTAACTGCTCTTAAAGAGAAACTGCCCCTAAAAAAACAACTTCTCATTTAGAGAACAGCCTATGTGACTTTGAGTATGAGTCAGAAACAAGTATTCTACTGTCAATATTGAGTACAGTTTAAATAGGGTAATTTTGGTCATAAAGTCACTGCACTGGTCGTGACTGCATCACAATCTAAATTAAGGTTGGGTTTGTTTCAATACTGCCCACAGCTGGCAGGACACAAGAAATCATCAATTCGGAGTGCAGCTGCATAAGACCCGATCCTAATACTTGTGGTAAATTTGGGTTGACTTATGGGACTAGTTAGGGACCATCGTAAAAATACACAATGTAGCCTGGGACAATGTTAAAAATTCCAATAGCTCCAAATTACAATGACTATAAAACTTCAAACCAACTATAGATTTGAGAGATTCATATACAAATATTGAAAGCATTTAATGAGAACTGGAGAACTGGAAAGTGTACAAAATGAACATATGGTCTCATTTACATTGTGTAATTTATTGGTGTCACTAACTAGCCCCAGTGATAGGCTAAATAAAGTTTTTACCTTTATTTAACTAGGCAAGTCAGTTAAGAACAAATTCTTATTTTCGTCCTTGGAACAGTGGGTTAACTGCCTTGTTCAGGGGAAGAACGACATATTTTCACCTTGTCAGCTCGGGGACTCGATCTTGCAACGTTTCGGTTACTAGTCCAACTCTCTAACCAATAGACTACCTGCCGCCCCACTCTACCACGGTCGGTTGCACACCAGCCGGCTGAAGCTAATTGGCTAACTGTTCCCAACTGTGAACACACACGACACCCACATGAAACCAACTCGCGTTTGAATTCCGTCATGGTCACAAGCATTTGTTAATGAACCAAATCTAAAACAAGGCTAAATCAGGAAGTACAGTTGCCCTTTAACAGTCTGTGTAACCCTCCAACTAGCACATTTGTTTTTTTTTATTGTGGCATGGCTTCAGTGAGATTCAAACCTATGATCTCCTGCTCTTTATCCATGGAATAAGTCCACCAATTAGTACACCAGGATGGCGCTACCATACCATGCTGCTTTTCAACGCAGTTCATTTTAGTCTATTCAAACAGACCCTATTTTAAAGAAAACAAGCACTCTTTATAAATCAGGTGTGGCCAATTAGAGGGCACGGCCAACACACTTAACAAGATGAGTTTTGTTAATGCTGAGAACAGAATGTGTTTTTAAATAACATTCTTAAAACGTTTTAATGTTCTGAGAACGACTAAAATAGAGCCCCAAGGAAACCCGCAGAAACCGTTATGCTGAAGTACTTGAATTCCCAAAGAACAACGTTGTTTCTTAACATTCTCTAAAAAAATTGAGAACATGACTAAATTGAACCATGAGGAAACCTGCAGAAAACATTATACTGAAGTACTGACATTCGCACAGAATGTTGTTTCTTAACGTTCTCGGAACGTTTCTGAGAACATTACTTTAAATAGAACCATGAGAAAACCTGTAGGAAACGTAATGGAAAGGTTGTTGCAAAATAAACATATGGCAACCATACAATCACCAATCTCTAAGAACCTTATGTGCTAGCTGGACAATTAGTATCAGACATGTGTGTTACCAGTGTTTCACCTACCACAGTGCAATGACCAGGTTATCTATAGCAATATAAATGTAATGCAGTATTCATATCCCTAGACTTAGTCTACATTTTGTAACAGCCTGAATTCAAAATGGATTACATAGATTCTTTTCTCCCACACCCATCTAAACACAATACCCCATAATGACTAAGTGAAAACATGTTTTTACAAATGTTTGCTAATGTATTGAAAATGAAATACAGAAATATCCCACCCGGGTCAATAGATGTAGAAACACATTTGGCAGCGATTACAGTGGTGAGTCCCACTTAACTAATATTTTTTATTCAGTACATAGGAATTTTAACGACATAAGTTACTTTTATATGCATTTCATCAAATTCGGTGCATGATGATGTAAGTCAGTTTGATGAAAATGCCGACATGATTTTTATGCAGATTTGAAAATATTCATATGACAATCTGTTGCCAATTGTATAGAAACCTAGCTACTGTGTGTTTGTTTACCTTGTGGTGTTTACCTTGTGGCTCAATACATAATTCTAAAACTGAAATCATACATTGCAAGTAGACATTGATTTTGCTTCCTTTATAAAACATTGCAGTCCATGACATCATTACTGCATAATGGCATATATTACCGTTTAAATGCACTGTTCTTTATGTTAAAAAGAAATATTGTGTGAAATGCATTGTTAACATGTCTTGCTTGTCACTTGTATCAAAGTAAGTTACACCTTGTTTTATTATATTGTACTGGTGAAACCTGTCTGTATAAATTGCTGTATGATTACAGTACCATTTCCAAAATGAAGCAACAAAACAGTACATGATATAAGTCATGGTTCTTTACATCAAAATGTAACCATTTTAGGTGCTGCACATGCTTTACCTGAATCTGAGAGAAAAAAAGACTATAAAACATTCATTTCAATGTACAACAATTCAGATTTTGATCAATAAAAAAAAATCACAATATTATACTTTATTTCTATCTTTGAATCTCAAATCAGTCAAATATATCTTCTGCTGGTCTTGCAAGAACAAAAAGGGAGCAGCCTTCCGTTTATTGATTCAAATGCAACCAATACATTGCCAATAAATGTACAGTGCAGGCTAGTAAAAGCATGTTGTTGTGCATGCTCTCCCTACAGCGGTCAATGTCCAGCTTAAACAACATGAAACCACTTTGAATTCTCCTCGGCTACTCATACCTCAAAAATAAACTATCATTTTTATTTTATTTTTAGAAATACACCGGAATTCCTTGAGATTTGATAAAAACAGCTTCGCTTACCCAAGAGATGACCAAGGCCAGAGGACCACAGTAGCCTACCAGAGGTGGCTAGTGGGAGGAGATATAGGAGGACGGGCTCATTGTAATGGCTGGAATGGAATTAATGGAACGGTACCAAACTTATGGAAACCACATGCTCACCACCCCCCCCCCCCCTTTCATTTAATCCATTCCAGCAATTACAAATGGGCCCTTCCTCCTATAGCTCTTCCCACCAGCCTACTCTAGAGACAACATACTACATTTCCCATCATGCCTCGTCTTGTCTGGTAGCAGTGATCCCCTTCTACTGACTAATTACCAGGTTCAGCTTAACTGTGCCGATAATGCACATTGATGGCTATACCACACTGGTCATTCTACTCGAGGTGTGAACACACACTGTCAAATATCAGCTCTCGCTCTACGGTTTCAACCGTTGGCTACAGTAAATGTTTATTCCCATAGAGAGTAGTAAAGTGAGCCGATACAATGTGGATCATGCTTGCATTGTGTATACAGTATATTAACGGAAGTTTGGACTCGACACAGTCCCCGTGGTGTTTGTGATTCGTCACCACACCTGGGCTAACATACAGGGGCAACCAATGGGCTTGCAATAGAGCCCTCTCAGTCACATATTCTACAGTAGATTCACTTTTTTCCAACGGTTTCTCAACACCTATGGTCACGTATGACACAATGTCGTCATGTATTTTTTTCACCATAACACCCATTTCATAGTTTGGTGAAAAACACAAGTCATTACAAAAGATTGGATCACCCCGGTTTTCTCCAAGAGAATGGATTCTAGAAGGGAAGGTGATAAGTGGTTTCAGTTTGCTTATGTCTGGAAGTGTTCTCGGTGTCTCCTTTGCCATGGCATGGGAGGGAAGGAGGGATGCGTGGGTGGTTGGTTCTCTAGAGGGATATTGGCTGTGATTAAAGGTATGTATGGGGCCCTTGGAGACCCCTTCCCCCTCAGAGGGTGATCCTGGCACAGTGGTGTTTGAGTTTGTAGGGCAGCACTCCTCGGTTGAGCTGGTAGAACTCCACCAGCTGGATCAGATCAGTGAAGCGCGTGTGACCGTCATCTAGGCTGTAGAACAATTCCCCCTCTTCATCCACCTGGCACACAAAACACAAACTTGAACAAGATGTTGTCTGAAAGAGTAGAGAATATACCAAGACAAAAAGGTTATACCCACCGGTAAGATCTGAAAGTGTTTGATTCTCTGTGTGTGACACAGTGACAGTACAAATGTATTGGGGTTGCTTTGGCTGTCCCTTAGAAGAAATACTCTGAAAACAAAGACAAGTCTCTCGGTTTCATCAAGAACAACTTTTCGTTTTTTAAATTGTATTTTTATTTTTACACATTTCTGTCTGGAAAAAATAAAGAGTGAATTACTCTACAATAACATCCATAGGTAAACTCTTTAGCTTGCAGTGTCAAACAACGCATAGAAAAGTGCCTGATGCTGCTCACCCATCAATCAGACCCTGTTGAGTGATTAAGCGGTGTGCCTCATCTCTGGACAGTTTGCTGTGGAACCAGGGCTGGGCCATATGGAGAGCTGCAAAACACACAGGACAACCATGGTGATGTTCATTAGGCACCAAACGGAAGGAAACATGCGGAAACAGTGAGTGACTAGCTGAACTTGGCCAATAAGAAACGCTCGTTTCAGTTATCCGTTGCAAAATAATACATTTGGCGGGTGCTTATATTTGTCCTATTTCATACACGTACAAGTGTGTATTACTATGCATATGTGAAATTGATTTTGGGGGGGGTATGCCAACTGTCCTTGAGACACCTTTGTAGAGTGGGGTCAGTGCCAGGCTCTGCCAGTATCTACGGCAACCCTGGAGCAATCAGGGTTAAGCGCCTCGAACAAGGGCACAGACAGATTTTTCACCATGTCGACTCAGGGATACTAGCGACTTTTCGGATAGCAGCCAAACGCTCTAATCGCTAGGCTACCTGCCACCAAAATCATATTGCAACGGTGTGCACTAATGAATACGACCCATGTGTCAAAGGGAGGGAGAGGACACGATACTGGTGGCTGAGTCATTAAGCACAGTGTATCTGGTCAGGAGAGTCATGTGGCTGTATCGATGGAAGCTGCTACTTGGATGTTGAAAGTGGCCTTCTACTAACCTATGTTTGACATGGGACTCTGAGAGGTGGACGGGCTTCCATGGGAGCTCAGACGGTGGCAACTTTTCCTCTAAAGGGAGAGAGAGAAGAGCATTTCAAGTGTCACATGCTAGGACTATTTTCCCATAGCTGCACCATCATTTCATACCTTATACTCGCTGAGTAGAGAGAAATGACGTCAGAGAGAGAACCAATGGCCTACCCTCCATGAGAGCCCCTCCTCCACGGCTACGGACAGCGCCTCCGAGGGGTTCTCGATCACCCGGCTCTTGTGTCCTGAGAAGTCCATGGCCACCAAGGAGTTCTCGGAGATACTTCTCTGGAAATATACATCGTGTTTGAGGTAGTATACATTATTATGAGTATACAGTGTAAGAGGGTGTAAACGTTTGAAAAAAACTATATAGATAAGTGAGTGACAGGTTATAGGAGAAGCACATTCATGCTTTCGTGTGTGGCATTGTGCTGCCATCTAGTGTCAGAGAAGTTTGACAGTATAATGTCTAGATGATTCCGAGCAGAATGTGCTCCAGTGACTGGGGATTAGACGGGATGTGAATAAAATGACACATGGGCACATAGAATTGATTATGGTCCCATAAGCTGTCGTAGTCACCGGTTCTAAATAAATCACACACAAAAGAAAATACTTATCAGGATTAGTGAGAAGCCTTTAAAATTGCCATGGTTTGCCCCTCTATCAGCCCTAACCTCAGGATCCTTAAGGGCAGTCGTCACAAAGTGATGACTGTTTACTCTAAGGATAGAAACATTCCAATCCTTCTAAGACTCTCCGCCCCGGTCTGGGTCTATTCAGGCGATGCAAAGATCATTCTGGGGCTCCCAGGCATCATTGTGCAAACAAACTGATTGCTCCTTTCGTTGGATTGGTTTCATTGTGCTTTGATTCTCTGTCCGTAGTCGAACGGCACGTCGTGCTCTAGGCTGTAACAGCTGTATGCCAGGGTGTTCCCAGAGGGTTAGTCTAAGTGTGTCCCTAACGGTACCCTATTCACTATATAGTGCACTACTTTTCCCATAGGGCCCTGGTCAAAAAGGTACACCATTTGAGATGCATCCTAGCCCCTCCCTGTGCAGCGCTGAGCTCAGGGTCCCACCCCCATGCCTGGCCACTCTTTGCGTTCTTCTGACAGCAAAGCAGGGGTGATGAGTTGGTAAGTCTGAGAGCAGCTGATCTAAGGGTTATTTTTAGAGCAGACAGGCTGGAACATGTTCCAGTGCCCAAAATAGAACAGGTGTTTAATCATACAGAATACTCTTATTTGAGGGGGGGAATACGCACATTTCAGAATATTCTGGAAAATCAATCCAGGATGAGTACTGACTGTGTGTCCTGTGTCATGTGCTGTTAAACAGTGTATCAGCACATTGCATCTACACATCACTCACCATAGGTGTTTTCTGTTTCTGGTGTGGTTGAATGAAGTTTTGGTACAGCTGCATCCCATACTGCAACACAAAACATGAGCACGTTTCAAAAAGGCAAGCCTTTAGATGTGTAGACACTAGACAGAGTTTGGATGTGATAAGGGGGGGCAGCGTGGAAGACTGTACCTTAAAGAGGCGCATGGCAGTGACCCAGCAGGTTCTGGTTTGCTCGTCGTCTGCACATAACAGCTTGAGGTCCCGTGGAGAGCCACGCTTGGTAGACTGGAGGATCATCATGAAGACAAAGCATGAATTTACCAAACATGACTTGGAAATGACTTGCCTTTCTTAAATTGTCCCTGATGGGATAAATAAAAAGTTAGAATGACTTGAATAAGTTAACATGATAAAAAAAACAAATATAGGTTTATAGACAGAAAGTAATAAAGTACATTGACACAGAAGCCATAGTCCGTAGGCGCTCCGTGTATCTTTCTCGCTGATAGTAACGTGTAGACGTCGCCGTCACTGAACTCGGCGATGAACTGGAGATGTCTTGGTTCCTGTGAATAGAAAACAAGAAATGCCTCAAATCCCCACATGCCTTTCAGTGTCCCCTTTACGGAACACACACCCCCCACCCCACCCCCCGACCATGCTCCATTGCAACGAGGGGTTGGTTCAAGCATTCCACTGTAGAGTAGACTCAAGTTCCATTACCAAATCTAACTATGTGAGGGATCAGGGCAGAAATGTGAACAATGCAGGGCTGCCCAGTGTGAAGACAGATGCTAAGCAAATAAAGACTGCAATGTCATAATTCTTGGCCATTATGTACACACAGACGTAAATCTGTGTGAGCATAGTGGGCCGGGTCAACGTAAGGAAAAGCTAGCAGTTAAGGCATGTGGTATAATGCCAGTCTGAAGTATGTTGGTCACTGTGACAATAGTAAAGAGGGAGTAGCTTGGAGTTTTTGTCTGCATCGCAAATGGCACTCTACTCCCCTTACTACTTTTGACAAGAGCCCTATGAGTCCAAGAGCACTGGATAGGGAATAGGGAGCCATTTGGGACAAAGGTTCCCATCAACCTGGTCCATTGTGATCACAGAATAAAAAGAGATTGTTGTTTTTGCTACAGACTCCTTAAAAATGGAGAGGTGGGACGGGGTTGAAACACTTCAACATAGTCAAGCAAATAATACTGCCCTATCCATTACACTGTAGGTGTGGCTAGTGTTTGACATAGGACCAAATATGTGACAAAGTGATAAGAGCTCTATTTATACAATAAGAACACTGTCAGGGAGCCAAGGCAAAAGAGATTTACCAAGCAGAGAAGCACAAAGCAAACCATTGTTCAAACCTGGTGGGACTGCGACACAACATTCTCACTTCTGTGGCACAGTGTAAAGAACGGGTAGCTATAGTTGTCTGTGCTTGTGTTGACTGATTGGCAATGTGTAGGGCCAAAACCAATTTACACATTATAAATCCCTTCAAATCAAACCAAAAGAAACAAAGTCAGATCTTACTTCTCTAATTTCGTCACCTGTATTTGAGAAAGCAAACCGAGGTCTTTTTGTGTTCTAGTGTCTTCTGTTGTTGGGAGAGGAAGAAGTGGTTGGCTTGGCACAGCGCTGGGCAGGTCTAAGCCTCACCTGTCAGTGGTGGGTGTTGAGGGCTCAGTCCCTGGCAGTGGCATGCCAGCTGAGCTAAGGGAAATCTAGCTCAACCAGTTACACAAAGCAGCCAGGAGACAAGAGCAAGCTAGTCCCCTACTGTACACCACACCACTCTGGCACATTGACACAGAGTTATCAAATGATCCCATAGAGCAGCCAGCAAAAAACAAGTTCAATTATCTCCTGAAATCTAATTGCTTTTTGCAAAAACATACTTTTTGCTTTTTAACATCATTATTTTGGGAAGGAAATCTATTCCATTCATATTGTAATGAATTAATGTTTTATTGAAAACTGGAAAACTTGACCGTTACTTAGGAAACATCTGAATGCACACGAATGTATCAATGACATTGACGGACCTTTGATGTCCCCTTGTTGGAGAAGTAGAGACCTGACCTCCTCAAGACAAAGTAGAACTTCTTCCAAGACTTCCTGCCTTGTTCTTTGGCATGGAGGTGCCCATGGATCTCTGGACAAGTGCTTGAGTTGAGAAAAGTCTGTTTTGACAGAAAGCAGTCCGTAAATACTTTAGCAGCACCACTGAAGGGCTGTTTCCCGGACACAGATTAAGCCTGGGTCTTGGACTTGCAAGCAAACCAGCTGAAGAATCTCTTTTCAAAAGGGCTCGTCAGTCCAGGACTTGGCTTAATCCGTGTCCAGGAAACTGGCCCCCAAAACTCTGTCCCTTTTAAAAAGTGAAGATAATGTACATGTAGAATGTAGCTTGAAGGATACCTGTATTAGCTGAGAGTGGTTCATCATCCCGTTGGTTTCACTTGATATGGACACCATGTGATCTGGGAAAAAATCCTATCAACATGAAAACAACATCAGTCATAACAACACACATGCTCTTTATATCAACTAATACCTGCTGGTTCAGCTGAGTGCATTAAGATAACAGGCACGATAATGTTTACATGAGTACACCATTTTCTTTGCTAATATCACACCCTCAATCTTACCAGCGGTTTATTGAAGAACTCATATTTGGCATAGTTCTTCCGGAAATATAACCGACTGTCTGTGTCCATGGCCCAACCAGACAGCACCTCCATAACAGATTCATGGTCTTCTATGATTCTTTCTGGTGGATACAGGAGAAAGAAATGTCAAAATGTAGAGACCACAAAAAAAAGACGTGGACAGAGGGGAAAGTGAGAAAGGTCAAGTTAGTCAAACCTACAGCATCCGTCCATGTTCCTTGTCACAATACCATAATGCATCATCAAGGTTCAAAGTAAGGTCATCCGCTCAAACATATAGTTGTGATCATATGTAACAGCTGTCCAGGGAACACAAGCACGACTGGTCTCGGCACCAGTGTTAACAGATGTGACCGTACTTCCTAACTCTTGCGTTGTGTTTTTAAAGAAAAGACTGTCCAGCCAGCAATCCCAGTTGATTGGGGTTTACTCGCTTGAATGTCAATATCAGACTCGGTATATTTAATTTTAAAAAATCAAACATAACAATTGCGAAAATTGTACAAAATACAATAAATGTAAGTTCCAGACGATAGACATAAGGAAGCGCATCAGATGTGCAGGACAACAGAATGTCGATGGCTGTAGATTCGTGATTAGCCTGTTAGCATGGACATAAGTGATTTAGCAGGGGCTAATGTGACCATTACATTTAGAGCATGGAAGCTAACATGCTCTTACAGCAATAACATACAAAAGCACATCCAGAAAGCCCCCAACATCAGGACATGTACATAGTGAACTCGTACACATTGTACATTTATTAAGCAATAAGGCTTGAGGCGGTGTGGTATATGGCCCTTAGCCGTGGTATATTGGCCATATCACACAATCCACCGAAGTGCCTTATTGCTATTATAACCTGGTTACCAACGTAATTAGAGCAGTTAAAATAAATATTTTGTAGTACCTGTGGTATACGGTCTGATATACCACGGGCTGTCAAACAAATCAGCATTCAGGGCTCAAACCACCCAGTTAATAAATTAAAATAAGGTATTTCAGAACGTGACCTACTGCTTGCATGTCAATAACAGACAGAGGAATGTACGTTCGCAATCTCCTCCTATGTGCAAGCATAGCCAATGACTTTACCTTGTATTGACATCCGAGTTAAACCAACCAATTAGAATACATAAACATTAAATGCACATTTCTGCAGTGGCAAATGGAAACATAATTAACCACGTTATATTCTCCTCTGCCGAATTCCACTTGCACACTATAAACAAAATATGAGGAACGCAATATCTTGCAATGTCACCAAATATTCCAGTCTATAGACTATTCTCTAAAGGGAATTAAGTGAACTAGTTAAATAAAAGTCCAATTAAAAATAAATTAATAGACCCCATTGGCAAACATGCAGGTTACATGTTAAGTACACTCAGTGACAAATGGTTACCTCATAGAAAGAAAAGAAAAACCTGGGCCTACCTGACCTCTGACCCATTAACCCCGTAGGGCCATCCTGAAAGCAATACTTTTTGGTAGGGACCTTAAGACCTAGAATTAATCTAAAAGCTAACCTCGAGTCCCATCCTATACCCACACAGGTACTCTAATAAACTCATTATGAAACACCCTCAGTATCTGCATAGTCTATGAGGCTCACTGGTGGTTTCCTCATTTGAACCAACCCCTTCATTACAATCATCCTGTTCGACTACAACCACCATAGGAGGGGGGGGGGGGGTGTCACTGTCCACAGGTCAAGGGTTCTGCTACAGTTGCTGGAGCCTGTGGCCCCAGCGGAGTCTTCAGAAGGACTTTCCTCTTCAGAGGGTTCTGACCTTTATCCTCTAAAAGGTCAGCTCTGACACGCTTGCGGCACCCTCAGAATGTGGCGTGTTCCGATGGTCACCTACCAGTGGCACATCTTTCTGCGTGTCCGGGATCTCCTCTTCAGTGGTCAGCGCTGATACCCACCCACTAGTCCTCTCGCCCATGTCCAGTATGTCATTCATGGATGAGGCCTCCCGTCTCCTTACTCTGATCCTCACCGTCTCCTCTATCAGGTGTCTCCAAGGCAGCGTCAGGACTGTTGAAAATCAGAGTGGGCTCAGCATGACCTGATCGAGGAGGGTTTGTTTTAACTGACTGAAGGCCTGTTTGCACTCTTCTGTCCAGTCTGCTGCATGTATTTTTCACTTCTTCTTGCCTTTCCCATGGCATGAAGTCTGTCCCAGCACTTCAATCCAAGTTCTGGCAGAGGCCTTGTGGGAGATGGTAATACTCATATATGCCAAAAGGGGAAGTAAAGGCTGTGAATTTCTTGTCATCCACATGTACCTCCAAATTGTAGTAGCCCCGAGGTCAAATCCATAGTGAAGAAGGCCTCATACCCAGGGCCAACGCTTGGTGAGGCAGAGAGTGAGCATCGTGGATGGTGCGATCATTAAGCCATCAGAAGACTGCACAGTCTCAGGTCACCGGACTTCTTCCAGAACACCATGAGTAGGGGGGCGTACTCACTGCGGAACTTCTCGACTATCCCTCGCTCCTCCATCTCATCCAAGGCCTGTCTGAGCTGGTCATAGTGGTTGGGGGGAGAGCCTAAGGTAAGGCAGACTGAGCAGCTTGTCGTCACCGATTCTGGAGGTGATGTACATAGCCAGCAGCCTTCTAGCTTGTGCCCTGAGAACATGGACTCGTGGTGGTCTATAAGCTTAACTAGCTTGGCCTTATACTGTGGCGACAACGGAGTGGATTCAATGTCACCTAGCCCCAACTCCTGCAGCATCTCACTTGTTGCTCTGTGCAGCTTGATGTCATTGTCAATAGTCAAGCTATCTGCACTAGCACTGCCACAGTTGGGGTTGTCATCCATCTTGTCCACCTGCTGCCCCAGGGAGACTGGAGGGACAGCGGGCCCCTCCAAGTAGTCAGTGACAATGTCCTCCAATGCCATACAGGGAAAAACCTCAGCTATCTTGGTATTGCGTCTCACTGTTACTTGCGTCGGTGAGGGATTGATAACTTTGAATGGGACCATCCATTGCTCCACAATGTTTCTACTGTTCTCCGTAACATAAATGTTTTTTTTCGGGTCTTGAACGTGCACAAACATACCTTATTTATATAAGAAGTCAGACCTTTTGCTATTAGACCTGAAATTGAGCTCATGTGCCTCCTGTTTCCATCGATCATCCTTCAGATGTTTCTACAACGTGATTGGAGTCCACCTGTGTTAAATTAAATTCATGGGACATGATTTGGAAAGGCACACACTTGTCTACAGTATCAGTCAAAAGCATTCTGCAGCGATATGCCATCCCATCTGGTTTGTGCTGAGTGTGAAATCCTTCAAGACTGTTTGAAAAGCATTCCAGTTGAAGCTGGTCGAGAGAATGACAAGAGTGTACAAAGCTGTCAAGGCAAAGGGTGGCTACTTTGAAGAATCTCAAATATATTTTGATTTGTTGAACACTTTTTTGGTTACTACATGATTCCATGTGTGTTATTTCATAGTTTGTCTAGAATGAAAATAGTACAAAAAAATACCAAAACTTTAATGAGTAGGTGTGTCCAAACGTTTGACTTGTACTGTATATAAAAGCTCCCATAGTTGACAGTGCATGTCAGAACAAAAACAAGCCATGAGGTCAAAGGAATTCTCTGGTAAGCTCAGAGACAGGATTGTGTCAAGGCACAAAAACATTTCTGCAGCATTGAAGGTCCCCAAAAACACAGTGGCCTCCCTCATTCTTAACATCGAAAGACTTGAAAATATCTGTGCAGCGATGCTCCCCATCTAACCTGACAGAGCTTGAGAGGATCTACAGAGAATAAATGGGAGAAACTCCAAATACAGGTGTGCCAAGCTTGTAGCATCATACCCAAGAAGACTCGAGGCTGTATCACTGCCAAAGGTGCTTCAACAAGGTACTAAGTAAAGGATCTGAATACATATGTAAATGTCATATTTCCATTTTTGTTGATAAAGTGCAAAACATTTCTACAAACCTGTTTTTGCTTTGTCATTATGGTGTATTGTGTGTAGATTGATGATTTAAAAAATGATTTAATCAATTTTAGAATAAGGCTGCAACGTAACAGAATGTGGAAAAGTCAAGGGGTCTGAATACTTTCCCCGAATGCACTGTACCACACCCTCTTGGGCCAAATTGCTTAAATATAATACAGTATTTCAGAATGTCACCTACCGCTTGCATGTCCAATATCAGACTGGGAATAATTGATGTTTGCAATCTCCCCCCATCTGCAAGCGTAGCCAATGACATTACCTCTTATTGACAATCTAACTTAAACCAACCAATTAGAATACACAAAACATTAAAATACACATTAATGCAGTGGCAAGTGGAAACATAATTAACCACGTTACACATACAGTACATTAGTGGTTATTTGTTCATAATTAATCATAACAGCAATATAAACACATCTTAGTGCCCAGTACAAATCAGACCTGTGTCACAGCAGGACATGTGTTTTTCTACCTATAAAAATGTTACACCGTGAAGATTGATTATTAACACTTTATCAAGAGATAGATTAATAAATAACTTAAGGTGGGAGTTACAGTACGAGTCCTGGCTCTGTGGGTGTTATTAGAAGTTCACAGCAATGACAACAAACACATTATTGTCTGAATTTCGCTCTTTTTTTCCTCTTGACATGTTCAAATAAATCAAGCATAGATTGGTAACTTTTGTTCTAATTTGGCACACCAAAACAAGAGGCCATGAGTAACTTCGTAAAAAATAAATAAAAAAGGCACCTATTGTTATAAGCAGTCTTACTTAAAACCCTCATATCCATCGCCTCGTTTGACCTAGAGACGTCAAAATTTGTATGTAGGTGTCTTTCCTCATGCTGAACAAATTTGCCTCAAGGACCCATAAGGTAAATTGGGAGAAATTTTCCTCCATCTTAGACGTTTTTGAAAACGTATTCTCATGAACCATAAGTTCAAATAACGCCAATGTAGACCCATGGTACATCTCTTAAATGAGTTTGACAAAAGCTAAGGGATTGGTTAAGAGGCAGCTGAGTTATTGATGAATCAGGAAATCGGATTTTACGTATCCACTGTAAGTAAATCCAATCCACAATGACCTTTCATCTTGAATCGTTTTAGGGTTATCAAAGACATTACTCTGATAAGATGATTTAAGTTTGGCATGGATAACTTTAAAAAATAAGGAAACTAATAAGAATTCACTTTGACAATATGGCACTAATGCTTAAAATAAATCATACAAATTATGCTCAAGGACTAATTAAGCAATAATACAAGGCCAAGTCTTATGGCATTTTTTGCTGAGTGACTTATAACATTTTTATCATGGTTGTGATGTGGTTTAACACATGGACTTGAGTGTATTATTGTGGTTATACAATGGGTAGCCAGGATTAATAAGAAAGATTCTTTCTCAAACCACTTATTTCAACAGAGCGTGATGCTACATTCACTAACACTGGTAGTCAAGTGCAATTTTTGGGGCTTCTCTGGTCACTAGTTCTATTCAAATTGACTGTCAAAAACTACCCAAGCGTTGGTTGATAGTTCCATAACTTTACAGGTTGCCATGGCAAACAAAAATGGTTGCTTAGGAGGCTCTTCCCCCTCCCCCTTGCTAGCAAGCCAATTACACAGCTAACACAATCACTTCAGTTAGAAAGACCGCAAACTAGCTGCATTTCATTTGGCCTCTTTCTCTATTGACATTTAATATATATATATATCCATAAAATGATGCATATTCATCATTTCTACTGGCTGAGGAAAGCTCTGTCTATCTTGTCCTGACAACATTATTTTTGGACACAGTGGAGATCTCATTTCAATATTTGAAATGTCGGAGAGAACGCCTAGATGCTTTTACAGTGGAGATCAAGTTTATAAGTTGTATAGCTGGGCAGATGAGGCAGTGGATCTGTAAAAGTAGTAGTGCATTGCTAGGTAACGACAAACAATGCCACTTTTTATGAATGTGGCCATGTGTATGTTTCCACCTCCCCCTTTGCCCTCAGAACAGCCTCAACTCATTGGGGCAAGGACTCTGTAGAAGGTGTCAAAAGCGTTCCACAGGGATGTTGACTCCATTGCTTCCTACAGTTGTGTCAAGTTGGCTGGATGTCATTTGGGTGGTGGACCATTCTTGGTACACACAAGAAACTGTTGAGCGTGAAAAACCCTGCAGCGTTGCAGTTCTTGACACACTCAAACCAGTGCGCCTGGCACCTATTAGCATATCCCGTTCAAAGGCACTTAAATCTTTTGTCTTGCCTATTCAACCTCAATGGCACGTACACAATCCATGTCTCAATTGTCTCAAGGCTTAAAAATCCTTCTTTAACCTGTCTCCTCCCCTTTATCTACACTCATTGAAGTGGATTTAACAAGTGACATCAATAAGGGATCATGGCTTTCACCTGTCTTTAACTGGCCAGTCTGTCATGGAAAGAGTTCTTAATGTGTTGTACACTCAGTGTACAATTTTGTCTAGTATGTCATGGGCATGAAACTAACAATGGAAATTCCAAACCACCCATTCTATAAAAAATCTGATTAACTCCAAATGTTGATGCATTGAAAGGATGGCCACACTATACCAGTAGATAAATATTAGAATGCTCTAAAATATGCACAAAAATACAGTAAAAAAATGTCATGAAGCATAAGTCCAAATGACACTAAAATGTGAAACGTAAGTCCATGGTACATGCCTAAACTTTGTCAAATAATTATTTGCATATGTAACACTAATGCTCAAAATCTGTTAATTAAAACATTGTGATATATATATATATTTTATCGAACAAAACATACATGTATTGTGTAACATGAAGTCCTATGAGTGTCATCTAATGAAGATCAAAGGATAGTGATTCATTTTCTCTATTTGTGCTTTTTGTGACTCCTCTCTTTGGCTGGAAAATGGCTGGGAGTTGGTGGTGACCTAACATAATCATTTGTGGAGCTTTCACTGTAAAGATTTTTTTTTTTTTTAAATCAGACACTGTGGCTGGATTAACGAGAAAGTTACCTTTAAAATAGTGCCTAATACTTGTATATGTTTGAGAAATTTGATTTATGAGATTTCTGTTGATTTGTATTTGGCGCCCTGCAATTTCATTGGCTGTTGGCGAGGGGTTCCGCTATTCTTAATTTCAATGACGGCCTAGGAACGGTGGGTTAACTGCCTTGTCCAGGGGCAGAACGACAGATCTTTACCTTGTTAGCTCAGGGATTCAATCTTGCAACCTTACGGTTAACTAGTCCAACGCTCTAACCACCTGCCTCACAAGGAGCCTGCCTGTTACACGAATGCAGTAAGAAGCCAAGGTAAGTTGCTAGCTAGCATTAAACTTATCTTTAAAAAAACAATCAATCATAATCACTAGTTATAACTACACATGGTTGATGATATTGCGCTGTTTATGACTTCAAGCCTATCAACTCCCAAGATTAGGCTGGTGTAACCGATGTGAAATGGCTAGCTAGTTAGCTGGGTGCGCGCTAATAGCGTTTCAAACGTCACTCGCTCTGAGACTTGGAGTGGTTGTTCCCTTTGCTCTGCATGGGTAACGCTGCTTAGAGGGTGGCTGTTGTCGATGTGTTCCTGGTTTGAGCCCAGGTAGGAGCGAGGAGAGGGACGGAAGCTATACTGTTACACTGGCAATACTAAACTGCCTATAAGAACACCCAATAGTCAAAGGTATATGAAATACAAATGGTAAAGAGAGAAATAGTCCTACAACCTTAAACCTCTTACCTGGGAATATTGAAGACTCATGTTAAAAGGAACCATCAGCTTTCATATGTTCTCATGTTCTGAGCAAGGAACTTAAACGTTAGCTTTCTTACATGTCACATATTGCACTTTTACTTTCTTCTCCAACACTGTTTTTGCATTATTTAAACCAAATTGAACATGTTTCATTATTTATTTGAGGCTAAATTGATTTTATTGATGTATTATATGAAGTTAAAATAAGTGTTCATTCAGTAATTGTCATTATTACAAAAACATTTTTTTAAGTAAAAAAATAAATAAAAAAATAAATAAAATAAAATAGGCATTGAAAAATCATAATCGGTCGACACACACACACACACACACACACACACACACACACACACACACACACACACACACACACACACACACACACACACACACACACACACACACACACACACACACACACACACACACACACACACACACACACAAATCAATACATTAAGTAATGCACTTAAAAATAATGACCTGCTGCATTCAAAGATGCAACCTACAGCTCTAGACTTAACGTCACTTGTCTCATCCTTGTGGTACTGCCTGTGCCATTAAACCCCTACAACTCATCCAGAACGCCGCAGCCCGTCTAGTGTTCAACCTTCCCAAGTTCTCTCACGTCACCCCGCTCCTCCGCTCTCTCCACTGGCTTCCAGTTGAAGCTCGCATCCACTACAAGACCATGGTGCTTGCCTACGGAGCTGTGAGGGGAACGGCACCTCAGTACCTCCAGGCTCTGATCAGGCCCTACACCCAAATAAGGGCACTGCGTTCATCCACCTCTGGCCTGCTCGCCTCCCTACCACTGAGGAAGTACAGTTCCCGCTCAGCCCAGTCAAAACTGTTCGCTGCTCTGGCTCCCCAATGGTGGAACAAACTCCCTCATGACGCCAGGACAGCGGAGTCAATCACCACCTTCCGGAGACACCTGAAACCCCACCTCTTTAAGGAATACCTAGGATAGGATAAAGTAATCCTTCTCACCCCCTCCCCCCCCTTAAAATATTTAGATGCACTATTGTAAAGTGGCTGTTCCACTGGATGTCATAAGGTGAATGCACCAATTTGTAAGTCGCTCTGGATAAGAGCGTCTGCTAAATGACTTAAATGTAAATGTAAATGTATTGAGAGATAAACATGGTCATGCTGATTGTACATAAAGGAAGATAGCAATCTCTCATGTACGAACTTTGTTATCCAACGGATCATGTGCAACTTCGGTCATCCTGTGAACCCAGTTCATTGTTGATCACAGCTATATTTATTATTTCAAGTTATCGAACTTTACTCATCTTTTGAACCTCAAATGCATATTCATCGTTCCAATGGAAAGCAGCGTTTTTTCAGGCAGTCATCTGGAATGCTGCACAGCCATTTGAGGCTGAGTAATTCCCATAGGATAACCACAGCCGGGGCAAGGCTGACTGCCGCATGGTCATCAGACCCAAATCCTAGTCAGGGTCTATTACAGCCAATAAAGCAATGGCTGTCTAGTATCGTTAGAGATGAAAAAAAAGGTATAATTTCCACATAAGCACTGCATTAAGTGCTGAAAGGGCTTAGAGAATGAATAATGCAAAAATTGTACATCTAAGTCGAGTAGCACTTCACTACAAACTCAGTGAAAGCAGATGTGCTTCTGTTATAGAAGTAGTTTGAAGTGCAAGCTTTATTTGGCTTGACCAAGATGAGTGAATCAGGCCAGAGATTGTTAGGAGTTCAAAGGGCTCTAAAAGGTCGAGAGGAACTAATTAGTCTATCCCAAATGGCACATAGGGCTCTGGTCAAAAGTAGTGCACTATATTAGGGAATAGGGTGCCATTTGGGGGACGAAAGCAATATTTTATGTCAGTATGATATAACATGGCACAAAAGATGCTGAGATGCCTTGCAATGTTGTCATATGTAAGGTTCTTTACAGGGTTGCAAAATACTAGTTAACAGGTTTTCCAGAAACCCAGGTTAGAAAATGCCTGGATTTAAGAGTGAATGAGCAGGAAAATCAAGGAATCCACCCACCGGGATTTCCAGAAAACACGGGCACTTTGGAACCCTAGTTCTTTATGGTTTTACGGCTTCTTCATAATGACAACAGTTAGGAGCCTGTTAGCTCAATGCTTCATCAACAGGAAACAATTGACTATTGGAATAAAAGAGGTTGTGTTTTAGCTGACATTCTTTTCACAAGTTTCTTTTCCAAAGGGTCCTTTGCATTTCGGGATTAATTGAGTCTTTTCTGCATAAACCGAACAAAAAATATAAATGTAACAAAGATTTTACTGAGTTACAGTTCAAATAAGGAAATCAGTCAATTGAAACAAATTCATAAGGGCCTAATCTATGGATTTCTGGGAATACAGATGCCTAAAAAAAAAAAAAACCATAGGGGCGTGGATCAGAAAACCAGTCAGTATCTGGTGTATCCACCGTTTGCCTCATGCAGCGCGATACATCTTCTTCATATTGACTTAAGGCTGTCGATTGTGGCCTTTGGAAAGTTGCTGGATATTGCGGAAACTGGAACACGCTGTCGTACACGATGATCCAGAGCATCCTAAACATCCTCAATGGGTGACATGTCTGGTGAGTATGCAGGCCATGGAAGAACTGGACATTTTCAGCTTCCAGGAATTATGTACAGATCCTTGCGACATTATCATGCTGAATGAGGTGATGGCAGCGGATGAATGGCACGACAATGGGCCTCAGGATCTCGTCACAGTATCTCTGCGATTTCAAAATATCATCAATAAAATGCAGTTGTGTTTGTTGTCCATAGCTTATGCCTTCCCATACCATAACCCTACCACCTGTTCAAAACATTGAAATCAGCAAACCGCTCGGCCACACAACGCCATAAATGCTCTCTGCCATCTGCCCGTTACAGTTAAAAATCAGGATTTATCCGTGAAGAGCACACTTCTATGTGCCAGTGGCCATCGAAGGTGAGCATTTGCTGACTGAAGTTGGTTACGACGCCGAACTGCAGTCAGGTTAAGACCCTGGTGAGGACGACAACCACGCAGATGAGCTTCCCGAGACTGTGCAGAAATTCTTTGGTTGTGCAAACCCACAGTTTCATCAGCTGTCCGGGAGCCTGGTCTCAGACAATCTCGCAGGTGGGGAAGCCGGATGTTGAGGTCCTGGTGTTGTTACACGTGGTCTGCGGTTGTGAGGCCAGTTGGTAAATTCTCTAAAACGACGTTGGAGGAAGCTTATGGTAGAGAAATTAATATTCAATTCTCTGGCAAAAGCTCTGTTGGACATTCCTGCAGTCAGCATGCCAATTGTGCGCTCCCTCAAAACTTGAGACATCTGCAGCAATGTGTTGTCTGACAAAATTGCACATTTTAGAGTGGCCTTTTATTATGTCCAGCACAAGGTGTACCTGTGTAATGATCATGCCGTTTAATCATCTTCTTGATATGCGACACCAGTCAGGTGGATGAATTATCTTGGCAAAGGATAAATGCTCACTAACAGGGAAGTAAACAAATGTGTGCACACAATTTGACCGAAATAAGCTTTTTGTGCATATGGAACATTTCTGGGATCTTTGACATCAGCTCATGAAACCAACACTTTACATGTTCCGTTTATATTATTGTTCAGTTAAGCTCATCTGAAATGAACACTTAAAAAAATATATAATTCCACATTAAAGTCATGCCAATAAAGTCAAGGAGAAAAGGAGAGACTCAGAGCAACACTGCAGACTTTAGGACACACCTTACTAAACTGGATGAATGATAACAGCACATTTCCAGCAAATTCAATGCTTTCGAGACTCAATGAAATAATGACCAGAACAGATGGATAAATTGTGCAATGTAAGCTGCTGAGAAATGGTAAGGCTACACCTGTAGGAAGATTGGAGTCACCGTTGCTGTTCGATTAACTCCTTGCTGATCAACTTGGTGGTATCTTTCCAAAGAGCAGAATCACACTGCAGTGTGCCACAGAAAGAATAAAAAAAATCAAAATAAACTGTATCCGGTTTAGGGTTATGCACTCACTAGACCGAATCTTGTGCATCATCTAAGGTTGTATACACTTTTTTTTGTGTATACACTGTTTGTACGTAGAAGATTTTGTGTCTATTTGATACTGTACTTGTAAAACGGCTTTGTCTTAATTGCCCCGGGTGGGATAAATAAAGTCGTTTTGAATTGAATTCTTACCTATGCTTAGATGGGTGAGATGCTCAAACAGAGTCCAGCTGTGGTCGTCAATGCAGTGATTCTTCAGGACAAACAGCTGGCATATGTCCCGGGCTGTGATGTCAGTGGGAACCTCTACTGTTCGACTTGTATTGTCCTCATTATACACTTTGATTACCTGCAGCGAAACAAAACACATAGACTTGAACAACATATGTATCAGTAAAGTTCAGAGCTTGCTTTAATATGTACGTTTAAAATACATACCACATATGTACATTAAATAAAAACGTACATTAAACATACATCAAACTTTACAAATAACCAACTAGGCAAGAAATAGTGGTCAGAAAATTTCAAAACACATGCGATTTTCAAAATGTTCTCCAAGCTTTATAGGATATTAGGCATGTCAAATCTCATCTTTGTCAAAGTCCACCATAATTCTACCCCATAATCATTCAACCCACACACAAGAGCACAAAATTCTCCCAAAAGTTGATAAACGTATCCCTAACAAAGTAGCCTACTGCGTGCAGGTTAGAGTTTTTCCATCGTAAATCTTGTTCTGGAGACAGCTCTGCACTAGCTGGCACAGCCACAAAGTCTGAACATTTTAAAACCTAACCCTAACCACACTGCTAACCCTAACCACACTGCTAACCCTAACTTAAACTTAAGACCAACAATTTTTGGTTTTCATACATTTTTATTTGGAATTTGCAGCCTGCCTATCTAAAATGGGAAAGCGACCAGTCCTGCCTCCAGGACAAGACACGACAAACATCAACGTGCCTACTGCGTAGCCTATTGTCCCAATTACCTTGTCCTTCTTTCTCCTTCTTCACAGCAGGTATATTACAGCTCTGCATTAAAAAGCTCTCAGAGAATCTCAACAGTCATGCAATATTAACACAAAACAAGCTACTAACAAATCATCTGACATCACAACTTACCTTTCGGTTGGGAGACAAGAGCTGTGAATTTGAGCTAACTCTGCAGCCTATATAGGGCTGAGTGCACAGCATTGTAAACTGGGCTTTTAGTGAGGAACATGCATCAGACAGGCAGACAGTGCAGAGCCGAACAGAACAGAGCCGAGTAGCGAGTCGGTATCAGCTGGGAAGCGGAAAGTAGAGCCCGCTCTCCCTCTCTTTCTCCTCTCTTTACTGCAGTGGGGCAGAAATGAGCTAATTAGAAAGAGCTGCCTCTGAGCACAGCGTTTTCCTGACTCCACAGATATATGTCACTGGGGCTATGGCCCAATCACCTGCTACCTTCCCCCCCCCCCCAAGTAAAAGAGCCCAGGATCAGCCTGCTCTGCTCCACACAGCCCAGGAGGAGGAGAAAAGAGTCAAAAGGCTCACTCCCCCTCCCTATTCACACAGCCATGGCAATTTGAGTTCTTAGCATAAAGCCCTGCGTGAGCTCTAAAGCCATTACAAAGGTGCTGGTTAAATGTAATGCTAGTCGGGTCAACTCCGTCTAAAGTTGACAGGGGTGGGCGGGGAGAAGGGAGGAAGAGAGTCACAGTAAAGACCCACTGGCTGCCTCTTTCTGTGTGCACCGGGCTCTGTGCCTTGGTTTAAGGCGGATCATGGGGCAGGATGCACCAGCCCTCTTTTGTGGAGTGAAACGAGGCCACAGTGCTCCAGCCGAGCTGGGGTCAGCGCCCTTATGGAGCCCGCAGCGAATCACAACCACCAACTATGACGTCACCCCTCAATGAAGTAAAAAAGAAAATCTTGTTTTTAAAATGTCAGTGCCGAGATTTACAAGACCCAAAAAACACGTAAGGATCCCCCTTTGCGGGTACCTAACAAAAGCCAAGGGACTGCATTAGTGGGATTACTTTAATGTCCTTTAGGTGAGTTGTCTGTACAGTACAGACAGACAAGCTAACAATGACACACTAATCATCTCATACATTGCAGTAACACTGAAGTCACGGAGGTTGAAGTAGAAAGCCGAAGATGATAATCTCAAAGCCCAGAGCACTTACTGTATAAAACATTACATTGCATCCAATGCATTTCCAGCGATAGAAATGACAAAAGCAACAAAATAAAAACACACAAAAAAAAGATGAAAACTGTGTGAAGGAGCCTCTAAATCAGGCTGTGGAAAAAGCATCTAGGCAGGAATCTAGTTGTGTCCCTCTGTGGAAGTCACTTCCTGAGAATTTGCCAAATCAAATCTCCAAAGGATCGTGTTTCATGGAGGAACAGGGCAGGGTTTGTCAGGGGGGTGAAACAGCTTTTACTGCGTTACTCCTGCAGATGACGGGTTGACATGAGTTCCTCCACACAAATACACTGGACACGATGCTACACTACACAAGGTTTAGGATTTGTGTGTCAGGAAGATATTTTAATATATGTATAGGAAAACCCTAGTAAAAAAAAAGATATAGGATTTGCGATTTTTACAATAGAATCCTGTAGGGTTTTCATAATCCGATAAGATTTTGCTCCACCTCTTTCAGAATCCTATTAGACTGCTTTTTCCCCCTGATTGGAAATCTAAAGTTATCATATTGGATCCTATAGGATTCACACAATCCTAAAATATTTTGTATCAGTCCTTAATGGACTACTTTAAGTAATCCTATAGGTTTTTGCCTTGTAAGGTTTTGTCACCCCAATCAGAATCCTATTACAACTTTTTATTTATTCATTATAGTTTGTCGTCATTTGTTCCAGTGCAAAATACAACACTAATTACAACATTTTTGTTGATTGGAAACTGTTATACATGACTACCAGTACAGTGCACCTTTTTCCATAAAACACCCAAAATGAATGATGACAGAAACATTTGTGTATTCATTTTGAGATATTGCTTCACGAAAATGCTACACATGTATTATAAAAGTACTGCAGTGTTACGCATCGATCACACCGACATTGCGTTTTGGTACACCAGAAGTACTTTAAAATGTCCAATGGAAACTGCATTTGCCCCACAGCATTGCATGGCAGAGGCAGTTGCAGTGCGATCTGTGTGGCGAATTCGTTGGATTTATCGAACGTATGCATAACAATTGTATACGTAGACGGCTTGACAGAAATGGTAGCAGAAGGTGAACGTTGAACTTTTGTTGCACAGATATCCACATTCTGTTGCGTACCATTTAGCAAAAAGACTGTAGGTGTGATCGGGGCATTGTGCATACTCCCTGTAGCACTCGGTCTCTTTATATTTAGCAATAAAACAAATTTGATCTGTATGTCCTTTTTGGACTGTTCCGCAAAGCTAGATATAATCTAGCATATATAATCTAGCATATATAATGTGCATATCTCTTGACTAATATCTATGTTTACCCACTTCAGAGAGCTTTGGACAAATATTTGGTGAGGTTCTTGAAAATGCATTCAACACTGCAATAAAAAAAAATTGCTGAGTCGGTCCTCATTCGGTGTCCCACAATCCGTATCTGGAGATACAAGATTGCAGACAGCAAAAAAAGTTCACAACTAACGAACAAAAAAAACGTGCATAATTCATTCTAATGAGTCCTTCAACAGACTTGAGCCCACACTAGCATCTACATGCGCCGGCTCTCGCCTATATCGATTCGATCATTGTTCAGAGCATGCTGGGATGTTTCAACTAGGGTTGAAATGACTGGCCTCGGTATCCTTGATAAATCACTTTGGTCCAAGAGGAGTCAAATGAACGGCGAAGCCAGATAAAATGCCACTGAACTGCTGCGTTCTGTATCAATGAGCACAAAGAGGTGTGTTCATCAGGTAGCCATGCTGCGCCATGTGCCCACCTGCACCTGCTTTAATTTCACAGCTCCGTTTCCGTCTGCCAAATTCCCTTTTTATGTTATTTTTATAGTGTCATTACACTAATATAGTTACTGTGGATGCTTTACAAAAAGCTTTCCTAGAAAGACCGATAAAGTCTAAAACCTGCATTTTTCTACCAATTTAAAAATATATTCTCTTCATTATATCATGTTCAAAGACGACACTAAAATATGACAACAAATCCAAAGAGGATGAACACATAAGGACTACTTAATGCCTCAGTTGAAGTGAAAAAGTAGTCCAGAGCACATGCAGGCGACCAGGCCTGTGCAACTAAATACCAAAAGTGCATTTCAGTCCAAAAGTAATAATAATAATAATATATGCCATTTAGCAGACGCTTTTAAGTAAATGTGAAGTGTGCTCGCGATTTAACTTCAGATAGTCAGTCGTTCTGGAACTGCGGGAACTTAACACAATGACATACACTGTGCAGGGACTGACATGGGAGAGTGCTGAGGGAAATAAGATAAGAGAGTTGGCCAACAGTGATAAGGTTGATGACAGGGCTTACGCAGCGCTACGAGCTTTGAACCAGTACTAACTACAACCCAACTCTTTAGCCCCGGCCTTCCACCGCCGACAGCCACGTGGTTGCACATACAAATTGTACAGACACTCTGGGACAAAAGGAACATGGTCTCCAATTGAGACAAAAAAAGGGAGGGAAAATCCAGACAGACAAAAGGGCTGGCCTAAATATAGATTTGTCTATGCTTTGCTAACAACGCTATAAAAGTCCTCGTTATCTCAAGGACAGGGTTGCGGACACCGGTTTGCTAATTTGCGTGTGCTAGTTTTACCTTGAACTCCACTCCTACAGCTGCAGCTCTATCTGTGAGTGCCATAGCAGTGGCCTCAGCCCTGGGCTCAGCTCAGTGTGTAACAACCATATACATCCACAGTGCCCTTCACTACAGCAAAAGCACTGGATAAGCTCAGTTAGCCGTGCTACACCTAAACATGCTTGAACTCCCTGCCCGTCTGGACACAGCAGTCCTAGGTGCTACACCTGGGCCGATGCAGTCGCTTGGCCCTACTGCTCTCATCTTGAGGCATTTCAGTTGACCATTGTGCAGCTGCATATTCTGCGTTTCTGCCACGTAATGTCAAGCATTTCATTTCATGATTAATGCAAAAGAAAAAAGAAAACGTATTTTAACAACACATTTTAAAAAGGGTACTCATAACACCAAACCAAGAATATGTTTGAGGACCATAAATAACCATAGGTCAAACATTTTACACATTTAACAGTGGAACTCCTCAGTGGTTCAACAGGCAACAGGCTCACATGGAACCTTGAAATGGCTCACTCTAGTGTCATTTTTGCCAAACAGGTTTTATAGACCGTTACAGACACATATTTCAACCAGTCAGATGTTAACTATTCCAAATGACTTCTACATGTATCCTTGGCGTGATATCATCATGGCATTGGGCTGTCCAAGTCAGAGTTCACAGGGTCTTTTGAAATATGTGGACAAAATTGTGTTTTAATGTCAACCATGGGGGGGGGTTATTCCCTCTCACTTTTTAATAAGTGCGTCGACTGCAAAATTCTATCACATTTCTATTCAGCTGCTACTGTAGACACGCTACTGAGAAAGATCTAGGGAAGCGCATGGTGAAAAATATAGGCCTGCTTGTCTCTAACACACACACACACACACACACACACACAAGCTAACCTCCGAAGAAGCATAGCTGCTCCAATGACTGCCATATACTGTACCTCAGCAGTAAAGGAGAAAACATACTGAAGAGAAATCTATGAATTTAATGTAAAAAATAATAATAATAATTAAAAAAGCAAATGTTATGACTGATGGGAAAATGATAGAAAAACTGAAGCACAATCCAAAAGGATTCAATAAAAACTACTGTATCTCTGGACTGGAGGGTTTTTTTCTTCTGAACTCCAGGCCAAACTGGTTCAGAAAAGTGGATGAATAAACAGTTTTTCCACTTCTAGTTTCAGAGTGGTTTAGTCGATTCCCATTGTACGATTTAACACGGACACACTACTAGGACAGTTAAAGCAAGCAGAAGTCATGCACAGTGTGGCAAAGGGGAAATTACAAGCACGTTTCCTACCCGCTTCTGAAGACAAAGTGGAGTAATGGCAGGCAAGGTGACTCTTCTCACATGGAAGTTCATGCTTCTTTCCTCAGTACACAACAACTAAAATAAATCATATCCATATATCGAAGTTGTAAATACTGGTATTATATAGATTTCAGACAAATCAAACATGCAATGTCATACTAAGTATATTACCTTAATATGCAGAAGACTCTTCTCTAAGTGATTCTACTGTATGCTATAGAATGCACGTTGTATCGTACATCTCTCTACACTGAGGTCGTGCACAATGAATGTGTGAGACAGAGAAGTCATCGCTGTGCAAGAAACTCCTCCTTTGTCCTTGGAAATCTAAAAAAGTTTTTTTTTATTTTTTAAAGAAAGCCACTTTATCAAGCCACAAACAAGTCTTGATAAAAAAAAATAGTTCCAAGACAGCCTATAGTTTACAATGCAGAGGCTCAGAGAAAGCCAGAAAGCTAAAAACGACAACAACAAAAAAGATTTAAACATCTGACACAAAAGTGAGTAGGTGTATTATTTATAGTAATATAGTTGCCCATTTCTAACAGCTCAGAGAAAAATCTTTCCATTGGTACAAAAGCAACATGAAATAAAATAAAAAAATGCCTGAAGGGAAAACTGTGACGTAGTCGATGGCCAGTAATTTAGGAGGAGAATTGACCCCCCCCCACCCCCCTTACCAGAACGTGTTTGTCTATTCAACAATATCATTGTACTACAATCTTCTGCAATAAGTCCAAATGTGAAGTGTATAAATGTTGTCAACTTAAGAATAAATGTAATTTGCAAATATGTCCACAAGAATATCTGGCAAATCGCATTTGACGTGAATTTCCAAATGTAAATTTCTCCACATTTCGTATCGTAAAAAAAGCGTGTAAGTCAAGTACAGCTGTAGGCAATGGACAATAGTGCATCGCTGATATCATATCTATACGACACTACAGCAAGGAAAAGATGTGGTTGGCAAAGAGGAATGGGGACGCGAGGAGGATTTTGGGATGAATTGGGGGCTTCACAATAGCTCTACGCCAAGTTGTTCCCACAGCGACAATTGCCACAATTCATCATCATCTACATCTGTTTTACTGTAAGGATGAACAAAGAAGTCTCTGAAACGAGCAGCCTCACACAGTATGCATTAAGAGTTAATGATGTAATAATGAAAGTCACTCAATGGTCTGATAAGGACGAGTTACATCATCATATTTGCTGTGTATTTCAATACATTTTTTGTCAATGGTAAAAGAGGATTGGGCCCTGACAAAACCTCTATTTTAATTCTGACAACGCTAAACAATTATATTAGCTCCCTTGGCTATTCTGCCAAATGTTCCTGCTGATAAGCTTCAACTTGGATAAAAAGTTCAAGGAAGAGATTAAAAAAAAGGGGGGAATTTGATAATGATGATAAGTGGTGTTTTGGTTGGAGTGTTCAAGTGTTTCTTATGTTTTATTAAAAAGGAAAGCAGAAACATGTCCTTGAACACACGAAACTAGAAACATCCGACAGTGCTAGAGCTCTTTTCATAAAACACAGTTATACAATTACCTCTAGGCCCTACAATGGGTCACAGTCGAAAAGGGACCAGAAATGCATTGCTAGATGCACACCAACACCATGCACAGGTCAGTACCGCTCTGCTACATATTTCTGTCTTTCCAAGTGCAGGGCAAAGCTCAACATTTGAGCCAAAACTCTCCTATTCATCTTAAAATGTCAAGCAGAGGAGGCAACTTCAGCTGAGGAAATACTACACTGCCTTTATTATGAGAGAAACAACGAGACCAGATGTTCTTTTTTTAGTATTATTATTTCACAGAAGGGCCGATAAATGATTTAAATCAACAACATTCTAACGGCATACATTTGAATGAATTCAACAAGAAAACACATTATCCGGCTTTACGTACATTAATATGTCATTAAAAGTGCATGAAATGTTCTAACACAGTATACAAGTCAGAATCAGACCATGTACTGTAGTTTAGACTAAATCTGGACACATTGTAGCAGTGGAAGGATTCCTCTCTCCTGATACTCTTTCATTCCTTACTTCCCTCCCAGAGGGGGGTTGCAGGCAGCACAGCGGTGACTGTCATACAGCTTCCCTCATGAGTACGGAGGAGGAGTCCATCCCAAGCTCACAGTTTATCTGGAATCGCAGCACAACATGTTGTGAATCGCACAGACAAGCAGACGCTGCTAGTTATCGGAGTGCAAAAAATGAATTTGGATTAATGGAGCCAAATTGATAACGGAGTCTCCGCAACTCTCATAACAAAGCCTGCTCCAGACATTCTGTCCTTGACCAGGGCTCGACTCAAACAAGATCCTTTCACAGGCCCCGTCAGAGCCGAGCAGGGATCACACACACAGCAGAGCAGGAGGAACTGTTTCTGACCCCACATGCCTGCAAATAAAACAAACTCTGGCAAATGCAGGTCTACAATTATGCATGAATGCCTTTGTTGAGCGGTATGGGAGTAGAAACACCGCTATCAATGTACTCCTTTCTTTCGACTGTACAGTCAGTCCACTCAAATGGATATTCTCAATCCATATCACAACAGAGTGTATTATCTGCTCGTAGACCTTTACACACCTACCCTGTATACAGGTTAAAAATGGCAGATTTGGACACTGATAAACGGCAGTGGCTGTACAGTAACATGCTATACATGTCAGAGCTCAGGTTCTCCACTTTACAGCACTGTATGGGATTCAACTGAGCGCAGTTCTAGATGTAAGCACCAAGCACAATGAGAAGACGCGCCCCTCATCCCTCCCGCTAATTGGGCTACTTTTACAAAAATGTTTTGTTTGTGTGTGGGGGAAAGCTGTAGATCAAATGGTAGGCGATATATTTTGAAAGCTGAGACGTTGAGGATTGTAATAAATAGAGCTTTGATGTCATATAAGCAAACCACGCATCCGTGTCCAAATATGCGCTTCACATTTCCATATTCTAATATTCATGTCATTTACAATAACAAACGTTTATGATCCCCGTGTTTGACATAGTTACAAGGACGACATCACACAGTGGTTTGTTCTGAACAGAATGAGCCCGTTTGTTCCATTGTGAAGGAAATGCGCTCATGACTCCATTCTATGCGCACTTAAATTACTATCCGTTTCTCTGAAGAGCCTTAAAGTGGTCAAAAAATAACTCATTTGTCATACATGAGTACAAGTAAAAGCTATACATCAAATTCCTTAAACAAAATCAGACGGCACAATTTTTATTTATGTTTTTAAACATCCAGGGGGACACTCCAACACATTTAGAAACTCAGTATTTGTGTTTAGTGAGTCTGCCAGATCAGAGGCAGTAGGGGATGACAACACGTTATATTGATAGGTGCGTGAATTGGACCATATTGCTGTCCGGCCTGAGTATTCAAAATGGAACAAGTACTTAATGGAAAATGTACAGAAGTAAAACATACATTTATTCTTTAGGATTGTAGTGGAGGAAGTACAATTTTTTAGAAATTATATATAATAGAGTACAGATACCCCCCAAAAAACTACTTAATTAGTACTTCAAAGTATTTTTTAATTAGTTACTTTACACCACTGGTTAATATTATTTTATTACATAAAAGTAATTCCCATTTCCATTCTCATATCCTCCTTCACTGGTGCATGACTTGACTGTGCCGGTCCTAACATCATAAGAGCATAAATCATACACCCTAGACATGTATACACTAGGCTTTGTCGGTATCCAGATTGTCATACCGACCTTGTGCCATCCCAGGATATTCAGTAATACTGGCACTGAACACAAGGGGAGCTATTTTCAAAACTATTTGCAGGACAGGCATCCCAGCTCATAAATTCTCCTCGCAGTTTTCTGCACACACAAAACCAATATTAGACAGCAAGACTCTTGATCCAGGAGGGGATCCTCTGGTGTTACCAAGAGGGGCTTGATTGCAAGAAGCTAACCACTTACATATACATTTTAGTCACTTAGTAGAGACTTATCCAGAGCGACTTACAGTTAGTACCATTCATCTTAAGATAGCTAGATGGGACAACCACATATCTCAGTCTTCAATCAAGTAGACATCACCAAAAGCACAACTAGAGATAACTGTCTAAAATGTGCTAAGTGAACTGAACAGTTTAAATAAAAAATCAAATGCGCCGAATACAACAAGTGTAAACCTTACTGTGAAATTCTTACTTTACAAGCCCTTAACCAACAGTGTAGTTCAAGAAGAGTTAAGAAACTATTTACTAAATAAACTATAAAGTAAAACATTATTAAAAAGTAACAAAATAACGAGGCTATATACAGGGGATACCGGTATCGAGTCGGTGTGCGGGGGGGGTACAGGTTAGAGGTCATTTAGGGGTAGGGGTGAAGTGACTAGGCATAGATAATAAAACAGTGAGTAGCAGCAGTGTACAAAACAAACTGAATAGTTATTAGAGACCTAGCTAAATTCCATACCTTCACTAGATCACCTGGCGTGTGCTACGAAACAGTGAGTGACTCACAAGACGCCGGTCTCACCTCGTTGTTTGCTTGTAAACAAACATGAGACTGGGGATTACTGGTAAATTTCATAATATAAAAATAATGGGAAACTACGTGGCAGGCTGACACCCTGTTACGCAAGTGCAGCGTCAAAAAGGAACTTGTGGCTGCAAGGAGCCAAGGTAAGTTGCTAGCTAGCATTAAACTTATCTTATAAAAAACAATCAATATTGGGAATATTGAAGACTCATGTTAAAAGGAACCATCAGCTTTCATATGTTCTCATGTTCTGAGCAAGGAACTGAAACGTTAGCTTTCTTACATGGCACATATTTTACATGGAACATATTGCACTTTTACTTTCTTCTCCAACACTTTGTTTTTGCATTATTTAAACCAAATTGAACATGATTCATTATTTACTTGAGGCTAAATAGATTTTATTGATGTATTATATTACGTTTAAAATAAGTGTTCATTCAATATTGTTGTAATTGTCATTATTACAAATAAATAAAATTAAAATAAATACATGTAAAAAATATATATATATATTTTTTTAAATCTGCCGATTAATCAGCATCGGCTTTTATGGTCCTCCAATAAATCGGTATAGCCGTTGATCGGTCGACCTCTAGTTAGAACGTTCTCTCCATTCCAGAATGCGATTGTTACGCAACAGTACATTTAATCCGCGCTGCCCTCAAACCAAGGCACGCAGCCTGTTTTCATTTACAGGCTGTTTTCAACTTGTCAATTTCAAAATTATTTTCAAAGAACAGTTTGAATCGAGGTGTGTTCCGCCTCATATATTCACATAAAAGTAGTCATTTTTACTTTTGCAGACCAATACATTTTTTGGACATTTCTGACCCGAACAAAATTCCTCAAACACTTCCCAATTGTTTCTGCAGTTCAAGTATGCAGACATTTGCTCATCTCCCGTGTCTCACACACACACACACACACGCACACGCACACGCACACGCACACGCACACGCACACACGTTGCCTGCATCGCAGTCATAGTTGTTTTTGTGACCAATAATAACTTTGAAATGTGTGCATTTCTATCAAAGTGCCTTATTACATTATAATAGTTTCTGCATGTCGTGTCGTCGTTTCTACTGTAGCATAACATTTGTGTGTATATTTCTTATAACCACGGACAAGCGAGGTAACTTTACTCATTTCATAACCTTTATGGTGTTATACTCTATGCTTAGGTAGCTAGCTACATTCCTCTATTAGCTCTGGAAAACAATGCTAATTGCGTCAGAGAAGTGTTAGCATGTGTTGTATTTTGAAGCTACCCTGGCCTTATGACTCCCAAGTGCCACAGCTGTCTCAGTGCTAGAAGCGTCACTACAAGACACCCAGGTTCAAATCCAGACTGCGTTTCTATCAAAGTAAGTGCCTTATTACCTTAGAAATAGTTTCTGTATGTCGTGTTATAACGTTTGTGTGTATGGCATAATATATGTGTATATACCTTATTATCGCAGACACGCGATGTAACATTACTCATTACATAACCTTTATGGTGTTATATACACTGCTCAAAAAAATAAAGGGAACACTTAAACAACACAATGTAACTCCAAGTCAATCGCACTTCTGTGAAATCAAACTGTCCATTTAGGAAGCAACACTGATCGACAATTAATTCCACATGCTGTTGCGCAAATGGAATAGACAACAGGTGGAAATTATAGGCAATTAGCAAGACACCCCCAATAAAGGAGTGGTTCTGCAGGTGCTAACACAGACCACTTCTCAGTTCCTATGCTTCCTGGCTGATGTTTTGGTCACATTTGAATGCTGGTGGTGCTTTCACTCTAGTGGTAGCATGACACGGAGTCTACAACCCACACAAGTGGCTCAGGTAGTGCAGCTCATCCAGGATGGAACATCAATGCGAGCTGTGGCAAGAAGGTTTGCTGTGTCTGTCAGCGTAGTGTCCAGAGCATGGAGGCACTACCAGGAGACAGGCCAGTACATCAGGGGATGTGGAGGAGGCCGTAGGAGGGCAACAACCCAGCAGCAGGACCGCTACCTCCGCCTTTGTGCAAGGAGGAGCAGGAGGAGCACTGCCAGAGTCCTGCAAAATGACCTCCAGCAGGCCACAAATGTGCATGTGTCTGCTCTAACGGTCAGAAACAGACTCCATGAGGGTGGTATGAGGGCCCGACGTCCACAGGTGGGGGTTGTGCTTACAGCCCAACACCGTGCAGGACGTTTGGCATTTGCCAGAGAACACCATGATTGGCAAATTCGCCACTGGCGCCCTGTGCTCTTCACAGATGAAAGCAGGTTCACACTGAGCACATGTGACAGACGTGACAGTCTGGAGACGCCGTGGAGAACGTTCTGCTGCCTGCAACATCCTCCAGCATGACCGGTTTGGCGGTGGGTCAGTCATGGTCCCTACAACGCCTGAGCATGCTCCTGATGAGGTGGCGGATGGTCTCCTGAGGGATCTTCTCCCAGACCTGGACTAAAGCATCCGCCAACTCCTGGACAGTCTGTAGTGCAACATGGCGTTGGTGGATGGAGCGAGACATGAAGTCCCAGATGTGCTCATTGGATTCAGGTCTGGGGAACGGGCGGGCCAGTCCATAGCATCAACGCCGTCCTCTTGCAGGAACTGCTGACACACTCCAGCCACATGAGGTCTAGCATTGTCTTGCATTAGGAGGAACCCAGGGCCAACCGCACCAGCATATGGTCTCAAAAGGGGTCTGAGGATTTCATCTCGGTACCTAATGGCAGTCAGGCTACCTCTGGCGAGCACATGGAGGGCTACAATCATGCTTATGTAGCTACATTATTCTATTAGCGCTGTAAAACAATGCTAATTGCGTCAGAGAAGTATTGGCTTGTTGTATTTTGAAGCTACCCTGGAAAAATGAAAAAAAAAAATTTCTTATACCACTTGGTTGTTTTCTGAGTGCATTCCACAAAGCTGTTTATCATGTCCGCCCAATCCACTGCCCCCATTTTGAGGTTATAGTCAAGCACACAGTCTGGTTTGATTTCTCTCTCCCGTCAGGTGGTCCACCTTTCCTGTGGTCGACATGATTGCCCTATGGACAGTGGAGAGGACATGGATGTCTCGTTTGTCATGCCACTTTACTGCCAGCTGATGACATTTCTTATTTTGTATAACGGGTCATTTAGGATGGCAGTAGCATTGTTGATGAAATGCAGTCATGACAGCAGAACTAGGAAGCAGTCTTGGGAAAAGAAGGTGGCAAGGAAGGGAGTTGCAAACAGGATCTGTGCTCCAGTATTCTCTTAGGGAGTTCTTCTTAACTATCCGCGTGAGAAGGACTGTCAAAAGGAAGGTATACATTTCACTAATTGTAGTTGTCCCCCCCCCACTCCTGGCTCTCTTCTCCTGTAGCTCCAATGCATAGCGATTGGTCTCTGCTATGTCTCCCACCAGCTCCTCTGTCAGAAATAACTTGAAGCACTGCCTCAGATGGAAATGGCAAGGGGCGTTGCACTCCAAACTGGGATTCATCAAAGCAAATAGCAGGGCCAGGAAGGGTGAAATGGCTGGCAGCCTTCCAGCTACCACAGAACTCCTGTACTTCATCCACTGTCGGTCTGCCTCCATCACCACCAGCATCTTCAAAGGGAACTGGGACTTTGTCAGTGGACAAGGGGTCCTCAGATTCAGGGATCTCAATGCCTGGGGAGCAACTCCTCACTGTCACTGTCAGAATCTGATTCCTGACTTTGACTCCTTGTCAGAATTTTTTTACATCTCCAGAATTTCCACATTCGTGAGTTGTATCCTTTTGAAAGACATTACTAATGCTACAGCTTAGCTCACAAACTACATACATAAGCAACAACACTGAATGGCTCAGAGTGGGAGTGAGAGGTTACATGATTGACTGCCTGCACGCGCCATTTGTATCAATAAAACACTATCAGAAATTGTTTTGTGTGGTAATTATGTCTTCCAAGTACCGGTGATAAATCATGCATTTCAATTCTTGCATGTGTGTAAAATACTTTTTTTAAGGTTTTACTGATTATGATGAGCTAAGCTAATTCCAGCTATGTGTGGAACCATGTTTGTTGATATAGAATGCATTCTGGGTTTAACGTAATTGTCTGTGGGACCAACGATGCTATAACAAAATGAGGTGAGTAAGGGTTCACTCATTTTGAAACAATGGTAGACGACACATCCCTTCAACATGCAAACAGACCAAACTCATCTTGTCTTCTCTTATTATCTTTGGTTTCTGTGAGGAAAAAAAGCAGATTACTTTCGATTTCTAGAAAGTGTTTAACTCAAGTATTTTGATCACCTGTGATGTGATTAATTATAAATAGCAATTGCTGTTAGCTAATTCATAGTAGTTTGTCAGCCGAGAGTTATAAAATATGACCGCTTCTTTCCTCAGTTAGCGCTAGGACAAATCTAGCCTACATTTTTCCGATTTGGATGTATGTGTTATGCTATAGATACTTCTAGCGAATGTCTGAACATTGCATCCAAAAATAAACTGCTCACATTCTGGACATAACTTTGTAAGGACTGTTTATATAAATAGTTTCTGAAAAAAAAAGCGTGGCCAGCTCAAATGTTGATTGATGCGTCATTTGAAACTGGCCGTTCTAAATAAGTGTTCTGAAAAAAGCTTTCTTAATCCCAGGGGTGTGATCTTATGTGTCAGGGACCACTGTAGAACAATCACACCCGTGTGATGGTACGCGTGAAAGGGTAAGCTACACATGGTTGATGATATTGCAAGGTTCACTAGCTTGTCCTGCGTTCCATATAATCAATGCGGGGATTGTTAATTTATCATCGAATCACAGCCTATTTCAACTTCGCCAAACGGGTGATGATTTAACAAAAGCACGTTGCACAAATGTACCTAACCGTAAACATCAATGCCTTTCTTAAAATCAATACACAGAAGTATATATTTTTAAACCTGCATATTTAGTTAAAAGAAATTCATGTTTGCGGGCAATATTAACTAGGGAATTTGTGTCACTTCTCTTGCGTTCCTATGCAAACAGAGTCAGGGTATATGCAACAGTTTGGGCCAACCTGGCTTTGAGGGTTGTGCAATGTAACAGCAATATTTAGACTTAAGGTTGCACCCATTCGATAAAATACGGAACGGTTCCGTATTTCACAGAAATAAACGTTTTGTTTTCGAAATGATAGTTTCTGGATTGACCATATTAATGACCAAACACTTGCATTTCTGTGTTAATTATATTATAATTTAGTCTGATTTGATAGAACAGTCTGACAGAGGTGGTAGGCTGCAGCAGGCTCATAAGCATTCATTCAAACAGCACTTTACTGCATATGCCAGCAGCTCTTAGCAATGCTTGAAGCGCAGTGCAGTTTATAACTTCAAGCCCATCAACTCCCGAGATTAGGCTGGCAATACTAAAGTGCCTATAAGAACATCCAATAGTCAAATGGTACAGAGAGAAATAGTCGATGCGTCATAATTCCCATAACTACAACCTAAAACTTCTTAACTGGGAATATTGAATAACTGGGAATGCTGAACCACTAGCTTTCATATGTTCTCAAGTTCGGAGCAAGGAACTTAAAACATTCGCTTTTTTACATGGCACCTTTTGCACTTTTACTTTCTTCTCCAACACTGCGATTTTGCATTATTTAAACATGTTTCATTATTTATTTGAGAATAAATCTATTTATTATATTAAGTTCATATAAAAGTGTTCATTGAGTATTGTTGTTGTCATTATTACAAATGCAAATAATTTATTTTATTTTTAAAATCAGCTTTTTTTTGGTCCTCCAATGAATCAGTATTGGCGTTGAAGAATCATAATCCGTCGACCTCCAGTAGATACAAATATAGAGTTGAAGTCGGAAGTTTCCATACACCTTAGCCAAATACATTTACTCAGTTTTTCACAATTCCTGACATTTAATCCTAGTAAAAATTCCCAGAATAACAGAGAGAATGATTTATTTCAGCTTTAATTACTTTCATCACATTCCCAGTGGGTCAGAAGTTTACATACACTCAATTAGTATTTGGTAGCATAGTCTTTAAATTGTTTAACTTGGGTCAAAAGTGCTGGGTAGCCTTCCACAATAAGTTGGGTGAATTTTTATCTCATTCCTCATGACAGAGCTGGTGTAACTGAATCAGGTTTGTAGGCCTCCTTGCTCACACACACTTTTTCAGTTCTGCCCACAAGTTTTCTATGGGATTGAGGTCAGAGCTTTGTGATGGCCACTCCAATATCTTGACTTTGTTGTCCTTAAGCCATTTTCCACAACTTTGGAAGTATGCTTGGGGTCATTGTCCATTTGAGAGACCCATTTGCGACCAAGATTTAACTTGAGATGTTGCTTCAATACATCCACATAATTTTCCTGCCTCAGGATGCCATCTGTTTTGTGAAGTGCACCAGTTTTTCCTGCAGCAATACACCCCCACAACATGATGCTGCCACCCCCTGCTTCATGGTTGGGATGGTGTTCTTTGGCTTGCAAGCCTCCCCATTTTTCCTCCAAACATAACGATGGGCATTATAGACAAACAGTTCTATTGATGTTTCATCAGATTGTACCTTTTGGAGAAATGTCCTCTGATCTTCGCCCCCATGTGCAGTTGCAAACCGTAGTCTGGCTTTTTTATGGTAGTTTTGGAGCAGTGGCTTCTTCCTTGCTGAGCGGCCATTCAGGTTATGTCAATATAGGACTCGTTTTACTGTGGATATTGGTATTTTTGTACCCGTTTCCTCCATCATCTTCACAAGGTCCTTTGCTGTTGTTCTGAGATTGATTTGCACTTTTCGCACCAAAGAAGATTCATCTCTAGGAGACAGAACACGTCTCCTTCCAGAGCAGTATGATGGCTGCGTAGTCCCATGGTGTTTATACTTGCGTACTATTGTTTGTACAGATGAACATGGTACCTTCGGGTGTTCAGAAATTGCTCCCAAGGATGAACCAGACTTGTGGAGGTCCAAAAATTTTTTTCTGAGATCTTGGTTGATTTATTTTGATTTTCCCATGATGTCAAGCAAAGTTGCCCCGAGTTTGAAGGTAGGCCTTGAAATACATCCATAGGTACACCTCCAATTGACTCAAATGATGTCAATTAGCCTACCAGAAGCTTCTAAAGCCATGACATAATTTTCCAAGATGTTTAAAGGCACAGTCAACTTAGTGTATGTAAACCTCTGACCCACTGGAATTGTGATACAAGTGAAATAATCAATCTGTAAACAATTCTTAGAAAAATGTAGTGTCATGCACAAAGTAGATGTCCTAACCGACTTGCCAAAACTATAGTTTGTTAACAAGAAATGTGTGGAGTGGTTGAAAACCAAATTTTAATGACTCCAACCGAAGTGCATGCAAACTTCCGACTTCAACTGAATATATAAAAAAGTCTGAAAGCAGGGTGTTTGTCCGGCCAATGACAGGCCAAGCAGAGTGTCCAGTCCTTCCACTCTACCAATTTGGTACATCTAAAAAGACTCAGAATACATATGGACGGACATCCACTAAACTAAGATTCTATGGTGTTCGTTATTGTGTGAAATTTGCCTCTGAGAATGATTGAAATCAATATTATGCACTTTCTATTGGCTATATGAATGATATGCATGTTATTATGATTGTTATGCAATTGAACAATTCGATTGCAACCTAACCACCGATCTCACAAAAAACAAAAATATCACAACACATGTCAGGCCTGCAAGTAGCTGTCATGGGAAAATTTGGTTTACGTAGAGAGTTTCATTTTCCAAAAGTAGGCTCTGCACAACCGCATGCCCTACCACACAAACAACCGTAGCGCCTACAGTACCTTGCAAAGCCTTGAACGGATTAGAGGGCTTTGTGCTAGCTTATTGAGGGCCATTGGTGCTGCAAAGACATGGTAGGAGCCATGTCCCTGGCATTGCCAATGAGATCCAACTTGAGGTTATGATCCAAAGTGCATAAGTATTCTATTTCACAAGGCAGTCACAGAAGTGCCTGTGATATGGCTGAGGGAGCAGAAGTAGTATAGGACAGATCGTGGTTCACTTACTCCCCTTATCTGCCGTCATAATCACTGGCTGCCATTGGCTCATGTCCCCCATGTCTTTCTTAGTGACAACATTTTGCACATTTTATGCACAGAGTTAATACCCCACATAAGGTGAAAATGATAATTGAACAATTGTGATTAAACATATATACACGGTCAGTCACTGCACAGTATGTAACATATACAAACATCAAATACTGTGTCCGATTGTAATAAATCAGTGATTAAAGTGTCTACCCTACACAAACACAACTGTATGTCACCTTTTAACAATTTAAACAACTTTTAAACCGCACAGGCATTCGGCATCTAAATAATACTTCATACAATATTAATGGATTCGCTCGAAGAACATTTTAATATTGAACAGTTCAACATTTAATATTGAATGTAGACAATGATGATAGAACTCAAACAATGTGTGGCCAAACCGGTTCCTCGCATAAAACACATGACAGAGAGAAGCAAAAATGATATGGACAAGGGCAAATTATATACAAAATAGACCTTCTTATGAAAACGCACGGTTGACAGGGGCTCAGGCAAACTGCTTTCTCACGACTGGAATAGCTTTTAAAGCCCATGTAAAACAAAGGCATGTCAAGCAAAGGGCCTCGGAAATAATTCCGAAAAGGCATTCAGGCCAACCACAGTAAACCAAAACCTGGCCAATCATGCACAAGCACACTGGCTGCTCCAATTGCCACGGCAACTAGCACCAAGGCAGACACCACCACTACTAACTCTAGCCCTGTCCCTATATCGTTTATCATTTAACACTACCGCCACCTTTTTTTGTGGGACAAAGTGTTTCAAAAACAAGTAAAGCGTTCCCATTACTTTTTCATGAAATCTGATGACATATAGACATTAATCTGCAGCTTTACATGTTGAGAGTAAGCAGTTTTGCCTAGAAACAGACTACCCTCAAAGACAGACTGGGGGACTCAAAAGACAGGCTTGGCACACTCATTTATGGGGATAGGGAGGCTAGGGCAGTGATGTCACCGGTTTCTCAAGTGCTTGTGAAGATGGGTCGTGACCCTGCGACTGGGGGATTGTGACACATAAACAGCTGGGCAGTCTGACATAGTCCCTTTGTCTTGACAATGGCAAAGCTCAAAAGGCTGAGTGAAAGCCTGTCAGCCTAATCAGGTGCGAATGCAGCCCTCATCACGGTGTTACATAAGGAGCACATTGAGACAGGCTAACAAGGAGCCACACTGTTCAAGCCTGAGGTCACCAAGGTGTCATTATACTTCTTCACTGGTGAGAAATTGAACAAAAATGTACTCTCGAAAATCAAAAGAGAATCCAAATCCATGCTAATCCCCCTGGACTTTTATAAACAATAGAGCGAGGGGTGCATTAGAGAATTGCAATCACTATCTGATTTTCCAGTGTGAATCCTGGGTCAAGTGGAAAGGGGATCGGGTATAAAGGGCTCATTTGAGACGGCCATATCAAGCGAAGAGTGACAGCTTAGTTTATTTGGGGAAGATAATCAAGCACTACAGGCATCTACAGGAGAACAAACAATCACAACGTATTCTAAAAATCGCACAATGCTGGGCACCGGAACAAACTGGAGAATGGTAAATATATGCTGAAAGCAACTCGTTCAAAGCTGAGGAGCGAGGTCTAACGCAGCCGATGTTCTGCGGGTTAGCGTTGAAATTTCAGGCTTCACCATGAGTCAGAGGTCTGAGTTGGGCTAACCCCCCCCTTCGCCTCATCCCCTCCCCCAGCCAGAGATGACTAGTGAGTGTAATTAACACCTGCAGGGAGCCAATCACCTCCAGGGAATGGGTGATCTGGTCAATGAACAAGCCACAGCCAGCCTGACTTGACAGTCTCTGGGATAATATAGATCTTTATCAAAACTTTTCATTCTGACGTTCAGTCGTTTCTTGAAGCATAACCATCATTTTTAGCTGGAAACATAATGAGTGCGCTCCCATTTTAGCAAATGTAAACTCGTGTGTATATATATATATATATATATATATATATATATATATATATCATACCTCACAAATTAAACATTGGCTCAAATGAAATCTGAGCAGTACAAAAATAGCATTGCACCCGACCTGCGATGAGAAAGGGAAGATGTTTTGATTCAAATCAAAATTAGATTTGTTTTGGTTTTACTTCACTATTTCCAAATTCATTTCTGTAGATCACGAACGGCAACAACAGTTGTGTGACCATGTTGTATTTTTTGCCGCAGTTTTATCTGAATTGAATGTGTGTACAGAGCACTCTGAATGGCGAAACATCAATTGCTGTGCACTCCGTGACAGGTCTGGTTGTCCCACTTCGCATGCCATTCTCTGCTCTCATCGGAGATGCAGTATGTGAAATCTGACACACCATTTGCATAGGAAGTGAAATAATAAATAACCTTATGCTTAAAGCTGAAGTTATTACAAGTCAGCAGGCATTTGAACGGAGTCTCTGTCACTCAGAGGACGCTGGGCAGAAAATGCTCTGTCATATGAAATGGTGCACATTTTGTACTGTCACTAAGTATGATCATATTTCAATCATTTTAAAAGCCTATTCACCCACTTTCGTTAAAAATATTTGCATGTTTTTTTTCTGGACCAAAAAAAGGGCCATGGATGGTGGGCGGGGCATGGTCGGCCAATCGGGGAAGCTGGATTTCAGAGGCCATTCCTCTTGGCAGTGTAGCGATTTTTTTATTTTATATTTAAGCCAAATAATAATATATATATTTTTTTTTTGGGGGGGGGGCTTCCATCAAAACAATTGCCTGTATCAATTCCAATCACCCAAATTTTGGGGGGAAATATGTACAGTACCAGTCAAAAGTTCAGACTCATTCGAGATTCTCTATATTTTTACTATTTTCTATAATTAGAATAACAGTGAATACATCAAAACTATGAAATAACACATATGGAATCATGTAACCAGTTCTTCATAACTTGCAGTAGTACCTGGAATGCTTTTTAATTAACAGGTGTGCCTTGTTAAAGTTCATTTGTGGAATTTCTTTCCTTAATGCAGTTGAGCCAATCTGTTGTGTTGTGACAAGGTAGCGGTGGTATACAGAAGACAGCCCTACTTGGTAAAAGACCAAGTCCATATTACAGCAAGAACAGCTAAAATAAGCAAAGAGAAACAACAGCCCATCATTACTTTAAGACATGAAGGTCAGTCAATCTGGAACATTTCAAGAACTTTGAAAGTTTATTCAGGTTCAGTTGTAAAAACCATCAAGCGCGATGATGAAACTGGCTCTCATGAGGACCGCCACAGGAAAGGTACATTTTCTCTGCAACAGAGGTAGAGACAACTGCATCTCAGACTGCAGCCCAAATAAATGCTTTAGAGTTCAAGTAACAGACACATCTCAACATCAACTGTTCAGAGGAGACTGCGTGAATCAGGCCTTCATGGTCGAATTACTGCAAAGAAACCACTACTAAAGGATACCAATAATAAAGAAGACTTACTTGGGCCAAGGAACACAAGCAATGGACATTAGACCGGTGAAAATCTGTTCTTTGGTCTGATGAGTCAGCCAAAAAAATGTGGGGGTCTTTGCGAGACACAGAGTAGGTGACCGGATGATCGCCGCAGGTGTGGTTCCCACTGTGAAGCATGGAGGTGTGGGAGCAGCTTCGCTGGGGTCTTTGTCTAATTTATTTAGAAGTCAAGGGACACTTAATTAGCATGGCTACCACAGCATTCTGCAGCGATACGCCATCCCATCTGGTTTGCGCTTAGTGGGACTGTCATTCTTTTTTCAACAGGACAATGACCTAACACCTCCAGGGTGTATAAGGGCTATTTGACCAAGAAGGAAAGTGATGGAGTGCTGCACCAGATTACCTGGCCTCCACAATCACTCAACCTCAACCTAATTGAGATGGTTTGGGATTAGTTGGAACGCAGAGTGAAGGAATAGCAGCCAACAAGTGCTCAGCATATGTGGGAACTCCTTAAAGACGATTGGAAAAGCATTCCAGGTGAAGCTGGTTGAGAAAATGTCAAGAGTGTGCAAAGCTGTCAAGGCAAAAAGGTGGCCACTTTGAAGAACAGCAAATATATTTAGATTTGTTTAACAATCTTTTGGTTTCTACATAATTTCATATTTGTTATTTAATCATTTTGACGTAGTCACTAAATAGTACGAATAAAGAAAAACCCTTGAATGAGTAGTTGTGTCCAAACTTTTGACTCATACTGTAACATCCTACCGGTTGCAGGAATAAACTCAGCAAAAAAAAAAAATCCCTTCTTCAGGACCCTGTCTTTCAAAGATAAATCGTAAAATCCAAACAACTACACAGCTCTTCATTGTAAAGGGTTTAAAAACGGTTTCCCATGCTTGTTCAGTGAACCATAAACAATTAATGAACATGCACCTGTGGAACGGTCGTTAAGACACTAACAGATTACAGATGGTAGGCAATTAAGGTCACAGTTATGAAAACTTGGGACACTAAAGAGGCCTTTCTACTGACTCTGAAAAACACAACAACAAAAGATACCCAGGGTCCCTGCTCATCTGCGTGAACGTACCTTAGGCATGCTGCAAGGAGGCATGAGGACTGCAGATGTGGCCAGGGCAATAAATTGCAATGTCCGTACTGTGAGACGCCCAAGACAGTGCTACAGGGAGACAGGACAGTTGATCATCCTCGCAGTGGCAGACCACGTGTAACACCTGCACAGGATCGGTATATCCGAACATCACACCTGCAGGACAGAACAACTGCCCGAGTTACACCAGGAATGCACAATCCCTCAATCAGTGCTCAGACCGTCCGCAATAGGCTGAGAGGCTGGACTGAGGGCTTGCAGGCCTGTTGTAAGGCAGGACCTCACCAGACATCACCGGCAACGTCGCCTATAGGCACAAACCCACTGTCGCTGGACCAGACAGGACTGGCAAAAAGTGCTCTTCACTGACGAGTTGCGGTTTTGGTCGGATTCGTGTTTATCGTCGAAGCAATGAGTGTTAGACAGAGGCATGTACTCTGGAACGGGATCGATTTGGAGGTGGAGGGTCCGTCATGTTGTGGGGCGGTGTGTCACAGAATCATCAGACTGCCTGTAATGACAACAAACTCAATCTAAACGCTGTGCGTTACAGGGAATACATCCTCCTCCCTCATGTGGTATCCTTCCTGCAGGCTCATCCTGACATGACCCTCCAGCATGATAATGCCACCAGCCATACTGCTTGTTCTGTGTGTGATTTCCTGCAAGACAGGAATGTCAGTGTTCTGCCATGGCCCGCGAATAGCCTGGATCTCAATCCCATTGAGCATGTCTGGGACCTGTTGGATCATAGAGTGAGGGCTAGGGCCATTTCCACCAAGGCACCTGCAAGTTCCCGGATATTTCTGGGGGGAGAGTGGGGTAACATCTCACAGCAGGAACTGGCAAATCTGGTGCAGTCCATGAGGAGGAGATGCATTGCAGTACTTAATGCAGCTAGTGGCCACACCAGATACAGACTGTTACTTTTGACCCCCCTTTGTTCAGGTACACATTATTCCATTTCTGTTAGTCACTTATCTGTGAAACGTGTTCAGTTTATGTCTCAGTTCTTGAATCTTGTTATGTTCATACAAATATTTACACGTTAAGTTTGCTGAAAATAAACGCAGTTGACATTGAGAGGACATTTCTTTTTTTGCTGAGTTTATAAATTGCAGTGGTACTTTATCCAAAGCCATTTCAAAAAGTCAGATATGATGAAGAGCCCCGGTTTTCCAGATTTCTCATAGTGTTATATTGTTTTCAGTACTTGTCTTCTATTATCTCCAATGTATCATCCATGTAAAAAAAACTGTCTGTTTAGGATGAATAATATCAAACAATACCTTTAAATTCAAGTATAGTTAAGGGGCCTCCAATTTTTTAAATGGACCTTTATATTTATCACTTGGGTCCTGTTTCAGTATTAATGAAATCAGACCTGGTTGAGTATGTGATAATCTGCCATTTTTATAGTAGTGGTTAAAACATGCCAATAACAGTCCTCCACTGGTATGCCATTCAGCCCTGGAGTTTTCCCGGACTTAACTTGAATTGCGTCAAGACGTTCCTCTGTAATTCGGCATTCACATAAGTCTTTCTGTACAGCTGTTACTTGTGCATTATTAATAGAAAAAAATACTTCCAATTAACTTTGGTTATGTGAAAATGGAGGAGACAAACTAAAACATGTGCTTAAAGTACTTTGCTTCCTTGTTTTCAAAATATTGTTTGGTGAATCATGGGTGACGCCGTCATTTGTAACTAGTTTCAGTAAATTATTTTTGGTAGAATGTCTATGTTGAAGATAACATTTAAAAGAAAGTGCATTTTTCCCCCATATTCTATCCATTTCACTTTATTTTTTATAATCCATTAAACTTGATATTTCTTGAAAAGGTTTCTCCATGTCTTTTTGTTTTTCCTCTAACGGATTCTGCGCCAATATTTCCTTTCTTAATATGAATTTTTTTGACTTTTGTTTTAAAGATGTGCCTTTAGAGGCCATGCAGTTCAATGCTCATCTAAAAGTGTCCCATAAAATAAGGGGATCTGCTGTCAGTTATAAATTCTGCTGTTCTGGTTAAAACAAGTTGTCATCCAATAGGCTTTGATTACATTTCCAATATCCTAGCCCACAAGGAAATTATATAAGAGTATATGCCAATTAGTTGATGGTCCGACCGCATTCTGTTCCCATCAACAATTTATTTTACTTTTAGTGCCAGTGAGAATGACATAACTAGTCAAGACAAACTAGCTTGGTTTGAATCTCCGCCATGTACAGTTGAAGTCGGAAGTTTACATACACTTAGGTTGGAGTCATTAAAACACGTTTTTCAACCACTCCACAAATTTCTTGTTAACAAACTATAGTTTTGACAAGTTGGTTAGGACAATTCCAGTGGTTCAGACGTTAAAAATACAAAGTTGACTGTGCTTTGAAACCACTTTAAAAATTCCAGAAAATTATGTCATGGCTTTAGAAGCTTCTGATAGGCTAAGTGACATCATTTGAGTCAATTGGAGGTGTACCTGTGGATGTATTTCAAGGCCTACCTTCAAACTCAGGGCCTCTTTGCTTGACATCATGGGAAAATCAAAAGAAATCAGCCAAGACCTCAGAAAAAAAATTGTAGACCTCCACAAGTCTGGTTCATCCTTGGGAGCAATTTCCAAATGCCTGAAGGTACCATGTTCATCTGTACAAACAATAGTATGCAACTATAAACACCATGGGACCTCTCAGCTGTCATACCGCTCAGGAAGGAGATGAGTTCTGTCTCCTAGAGATGAACGTACTTTGTTGCTGTAGCTCAGTTGGTAGAGCATGGTGCTTGTAACGCCAGGGTAGTGGGTTCGATCCCCGGGACCACCCATACGTAGAATGTATGCACACATGACTGTAAGTCGCTTTGGATAAAAGCGTCTGCTAAATGGCATATATTATTATATATTATTGCAAAAAGTGCAAATCAATCTCAGAACAACAGCAAAGGACCTTGTGAAGATGCTGGAGGAAACAGGCACAAAAATATCTATATCCACAGTAAAATGAGTCCTACATCGACATAACCTGAATGGCTGCTCAGCAAGGAAGAAGCCACTGCTCCAAATTCGCCATAAAAAAGCCAGACTACGGTTTGCAAATGCACATGGGGACAAAGATCGTACTTTTTGGAGAAATGTTCTCTGGTATGACGAAACAAAAATACAATTGTTTGGCCAGAATGCCCATCGTTATGTTTGGAGGAAAAAGGGGCAGGCTTGCAAGCTGAAGAACTCCATCACAACCGTGAAGCAAGGGGGTGGCAGCATCATGTTGTGGGGGTGAATTTCTGCAGGAGGAACTGGTGCACTTCACAAAACAGATGGCGTCATGAGGCAGGAAAATTATGTGGATGTATTGAAGCAACATCTCAAGTAAAAGCTTGGTTGCAAATGGGTCTCCCAAATGGACAATGACCCCAAGCATACTTCCAAAGTTGTGGAAAATGGCTTAAGGACAACAAAGTCAAGGTATTGGAGTGGCCATCACAAAGCTCTGACCTCAATCCCATAGAAAACTTGTGGGCAGAACTGAAAAAGTGTGTGTGAGCAAGGAAGCCTACAAACCTCATTCAGTTACACCAGCTCTGTCAGGAGGAATGGGCCAAAATTCACCCAACTTATTGTGGGAAGCTTGTAGAAGGCTTCCCGAAACTTTTGACCCAAGTTAAACAATTTAAGGCAATGCTACCAAATACTAATTGAGTGTATGTAAACTTCTGACCCACTGGGAATGTGATGAAAGAAATAAAAGCTGAAATAAATCATCTCTCTCCTATTATTCTGACATTTCACATTCTTAAAATAAAGCTGTGATCCTAACTGACCTAAGTCAGGGAATTCTTACTGGAATTAAAACGTCAGGAATGTTGGAAAACTTGAAATGTTTAAAAGTATTTGGCTAAGGTATATGTAAACTTCCGACTTCAACTGTATATTTCACTAGGTCAGGATATTTAAGCCTCCATATATCCACTCGTTCCATTATATCCATGATATTTGTGATTTCCTTAAGTGCATAAAGGTGATCGTTTGCAGTGAGACTTCCTTCACGGTCCATTGAGGTATTTAAAACCATATTATAATCTCCCAGTATAATAATAGGGTCTTGTATTGCTTGTAGGCTTGATAAATGATTATAAAGTCCATTCGTAAAGTATTCAGACCCCTTGACATTCCACTTTGTTATGTTACAGCCTTGTGAAATAAAATTGAGTAAATAAAACATTCCTCAATCTACTCACAGTGCCCCATAATGGTAAAACAGTTTTTTAGAAATGTTAGCAAAATGTATTACAAATAAACAAAAATCTTATTTACATAAGTATTCAGACCCTTTGCTATGAGACTCAAAATTGAGCTCAAGTGCATTCTGTTTCCATTGATCATCCTTGAGATGTTTCTACAACTTGATTGGAGCCCACCTGTGTTAAATTCAATTGATTGGACATGATTTGGAAAGGCACACAGAGGTCATTTTAAGTTCCCACAGTTGACAGTACATGTCCTCGCCAAACCATGAGGTCGAAGGAATTGTCCGTAGAGCTCTGAGACAGTGTCAAGGCACATACCTGGGGAAGGGTACCAAAACATTTCTGCAGCATTGAAGGTCCCTAAGAACACAGTGGCCGCCATCTTTCTTAAATGGAAGAAGTTTGGAACCACCAAGACTCTTCCTAGAACTGGCCACCCAGCCAAACTGAGCAATCGGGGGAGAAGGGCCTTGGTCAGGGAGGTGACCAAGAACCCGATGGGTCCAGAGTTCATCTGTGGAGATGGGAGAACCTTCCAGAAGGACATACATCTCTGCAGCACTCCACCAACCAGACAGAAACCACTCCTCAGTAAAAGGCATATGACAGCCTTATTGGAGTTTGACAAAAGGCACCTAAAGGACTCTCAGACCATGAGAAACAAGATTCTCTGGTCTAATGAAAACATAATTGAACTCTTTTGTCTGAATGCCAAGCGTCACGTCTGGAGGAAACCTGACACCATCCCTAAAGTGAAGCATGGTGGGGGCAGCATCATACTGTGGGGAGGTTTTTTTCAACAGCAGGGACTGGGAGACTAGTCATGATTGAGGGAACGCTGAACGGAGCAAAGTACAGAGAGATCCTTGATGAAAACCTGTTCCAGAGCTCTCGGGACCTCAGACTGGGGCGAAGGACAAGTCTCGGAATGTCCTTGAGTGGCCCAGCCAGAGCCCAGACTTGAAACCAAATTGAACATCTCTGGAGAGACCTGAAAATACTTGTGCTGCAATGCTCCCCATTAAACCTGGCAGAGCTTGAGAGGATCTGCAGAGAAGAATGGGACAAACTCCCCAAATACAGGTTTGCCAAGCTTGTAGGGTCATACACAAGAAGACTCGGGGCTGGAATCGCTGCCAAAGGTGCTTCAACTAAGTACTGAGTAAAGGGTCTTATATATATTTTTATAAACTAGCAAACTAGTTATACACTTTTTGCTTCTTCATTATGGTGTATTGTTTGTAGATTGAGGGGGGAAACTATTTCATCCATTTTAGAATAAGGCTGTAACCTAACAAAATGTGGAAAAAGTCAAGGGTTCTGAATACCTTCCAAAGGCACTGTATATTCCTTTTAGCCAGGTAAATACTGATCGTCAGTTCTCATTATCTGCTGAGTCATTACAATTATAATTGACTATACTTATATCACCATAATGAAATACAAGTTTAAATTCTATTTATCAAAATATATATGTTTGTAAACTTACCATTAAAAAGCACCATAATGATTGTGTCCATATAGCTATACCATGGAATTCTCACTGCTACTAAGTAAACCTCCAATTGTTCTCCACTATTCCACCTGCTGAAACCTCCCCCCATCCCAAGTTGGGACTGTCGTCCCAGTAACTGTCAGATCACCCCTGTCCACATGTATCCTAGGGCCTTTGAGAGACTGGGACCAATCATTTAAAAAAAAGAGCACACAGTGCCACCCACAGAACAGAAGCAGATTAACTGACAAAAGCATTTCCAATGCGCTCACCTCGATTGCACACACACACACACACACACACACACACACACACACACACACACACACACACACACACACACACACACACACACACACACACACACACACACACACACACACACACACACACACACACACACACACACACACACACACACACACACACACACACACACACACACACACACACACACACACACACACACACACACACACACACACAGTGTGGTCCTTCTGTAGCTCAGTTGGTAGAGCATGGCACTTGTAATGCCAGGGTAGTGGGTTCGATCCCCGGGACCACCCATACGTAGAATGTATGCACACATGACTGTAAGTCGCTTTGGATAAAAGCGTCTGCTAAATGGCATATATTATTATTATATATATTTTTTTATATTGCATATCTTACATTATTTCCACAATGAACTAATAAGATGCTCAATAATGTCAGCAGTTCATATGAAGGAATGTTACCTATAACCAGGATTGGCATTACAAAAATAAAATTTTGGCAAGCAATTATTGTGATTAATCCTGTATTTTCCCCAACATCATTACCCCATAGCAACAGATGTGGGATACAATACACACCACAAGATCAGATGTTCCATCCCCGAGACCAACTCAAGAGAAGACTTGATGTGCTAATGCATATACAGTTGTAGCTGTTTGAGAAGGCATGTCAAATGGAGCAAGAGTGGGGAGATTTGATTAACCAAATGTCAAGTCCTAGCTGATGGCGGTCAGATACACCCCCTTACTTCACACACACACACACACACACACACACACACACACACACACACACACACACACACACACACACACACACACACACACACACACACACACACACACACACACACACACACACACACACACACTTTTCCAAAGCATCAGACCTTGAGATTATTTTGTGCCACCAGGGCAACAATAATTTCCCCTTCTCTGATTGCCCAAGTGTGCCAATTTCCTGCAATTCCACATTTCTCCATGGAGCTGAGAGAACATTTCGCCGTTTTAAAGTAATGTTTCTGCAGTTCTATGCATTTTGCCATGACAAACGCTGTTATTTTACTCAAACACAACAACAAAATCAAAAACTGCTAAATTCATTTTTCTATTCTCCCTGAATGTCTAGCTTTTAGTTTGATGATTGTTAGCCCTCTCGTGATAAATAATTACTTTTGGGTATGTCTATTTAAGGAGAAAATCTACATTTTCACTTTACATTTAAGTGTTACCCAAGCATGCACTGAAAGTTTTTCACTTAGGCACAGGAACGCCATATGATGAGATCAAGCAGAACAGAACCAGGGTCCAGTGAGGAGTGAACGCTGATCCAGTGCCAGCTTTCATCTCCCCCCCCTCATTCACCTTCTTTTTTTTTTCTTTTTAACAGAACTGGTCAAAAGTAGTGCACTATATAGGGAATAGGATGCCATTTGGGATGCAGCGCATGGCAGGGTGAAGGACAGCATGCGTGCCGATACAACACCACCACATAGGCCTACATAAATACTGGGTCACCGACCCTCGTTTGAGCTCTTTGGTTGTACATGTTGTGCCATTAGAACAAGTGCGCTGTTCATTGTAACCGCTATTGCTGATGCAGAATCTAGGTACAAAGTCAGGATCTCACAGTCACATGTTCTTTGGGATTTCTCTGCAGCGTGTGTGCTTTGCATACTCACACAACTGGTTCTGCGTCCTCACGCCCTGCAGTTCTAGACTTTTAGCTCATGCCAAGTATGAGCGAGTCATGCGAGAATTTGAACGTACACGTGTCTTGCGGCTTGGTTTTTTAAAATCTGGCAGAGTGTCGTCCCTTCTAGGATCACATGTAATGCCGGAGGTCTTCCACTGGAAATCATTACAGGGGGACATTGTATTTTCTATTTGTCTGTGTAAAATAAAATATCTGCTCACCTGAGTTGCGCCACTTTTGGTCGAGGGTAATAAACAATCGGAGACAAGGGATGAGACGGTTGAGGGAACGAGTTCTGGGAAAAGGCTTGGAACAGGAGCAGCCAGCAGAGACTCCTCTCCCTCTTCAATTTTCCTGGAGAGAGACAAAGAATAAGTATATAAAACATTATACTGACAACCGCTGAGCTTGACTCTTAACACAAACAATATGCCGTCTGTCGGTCAGTCTTTCCATCTGGAATGAGGAGAGATAGGCATTCATGGTAATGTCATTGCAATGATATATCAGATGTTAGATGCCTGGAGCTTTAGGAGCCTACTGCGAGTCATGGGATCTCCTTAGCCTCTACCTGAGACATCATATATCACTGTCAATACCCAAACTGAAGCATGTGTATTGCCAGAATCTACTGTATACCTCCTAGCTATTGTTAGTGCCTTTGGTGTGAATAATGTCTCTTCTGTACATTCGAGGGGATAAGTAGGACTGAACAGTTGATACTCCCAGACAGACACAGACACGGCTGACCGACAGTGAGACTGTGACTGTGTGTATGTGTGTGTGTGTCCCCGCCAGTCAGAAGACACACCAAGCAGAGGGACAAACTGAATTTTGACTAGACGATAGATTACAATGCACCCTCCACCGCAGCAGTGCGCCGCTTAGAAAGAGCACTTGGAGCCTAGCTCGCTCCAAGTCTGCATAAAGAACATTCGAACTTGACATCATTCAAGACAGAGTTTGGCTACCCTCTATACGTTATAGGCTACACACTGTAGAGCCGGGTCACCCCCGTTCACACATAGTGAATCCACAACGGAAATACTACGATCCTTATGATAATCTGACATGGATTTCTGATTGTGTCTGTATGAGGGAGAGGCCACGATGGCCGCTACGCTGTTGACTTCACAAAAACTCAGCCAGCGTGTCCGTTTAATCAGCACATACAAAAACGAGCAGAAAAAGCAACCCTGTCCGTGTGGGAAAGACCGGCCTGACAAAAGCATCACCACATTTGCCATTAGTATCATGAGAAGATATGAAATTGAGATTTAACATGGTTTATATATGTGAAGGCATTTCACGGTGAAGTCTACACCTGTTGAAATTCAGCACATTTGACAAATACATTTGAGGGCCTTGAATGGTAAAAAGTAGCTCACATTGACATTTCCTTACTGCTATATAAACACACAGCGGTTACTAAGTTACTAATTACAAGCATCAAAGTAACAGGTGTTTGAGTTGAGTCCAGTTCTTTCAGCGTACTCTCAAAATTGGGTAAAACTATTCTCTCGCCGACAGTCGTGCATTTACCGGTACAAAGTCTACGGCAATTGTTCAACTGGGACCTCTGTGCCCTGCTGTTGCCGAATACAAAGGGTGTACTATTCCTCTGTAGGACAGCACATTGTACGAGCGCACTAATCACATATGTTAAATATTAACTTCAAGTCGCGAGTTACAGTATAAAGTAAGATAGATACACTGAGACTTTGAGGAAATCTGGAGATATACCTTACCAACACAAGGCGTGTGTTTTAGACTGTTCATTGAAAACATAACTATGACTAAAAAGAAAAAAATGTGACACTAAATCACATTCATTCACACACCAGCCATTCCAAAGGAGAAATTAATAATACCTATTCCCCTGGCAGACAGCATTCCTGGAGAGCTGGGCATTTGGTGGTTGTAAAGGACCATGGAAAGGGATGAGGGATGGGTTGGAAAAGCAACTCACATTACCCTTCCCTTTCCCAGAAACCCCTGCTTTCTCTCCGAGGCTGCCAGAGGTGTGTACGTCTTCCAGTGTGTTATTCATATCACTCGTGGGGGCCGGCTATATCCAAGGCATCATCTGGAGCAGAGAAAAAGAGACGAGCTGTTGGAATGGAGTGTACGGGGAAGTAGCAGAGTAGAGCACAGTGAGAGGGAGCAAGAGCTGGAAGGGATCCTCTGTCTGCTCACAGCACACAAACAAGCCCCTTCGCAAGGCTCATCTGCTGCCCGTGCGACTGGCCCAGTGGGGCAAAACATGATCCACCACAATAAAGTTATTTTTAACTCAATGACTCGCAAATGAGCCCTGGCTTTGACACAGTGGCGTATTAAAATGCATGCACCAACTCTGGGATTTGTTTTCTCCCCCTGGTTTGGTTGTAGTTGTTAATTCTTCCCTCTATTTCTTTGTTTTTTCCCCCCTCTCCCACTCCCTGGAAAGCAGACTAGCACAGTAAACACACCTGCGCAAAGGGTTGTAAGTCTGTAACTTAGAGAAGCCGTGAGTCCTGGATGGCTACCAGACTGTAATATCAACTGCTTCTTCTGTCACAGACTTCACTTTCAAACTGAGCCCTGTGCTGGACTGGATGAATGTGGAAGCAGAGAGTATCCCAGCCATGATGTAGTGGGCTGTGTAGGTTATGTCATTCTGTGTCAGCCAGCCAAGCATTATGTGGGGGGGGGGTGATAGTTGACGTGATAACATCTATCTGAAAGGTAACGTGTAACAGAGATTGGGCTGAGGCTGAGAGGCTACTGTAGATAATTACATGCAGGCAGTCATCATGGTAACATCCGGTCGCAGTACCAGTTTGCTTAGCTTGCTGAAATCTAGACGGCAGAACTTCATTCTATACAAACCATTGCAAAATGTTTCTAACTCCAATTTCTACTTTATTAGTAAGTAGGCTTGTTGTTGGCTGCTGAGGGTGATAATGTTATGTGCTTCAAAACTGAAAAGTGGCCATTATCTGTATAGGAGCAACATTCCAAAAAGCTACTTAAAATTGCAATAACAAAATGATGGAAAATGCTATTAACCCATTTAATCCCATCGGTCACAATAGTGGAAAGAAATGTTTGTACTTTACAGGCTCTAGAGAAGATCAACAAATGAGTCAAATTATGCATGAGTAAAAAGGTGTCTAGTATTTATTTTTTTAACCTTTATTTTACTAGGCAAGTCAGTTAAGAACAAATTCTTATTTTCAATGACGGCCTAGGAACAGTGGGTTAACTGCCTGTTCAGGGGCAGAACGACAGATTTGCAACTTTTCGGTTACTAGTCCAACGCTCTAACCACTAGGCAGAGAAGTTTAATATGATTTCTCTAATGGTCTCAAGACCACAAGCATAAATGTCCAAGGTGTACTTTTACAGACATATTGGCACCAGAAGTCTGTATTCAACAGCTTTAAAAAACAAATACATTGTTGGCATTTAAAAATATTTTCTATGTAAATATGTTTTAAAAAAGGGTCTAGTTTACAAATGTGCCTTCCATTTTCAATCCATTGAATCAATGGCACTGGAGGTAAATGAACATATCTTAGCAGTGTGACCAATGGTGTGACCAATGGTGTGACCAATTCAGAGGCTCTAACTCATTCATCATAGCAGAGTCTTTATTTTTTTCAGTAGATTGAAGTCGATTTGGGTTGTGGATATACTTCATCAAGATGATCTTACAGACGTTAATCCATTAGCCTCTACATGCTGTATGTTTAAATCAATGATTGACTGTAGAAAGTCATATTTTGTCATTTCAGGGGGGGGGGGGGGGGATTGGCCATGTATAGACCCATAAACTGAATTAGTGTAATAATGTAACAAATATTGAATGTCAGTAAGGTTTGTTTGGCATCTCTTGCACAAGGGAAGACCTGGCTATCAGAGCATTGGGACATAGCCACAGGTGTAAACCTGGTTTGTATGGGTATTTGGGCTGAGATATAAAGGTGTAGAAATAAGGTGTCTGGTTTATATTAATATTGGGACTCAGTCAAAGGTGTAGACCTGGTTTGCGGGAGTACTGGAGCTTAGGTGCAGGGGTATACCTGGTTTACAGTTTATGAGTATCCAGGCTTTGGCACATATTTAGACCTGGCTTAGTTGACTATTGGGGTTCAAGCACAGGTGCAGACTTTGTAGGTATGTAAATTGGAGCTGAATTACAGGTGTACCCTTGTGTGTATAAATATTGGGTCTGAATTGGAGAAGTACACCTATTTTTTTACAATTGGGCCTGACATGTAGCAGTAGACCTGTTAAAACATTAAATAAAATGGAGGTTACACGTGCAGGTGTACACCTGGTCTGTAAGAATATTGGGGCTAAAGTACAACTGTAGACCTTGTTTGTAGGGATGTTGAGGCTTGGGCACAACTGTTTTATATATGAGCATGCCCATGGATGTACCTGCTTTACGAGTAATGGAGTGTAGAAATACACAAGGCTCATATGGCTGGGTCTGGACGGACGGCTATCGAAAATTCAAATCCTCTGGCAACAAGTTTGTGGTAGGAAAAAAATGGTTTAAAATGGGGCACGTGTTATAACACTACTATGAGTTTATCAATGAAATGACTAGCGTATACAGGTCAGAGATTACAGGACTAAGATATGCAAATAACAGGGTTTGGGTGTGCAGCAATTAGTTCCATATGTTACTGTTGGTGACTTGGGGAATAGAGGCCTAAGGAAAGTGGCCCGAGGAGTATTGGAAAAGGAACTGGAGTCTATGAGTACCATATAGGGCATTTAGGGCTATGATATGGGTATATCGGTACTTGATTGTATCAATATTAGGGAATTGGCATGTGGGGGTTAGGGTCAGGGCATGGGGTGTGTGGCTAATTGGGTTTAGGTGTGTGGGTAAGTGGGCTGTGGTATATAGATATTGGGGCTGAGGAATTGGGGTCAATGTATGTTCATTGTATTATAAGCACATCACAATTGTGGCCGAAAATATAACTTTTTTTTCTCTTTTTAACATGCTTTTCAATATTTTGTGAAAATACAAATCTATGGATTACATGTTAGGATTACTAATGGCTAGGGTAGGTTACTTTCTAAATGTAATCCGTTACAGTAACTCATGTTTTATTTAACTATGCAAGTCAGTTAAGAACAAATTAATATTTTCAATGACGACCTAGGAACAGTGTAACCCACTGGGGCAGAAGGACAGATTTTTACTTCGTCAGCACGGGGATTCGATCCAGCAACCTTTCGGTTACTGGCCCAACGATCTAACCACTAGGCTACTTGCCGTTACATGTCCAAAATTGTAATCAGTAACATAACTTTTGGATTACCCAAGCTCAGTAACGTAATTGGATTACTTTTATTTTATTACTTTCCCCTTGAGGAGACAAAATGTATATTGAACAACATCTATTGCAGGATAAAGCAATGTTAGAGTTTACATAGCTGGCCATGAATGTATGTTGCATTTTACTTTATGGGTTGGTTATGTAGGCTTCTTATATCCCACTCTTTTCTACTACAGATACTAATACAATTAGACTATATCTTCACCAAAGTCGGTCAAATCTCCAGTCATTCCAGTTGATTTAATACCCCTTGATTTTCAGGAAAAGGATTGTGAAATATAGCTTAGCCCAAAATTACCTGAGCATAACTCAAACTAAAAGCTCATTAGCCTACTCTGTTAATGATTTTGTTGTCATGGAGGACTGATTGGTGTCATTGCGTCGTGTTGAAAAATAAATGCTGCTCTCATGGAATCGCATGCTTTGAGCACTACCGATAAGTGCTATTTGCATGTGAAAGATGAATGCCGTATGCTGCATTTTCTATAGGACTATTAACTTTTTTTGTTGGTGTCACCTTGATATCTCAACAATTTGCAGATGTTTAAGTCTATGTTAAGTCTGTTTAAGCATGTGTCTGTTAGGCCTGTTTTTTATATATATTTTTTTATCAGCACGAACTAGATTGAGCAATAAAAGCCCTACTTGTGGCCTTCATAAATTAAAACTTGTTTTTGACAGTATGTGGAAGCACAATGCCACAGAGGAAGGGAGGAAATCCCTCAAACTTTTATCCACACTATGCGGTGGTTGCAAGAGCACAATTCTAACTGGCTGTCCGCTGGTCGAAAAACATTTGGGTTAAAATACACATATAAACTGAGTGTACAAAATATTGAGGACACCTGCTCTTCCTATGACAAATTGACCAGGTGAAAGCTATGATCTATTATTGAGGTAACCTGTTAAATCCACTTCAAATCAGTGTAGATGAAGGGGAGGAGACCGGTTAAAAGAAGGATTTTTAAGCATTGAGACATGGATTGTATATGTGTGCCATTCAGAGGATGAATGGGCAAGATAAAAGATTTATGTGCCTTTGAATGGGGTATGGTAATAGGTGCCAGGTGCACCAGTTTGTGTCAAGAACTGCAACGCTGCTGGGGTTTTCAAGCTCAACAGTTTCCCGTGTGTATGAAGAATGGTCCACCACCCAAAGGACATCCAGCCAACACAATATTAAAGTGTTCTTAATGTTTTGTAAACTCAGTGTACATTTGTGAACAGCCATCCACAACAACCACAATCTAAGGTGCAAATGGCTAAATGAGAGAGCAGCACTGTGATTCACATCACTGCGCTACTGTTTGTAGATTTCAATAATAAGTGTTATCCGTAGCGCACGTAGGCTACACCACTGCTGTTGTCCTTACCTCCAAGAGTTTATTCAAGTTGGATAATCATTGGATGCAGTCAGGGCCATTGGAAGATAATAGCTTGAACTGTAGCCTACAAAAGCCTACTCTTTTCACGCAATCCTTCAAAAGGCATTCGGTGTGTCATCACAGTGGTCTCTGACTTGTGGTCAGATTCGCTCAGGCGGAACAAACTTACATTTGTGCCTTTTTTCAATGTTGATTCGAAAAAACAGGAGTCAAATATTTATTGCAAACATACATTATGAATTTAAAAGTAATCCTAGAAGTATTACAATATTTTTGCTGATAAAGTAACAGATTACACCCCCCCCCATGTATTCGGTAAATTCCAAGGGGAATTTGGTTACATGTCCCACTACCTGAATATCACTTGTTTTGATTAAATATAAGTCATGTTCTGCTTTTTCTTATCACTCGATTCTAGGATTCAAATGGCCCATCAGTGTCTTTTCACAGATAACAAAACAAGCACTAAAGGCTTTTCTTGAGAAGGACACTGAGCATCTTTTCCCAGAACATGTCTCACCCTGAAGAGGCTCCTGTGTCTCAGTGTGCTTCCCAAATGGAAACCTAGTCCCCATAGTGCGCTACTTTTGACCACAGCCCTCAGGGTCCTCAGTTGTTTTAGCAGCCCCCTAGCAATTCAGCCAGATCTGTATGAAAGGGAGCTGTGTGCCTCCAGTAATGCACTCCCAGTGTAAAGGAGCCCGAGCTAACAGCACTGTCACAATAACACAGCTCCACCTGGCTTAGGTTACCTTTTCACTTTAGACACACCATCATAAGAAAGGCCCCCTCTTTGGAGAGCACCACTGACAAAGCACGACACACACACAAACAACAGGAAACAATAAAATAAATGACATGCTGAAGTCTCTGTAAAGGTGAATGTAAACAGTCCCATGCTTATTCATCCAATGCATAAGCAGTACGTAAGTAGCCTTGCAAAAGCCTTGTGCGAGCCGGAATGGCTCATAGGGTAGGAGCCTCCCGTTTCTGTAGTGTGTAGCAGCTTGATGTACAAGTATACCCCCTGGACAGGACGCAAGTCTATTGCATTAGTGGCACAATAGTGAATTAGCGCAGTAGTGTGTGTGTGTGTGTGTGCGCATCAGAGAGAGCGCAGACAGTCAGAAAAGTAAGTCAAAAAGACAGTAAGAGACAGACTAGTCAAACAATCCAACTGGGGTCCTACAAAAGCAAAGTCTGTGACAAGGACAGGGCAGAGCAGAATGAGCTGTCCAAAAATAACCCTGGCCTGAAACATATTCTTCGGCTATCAGTCAATGCAAATGCTTTCCAATTGTCCCCCAGTGGCATTTTGTAAATGACGGATCTCTATGGCAAGACGCATCATTCACCCAAATTTGGTCAAAATCGGGCCAGTGGTTTCAAAGATATCGCATGGGTTCGCTAGACTCATATCCCTGAGCATGTGTACCAAATGTCACCACTCAGAGTCAAACAGATCAATAGATATAAATGTGCCCATTATTGCGCCACCGTGTGGTCGATATTAAATGTTCTTACATATGTCGAGTCTTGATAGTACTTGCAACGTGTACCAAATTGTGTTACAATACAAATATCATTTTACTTAACTAGGCAAGTCAGTTATGAACAAATTCTTATTTACAATGAAGGCCTACCCCGGCCTCCCCTAACCCAGACATCGTTGGGCCAATTGTGCACCGCCCTATGGGACTCCCGATCACGGCCAGCTGTGATCTAGCACTGAGATGCAGTGCCTTAAGACTGCTGCGCTACTCGGGATCCTTGGTTTATATGCATTTATGTGCCAGACCACGCCCAGGTGTTTATTGGTCAAAAGCAGCCATGTTGTTTTAGGTACTAGTCTGGGAAATTTTGTATTGAGAGACTTTTTTCCATAGATGCCACATATCAAGTTTTGTGCAGATCGGTCCCAGAAGAGTAGCATTTTAAGTATTTTTCACAAAATTCTAAATGGCAGACCTCATCAGTCCCTGAGGCAAATGTGTTCCTTGTCCAGAATTTCATGACTAAGTCAAACGAGGTGAGGGGCGGGACATTTCAAAGTTTGTATTTATAGCGCCACCATCTGACCAATCATTGTAATTTTGTAAAAGCCAAATCTTTATGGCAAGGAGCATCATTGACCCAAGTTGTCAAAATCGGGACAGTGCTGTCAGATATCACGAGTGACTAACGAACGTACGAACAAATGTACGGACGGAGACAGATTCACAGTCCCTTCTCCAATTTCATTGTGGGGGACAACAATAGCTGGTGAAATCCTAAGTACATTCTAGCCTGCGTGGATTATGTATGAGGAGTAATGGTTGAGTAAGATGTTGAGCACTTGTAAATTAACGGAAAGATCACAGGCCAATCATAGAGTAGCAGTGGCACCCGTTTTGTCCCTTAACCTAGGATCTAAATTGTTGTCGTCATTGCACACACAGTACATGCACGGAAACAAAGCCATATTAGTGCTGTCTCCCAGAGGTCATATTGCATTCTCATACATTCAGCAGCCCCACAAAGTGATCCCCTCTCAGGACTCGATCCAACACGAAGACTGTCCACAGCATTAGCCTGGCCTTGTTAGAACAGTCTGCCCTGTCTAGCCTACACCCCAGGTTGGGAAAAACAGTGACTTCTCAATGGTTTCTATTTGGAGCTAAGGATAGAGCTTAGCATTGCTAGATCAACACTGTTATGTACTGTCATTATACGAGTAGTGCTGCTCGTTTCCTAGTCGATTGTTCTTACTGAGTATCCTAGTCCCACCCTCCTCACCTAATATTCATGAGTTACATGGGGAGCGCAGGTGAGCTGCAATTCGTGCTACAGTAGGTTGGAAATCACAGATAATTTCGTAGGGAAAATATAAGCTTGCAAAGACAAACAAAGCCTAGGTGTCTTTCATCAAGGTGGTGTAGTTTACGTTGTAGCTGAAGAAACAGGAACGGGTCTGGACTCATAGTGTGACTGACGTCAACATATGATCTAGCCCCTCGACTATGTTCTCGTTAGGATATGAAGTAAATAAGCAAACATTATCCTCATAATCATCATTAATTATTAGTCTCTGGAGCAGCATACTCTGCACATGCAAGTGGTACTGTGCTTATGGAAAGTGCAGAAACAGCTATTCTTAGACTGTTACGTAGAAACATAATTACGCATTAGAAAAACAGCACGTAACACACAGACTCTCACCCCAATTTGACTTTTACAGCACAACTTACTAAGCAGTCTGACCCCACATGCTCCCCAGTTCCAGCTGGCTACACTACATCAGCTGCTCTAACGGAGGACCTCGTAGAATTCAAATACCTTTCTAATGCTTCATCCTCTGTTGACGCAGAAAAGGGGAAAGCTATAATACCCCAATCTATCATTTCTTGGAGTCCCGGTTTGATGATTAGAGAGAAATGTTGTATGAGCCATTATGTGTATGACTGAGTAGCCAAAACACCTCATGCTGTTAGCTGCTAGCAATAGACAAAACCCTGTGACAAAAAAAAAAGATTTAGGAAACTTGGCTGTTTTGCTCCAACTCAAGAAGTGCCAAAGCTAAAAGCAGAAGAATACTATTCTCGATCCAACAGGCAGATTACAGTAATTTAATGTGAAATATAATATTATGTGATATACTCTAATGTTACCGACTTCCAAATTTGTCATGTCTACAGTATGTAGGCAACACTGAAATTACTACTGTAAAGTAATGTAACTACTGGGAGGGGACACAAAGAGAGAGAGGAAGAGAGAGCAGGAAAGAGAGAGAGAGTCAGATTCTCTACACATTACTGTCTGCAATTGACATATCAAATACCACCAAGATTTTTGAGGGATTGTCCGCTTCTTTTTGTCCATCTCTGGTGAATTCTATCCCGAGTCGGGGCAGATGAAGAACTACAGAAAGAAATCTGGCACAACACATCCAGTACCAATGATGTCATGAATATTGTCATGCTTCTTGGATATAATCTAAATAACAGGACCACTCCACACCTGTGATTTGCCAACGTTGACCGTTACTATTGAATAACTCGGTACGGTCTTTTTTCCAGATATAGTTTTACACAAAGTTCTGAAAATACTCCCAAATTAGTAGATAAGACTTTGGCCTGAAAGTATTTTCTCAGTAGATTAGTACAATAAAAGAGTGACACTTAAAAGTGAAGAACACTCAATAATAACTGATATAATACATTTTTAAGTATAGCACCTAATAATGTATAAAAGCAACTTAAATTGCTTTACAAATCCCTTCTGAAAACAGGGAAAAGACAGCTAAATTCACTGATCCCGGATTTACTGACATGCATGGATAACAGATTTGCCAAAAGAGGCAAAACATTATTTTTTTTACCAATGTAGGCAGTTCTTTAAAACTGTAATCCTACTCTTAAAAGGATAATCCATGTGGAAAGATTTGAATAGTATTTCAATGGTGTTTTCAAAAAGTACACATTCTGTCTGTTACAGGTGTGATACTGTAACTATACAATACAAGCTTGACTGGTATGCACATCAATGTAAACAGAACCGCATATTTAGTAGGGTTGGACGGTATCCAGATTTACATGCCTTCATACTGTTCCTGTACCATACCAGGGTATACGGTATTACCGGCAGCGCACACAAGAGTTCTTTTTTTTATGCTATCAAGTACTTGCTATTTCCCATAGCAGACGCTAGGTAAATGCTAACAGACGCAAGCAAACAAACTAAATGCAAGGACAGATAACCCAGCACATAAAGTTATACAACTATCTCAGAAGGCCACCCACACTTAATCCTGGAGGGGATTGATGGTCTCTGCTGTAACCAAGAAACTTCCTCTTGAAAGCTAGCCACCTATTGCTAGCAAGTTAGCAAAACAAATGCATAACTGGAGCCCTGAGCTGGAGGAAATCTATTTGGCACTTAGATAGTAAACTTGTAGTTATAAGACATTTATCTGGCAAACATTAGTAGTGAACTTCAAGTGTAACTTGATCACCTCTCTTGTGCTGCTCAACTCGAAACATAATTTTGCTCCATGCGCTCTTTGTAAACGAGCATACCATGTGACTAGCTCAATTGACTTATTGTGAATAAAAAATACAAATAAAACGACACTATAGAAAAATCATAGTCAGTATTTCAAAATACCCCGGTATCCGGTCCAAGCCAAATATTTAGCGATACAGTCTTAAATTATTATTATTTTAATTAGCTAAATCCATCAGTTGAGCAAACTGGCATCTGTAAAAAATAAAAATAAAACTTTCTCAGTAAATAAAAATGTTCAGCTGGATCCACTTCAGGGGACTATCACATCATGCCCTCTTATTCCACTGCATGAACTCAGGCATTCAAAAAGACAGGCAAAATACCCAAGAGCATAATAAATTACAGGCTGTAATTTTCAGCCTACAATAGTACACTCAGACTGCCTGGTGTCCTCAACTACTCTCAATACTGTATATTCAGAGATATCGCTGCTCATTATAATGAAAGATTAACATGCATCTGTCGAGCACACACTCTTTGCAACTCTAGGAGAAAATACTTGAAAACGTGTAGATAACATTTGCTAAATCTGTTACAGCATAGCCTGTTCCCTGAGTGTACAAAAGCTCTAGGCTGAAGAGCTTTTAGCCTCTGAGTGTTTTGCAGGAGATAGGCCCTAAGTGGATATTTTAGAGGTCTCCTTATCAAACTACTAAAAATACACACCCATTCTTGAAGAATTTTATATGAGGCAATAACCTGCAATGAATTTCAAACCTAGTCAGGGTTAGGAAGCAAAATGGTTAAAAAATAATTAAAAAATATCATTATTTAATTCCTAACAGCTATGCACCAACGTGATCATGCCTCTTTAAAACTTACTACCTTCAAGACCAAAAGCAAAGACATGGTGCTACAATTTAATAATTATATTTGACCAATAACAGCTTGACATTTAAGTCATACATTATAAATAATTTAACATTTGTACATAAATATTTTACACATTTAGTCATGGTCAGTTAAGTGCTATAATAGGATACTATTGTTTTTACTTTAGTGACGGTTAGGTGACTGCACCCTATATGGCCTTGTGCTCTAATAATGACAAGTAGGCTAGGCCATATGGATTTCAATGTTGAGCCATGACTCGGTAGGTTCATACAAACAGCCAGATGGCAGTAGTATGGTATTGAAGTGACATATTACGGTAGTCTGTGTGAAATAAAGCGCTATAATAGTCTATTTGTAATATTCATCATGACAAAGTTGTAGTTTATCGGTTTGTTTTTGCTGAAAATTGTTGAAATTAGGTTTTGAATTGTGAATGTATAATGAAGGGTTACAGGCTTTAGTTGTATTTTCCCATAACCTTTCAATTTCCATTTAAGATGCAATATGCAGAAATCGCTCCGCCATTTACTGGTTGCGAAAATTCGATTTGTCCGCCTAAATTCAGTTTATGTGCCAAAACAAGTAGTCATTGTGTAGAGAATGCTTGTACCGTCTAAACCGCTGTGATATACAATATTTTGGGTTATGTAAAATGTATTTTCAGCTGTTTGATGCTGGTTTACAAAACCGAAAGTAAATGACGCAAAAACTAAAAACATTAAAGGGGGGGGTCATGAAGGAAACAATAGTATACTGGGCGGTGGAAGGGCTGCAGGAATGCCCACATGCAGGAACGTCCGAATTGTGGGCTGCAGTTGCACACTGTAGATTCTTAGACTTGTTATCAATTAAAATGATAGATCTATAACTCAATTTCTATGTTCATTTGGTCCGGTTGCCAAAAAAGTGACATTGTAGCTTTTAAAAGGCTACATTATTTCACTTCAGCCTCTTATGACATAGACAAGACAGGTAGGCTGCACGTGTTTTAGCCTTACGGTCACAATAACATGCATGACACACATCGTCTGTCAGAAAATAAGATTACGAGTCAACATATTCGAAGGACATCTAAAAACACAATGGATAGGTCGAGGACACCATGTAACCATCGACATTAACATAATTACACAGTAGGCTAGCTATACTCTTTATCGGTATAACTCAAACAATTAGCCTATGCCAGAGCTCCCTAGAACATGGTTTATTGCAACATAATACCTGCGGCTCGCTGAAATAGCACTGTTACTGCATATCGCTTCCTCTCTCGTCTTCATCCCTGTCTTTGAGGTGTTTGCTCATCTCGTCCACGCGTTCTCCCTAGACAGGTGTTTATATTTACGTATGCGTTACGTCATGCACAGCCCTCACGTTTTACCTGAGAGGGGTCTGGCGCTGAGATCCGGACTGAAAAATGGTTCAATCTTGTAGAGAGAAGAATCAGCTTACTTTTTATGGGATGTTGTTTTGTACCGTTTAATTGTAGTTGTAGAAGCATGCTTCGTTTCAGTTACGGGACCTTTTGTACTTTTAATAACATGAATTGTCTAGTGTATATGATTTTGTTGCAATTAGTGTTTAAGTCATTCAGATAATAGTCAGTGAGATACACTCTTTGATTGTCAATAGTTTAATATGCTGTGAATGTAACTTTAATTCATAACAGAGAAATACTTTACATACCAGTGTATGTCCGGGCACAGCTTTATCAAAACCAAATGAGTAACATAAAATAAAATAAATGGACTGAAGAATTTATAAGTACCACTTTCAGGTCAGTCCAATTATTGACCTCTTCAAAATGGTAGACAGTACTAAATAGGCTACTGTATTTTCTCAATGAAAATTACAACTCAATATTAAAACTAATAATATACATATTTGTTGGCAAAATAAGACAGCTGAAAAGTCCAATATGAATCAAATTTCAAACACAATTGGGAATAATACATACAATTATTTCATAACATCAAAATTATATGTGGAGGACATAAATTACTGTATCTCATAACAAAACAGAAAAAGTAGTCTTCTACAGTGTGTAGGTTGTTGTTAAGACTAGCAACCAAGGTCTTAAAACTATCAAACAGTTTTATTCCTCTTTCCTGGGCTCAGGCACTGACAGACTCGAGGGCAGGACATCAGGCTCCTGAAAATACAACAAAAATAAGAAGAGGGAACTTGAAACTTAATGCAATTATACATACTACATTAATGTAGTCTGAGAAGGACAAAGGTTTGGAGCTTCAGGGAAGGGGACAGCCAGTGACATGGCTGTTCAGATGGCAGGCCAGAGTGACGCTGAGCAACGCCTCAGTACGTGTGGAAAGGAGCTGAGAAGCAAAGGATCATTAGAGACATCTACAGTAAGCACTAGACTGTCACATAACATGGTGTTAAGTGGTGAGGGAGTGTCATATTACAGTAAGCAGTCTATGACACTGTCGCAGTCCCTCCCCACTGTCACATATTATGTGACAGTCTAGTCCTTACTGTAGATGCCTCTGACCCTTTGCTTCTCAGCTCCTCTCCACACGTACTGAGGCGCCGCCCAGGGTCTTTCTGGCCTGCCATCTGAACAGTTATGTCATTGGCTGGGACACTGCACGGGTCCCCCACTCCCTGGAGCTCCAAGCCTTTGTCCTTCACCCAATCGCTATTGTCACTGCCCTGTGCTCAGCGGAGAAGACACAATGTACACAATCAATCATGACTCAGAACTGAGTGTGCCAGTCAATACAGAGAAACTCGAAAGAAGACACTGCTGTACCTGCTTTAGATACATCAACCACCAGTACACCACGGTATAGGCCTGGTACAGAGAGTCCTTCAGGAATAACTATGGTAAAAGAAATGCGCTCAGGCTATTCACAAGGAGATACAAAGTGTGGCTCCCCAAGGACGGGCACATCATTGACACGCAGGCACACCGGCCCAGTCTCTGATGGAGGGGACGTGTCATAGGTCAAGGTGTCTAAGAGGTGGGATAAGAGAACACACACCCAACCTAGAAACAAAAGCTCATTGTAGTGTGCTAATTCCATTGAGAGAAAATTGTATATACATTCTCAGAGGAGTACACCTCCCCTTTCCTGTGTTATTCAAAAGTCTCAAAGCTGACCCTAGAGGACATGGGAAAACAGCAGACTGAAGAGTTCATCTGAGGGTAGTCAAATGTTTAAAGATAGCACAGACAGTGAAACATGGATCACTTTTAATTCATCTTGTGAAGAGAGATTCAATTCTCCTGCAAAGTATTTTTAAAGGTAGTCCTATGCTTTGAACTTCAATACAAGTATCAAAGCAATCAACATTTGAGCCTCTGAATTTTAAGGGAAAAGCAACTTTCATTGAGTTGCGAAGATACACTATCCTGGTTTAGAAATTAATTGAATTGATAAATATACAGATTCCCACTGTATGTTCTGATATAGAGAATATAATAGTCCCTGGTCAGCTCATTGGATGGCTTCTAATTGAAAGAACATGACACAAAACATCTGCAACTACTCACCTTATCCCCATCTGTTCCTTTAGGATCTTTAACAAAAAAGCTGCTTGTGATTGGGTAGAATGGTGGCGAGCAAGGAGATGGTGAGGTGGACCCAGTGGATAAGGACTGGGACCTTTTGACTGCCGAAGATACAGCTTGGGCAAAGCGGGATGGGGTAGTAGGAGAGTAGGGTTTGGGAGCAGTAAAACTCCTCAATTTCTCCAGGCTCAGTCCTGGGGATGGGGGCGCCCTGACGGGACTGGGCCGTGGAGGGGGCACACTTCTGCTCTCTTCCTCCTTTGGACTCAGCTCCACCTCAACGATCTCAGCGCCCTCTGATGTCTCCTCGTCCCACTGCACCGGAGGAGGAGGAGGGGGGGAAGCTGCCCCCTACTGGCTGCAGGGCCTGCCCTGCTGCTGCCACTACACTGCCTGGAGCCTCCCTCTGGCCAGCGTCAGGACTGGCACTCAAACGTTTCACTGCAGCCGAGGTAACGTAAAACCCAGGTGTTCTTTTGTGCTGTGGCAAGCGGAAAGAGCCAGGCTTGGGTTTAGTTGCGGGTGGAATTCTCATCTCCTTGACCTCTGCTATGGAGCCTGCTTGGTCTCCACCACTAGCAGGGGATGGAATCTTGTCATCTCTTGCAATAATTATTGTCGTCGGTGTTGAGGGGGGAGTGAATAGACTCGATCAGGTTGCCATTTACAGTGCTCACACTAGTAGTAGTGCTGTGGACTTGCTGAGACTGATAGTCTTCCCGAGGTACAGTAGACGGCAGCTCTGTCTGTTGTGTTCTGACCTGTAGCTGCTCAGCCTCTTTGAGTTCAAGTGAACCAATATCTACTTCCTTCTCTAGAGCCACATAAGGGGACTCCAACGTTAGCTCTACCTCAAAGTATCTCAGTTTCTCCAGAGTCTTCTGAGGCACGATAGTGTACGTAGTCATCCCCACCTTGGGGATGTAGTCCCTGGTCAGCTCATTGGATGGCTTCGGTGGTGCCGGGGCACTTTGAGTGGATGTTTGGTCCTGACGGGCTGCTGAGGAAGGAGATAAGGCAGGTGTGATGGGTTCAGTGGTCAGCAGCTTCTCTGTGGATGTGGACATGTCCCTCTTCTGGACCACCGCTCCAGAGGTAGAGGCTTTGGCAGGGAGACAGGGGGTGCTGGTGGCCGCTGGTGGTTCATCACAGGAGGGGTCAGTGTCCAGTTGATCGGAGGCCTGTGTTCCTGTGCTCTGTGTCACTGGCTGGGCTGCTGGTGGGCTGATAGTAGGAGAGCTCTCAGTACTACATTCACCTTTGGCCCTATCTTGTGTTGTGGAATCTTCACATGGCAAACCTGTCTGGTCACTTATTTCCTCTGCTTGGCATGGAGGGCTTTCTGGAGAACATAAAAAACATGATTTAGTACAAAGTAGACATGGATTTTGCCACATTGCTTCTAAAGCTATAGCATTACATCCATAGTTAACGCATTAGGAACTTGATGTATTTGAATTCATCACTACTTGTAAACCTACCAGCACCTTCTGTTTCAGATGCGTCCATCCCCACACTCAGCATGGGAACCGTGCACTCAGCGTTGTTCACCATGCTGTGGACTAGTCTGTCAAAAACAGGAGTTAAGAAAAGCAATGCAAAAAACCGAAGTCAAAGATGCACTACTTCATTCATAATGTAGGACTAACTGCTAGAGTTCGTACTTGCCATCTGAGGACAGATCACAAGACTGATCTTCCCCCGCTGGGCACTCGCTCTCAGACAGTGGGGAGGTCTCCATCTCAGCATGTGGGGCGTCCGGGGATGGAGAGAGACCCTCGGTTCTCTCAGAGTCCACGGAGATGTCTGCTGTTGACAGGTTAAGGCTGCTGTCGTCCTCCTGGACATCACTCATAGAGTCTAGGATCACAGAGGCAGTGGTCTCCTCCTGCTCCACGATCTCTTCCAGTGTAGTAGGTTGGCCACCTGCGGCACAACAGGATGGAGATGACAAAGGACAGAGTGAAAAGGAAGCCTGTACAGAATAAAAAAATATACCAAAACATGCATCCAGTTTGCAACAAGGAACTAAAGTAATACTGAAAAAAAAACATGGCAAAGCAATTAACTTTGTCCTGAACGCAAAGTTATGTTTGGGGCAAATCCAATATAACACATTACTACTCTCCATATTTTCAAGCTTAGTGGTTATGGGTATGCTTGTAATCGTTAAGGACTGGGGAGTTTCAGGATTAAAAAGAAACAGAATGGAGCTAAGCACAGGCAAAATCTTAGATAAAAAACCTGTTAGTCTGCTTTCCACCAGACACTGGGAGATGAATTTCCCTTTCAACAGGACAATAATGAAAAACAAGGCCAAATCTACACTGGAGATGCTTACCAAGAAGACAGTGAATGTTCCTGAGTGGCTGAGACACAGTTTTGACTTAAATCTACATAATACTCTTGTGGCAAGACCTGCAAATTGTTGCCTCGAAATGATCAACAACCAATTTGACAGAGATTGAAGAATTTTGAAAAGCATAAATGGGCAAATGTTGCACAATCCAGGTGTGGGAAGCTCTTAGAGACTTACCCAGAAAGACTCAGAGCTGTAATTGCTGCCAAAGCTGCTTCTATAAAGTATTGACTCAGGTGTGTGAATACTTACAGTACCGTGAAAAGGTATTTGCCCCATTTAAAATGCTCTACCTTTGCAAATGTTTGATACTGAATGTTGTCAGATCTTCACCAAAATATATAATATTAGACAAAGGGAACCTGAGTGAACAAATAACGCTACAATTACAGTACATACTCATTTTGTTTATTATTTCATAAACAAAGTTATGCAACACCCAATGCCCCGGTCTGAAAAAGTAATTACCCCTTCCACTCAATAACAGGTTGTGCCACCTTTAGCTGCAATGACTCCAACCAAACGCTTCCTGTAGTTGTAGATCAGTCTCATGTCACTGTGGAAGAATTTCAGCCTACTCTTCCATGCAGAACTGCTTTAACTCGGCAACATTTGTGGGTTTTCAAGCACGAGCTGCTCGTTTCAAGTCCTGCCACAACATCTCAATTGGGATTAGGGCTGGACTTTAACTAGGCCATTCCAAAACTATTTTTGTTTTTGCTTTTTAGCCATTTTCGTGTAGACTTGTGTGTTTTGGATCATTGTCTTGCTGCATGACCCAGCTGCGTTTCAGCTTCAGCTCACAGACGGATGGCCTGACATTCTCCTGTAGGATTCTCTGATACAGAGCAGAATGCATGGTTCCTTCTATTAAGGCAAGTCATCCAGGTCCTGAGACAGCAAAGCATCACCAAACCATCACACTACCACTACCATGCTTGACCGTTGGTATGAGGTTCTTACTGTAGAATGCAGTGTTTGGTTTTCACCAAGCATAATGGGACCCATGTCGTTCAAAAGGTTTTAACTTTGGACTCATCTGTCCATAGAACATTCTTCCAAGAGTCTTGATGATCATCCAGGTGGTGCCTCCAGGTGATTTTTAACAAACTTGAGTCAACTTTTTGGACAAGATGGGTCTCATGTCAGGCAAATATAGACATCGGCCCGATGTCTAGTGTAACGCAGATGTGCAAAACCGATGTCAAAGCTGACGTACCTACGTTATATTAGGTATGCACATGACGTAATGACGCCATGTAAAATTTTGCACAACACAGCATTCCTAACCTAGCCCACAATGTCTGCCGTGTGGATCGAGCAGTCAACAAGTCGAGCAGTCATTTGAAAGAGTAAGAACATTTCAGCAAGACAACCAAAACGTCAAGATAATGAAATTCATTGCACTTGACAATCAACTGTCGTGTCGTGGGTGATGTTTGCTTTCGCCGACTAGTCGAGCACCGGTACACACAATAAAGTGCGCTATTTTTCAGATGTTGCCCTACCGGAGTTACACAGTAGTGGCGTCACTGCCATTAGCTTCACGACTGACATTTGGACCAGCAATATCAGCCCCATGAGCATGCGGAGTCTGACAGCACAGTGGGTCGTTGAGGAGTTCGTACTGAGGAAGGTCATATTGCATGCTCATGAATGTGCTGGTTGTCATACCTCTGCTGACATTTCAATAGCATTTGTGGACATGTTTGAAACATGAACACACCAGTGTGCTCCATTCGAACAACTGATTTGAGAAAGAATCTCAGCAACTGCGCTTGCAGCAGACGTGATACCCTCTGTCATGGCATTGAAACGCCTGCTCAACAAAACTGCCGACACAGGCTGTGAACAATTCAGTGGCATTCTCTCTTTATTGTGTCACCACCATGCTCGATGCTATGTACCAAGACCGCTACTTCGATGCAGACAAGAAACAGGGTTTACGTGTAATGTTACATACACAGTTGGAGAAGATGGAAATGGGCACAGTGACAGTGCGCACAGAGGAAGAGAGGCTGCGGACAGACAGAGCTGAAACTTCACTGCTTGGCATGTTTGATGAAATCCTGGTTGAGAATGAAACGATTGAACAAATAAACAAGGAAACAGCACAGCAAGTAAGTGAAGGAAATAGGTTTTGATTATGTTTTACTGGTAATGCGGACATAAGTAAATTCCCCCCAAAATATATTTTTGGACAGTGTGGTGTGTGTAACCTTTATTTAACTAGGCAAGTCAGTTAAGAACAAAATCTTAATTACAATGAAGGCCTACCCCGGTCAAACCCGGACGACGCTGGACCAATTGTGCACCGCCCTATGGGACTCCCAAACACAGCTGGATGTGATACAGTCTGAATTCGAACCAGGGACTGTAGTGACACCTCATGCACTGAGATGCAGTGCCTTAGACCGCTGCGTCCATGTGTGTGTGTAGACTATTTAAAATGTACTAGAATGCATAAAAGGCCGCTAAAATGTTAAATATTGGTTAAATCGTTTTTTTGTCAAGGAAAATATTGGTATTGGCTAAAAATGTCACTAATTACTAAAAATGTCACTAATTACTAGTGTCACTTTCACAATCACACAACAGCGAACATAATATTATTGTGTTCGGGATACTTCAGACAAGTGAATTGGGCTTAATGAAGACATCTAGCATCTCATATTCCACTCTAGTTCTTCCCTCGGCACTTCAAGGCCATCACAGGGAAACAGAGAGCAGAAGGAACATTCAGCAGGCTGGTTATACAAAAGCTGAGACTCCTCACTGTGCAGTCTGATGTCGAACTGAAATGAACAGCCGTGGGACGTCAGGGAGAGACATCCAGAATCGGGGCTTGATCTTTCTCTGCGAAGTCGATGATGTGAAGCCAGCGGGGGAGGGAGGGCAGATGGAAGATGTAGCAATACAAGCAGAGAGCAGTCACATCTTTTATTCATACGATCTGGGATAATTGGCTAGTGTAGTATTCAAATACTGAACGTACAAATTACATTTCTATGAAATACACGCAGGTCTGACAACTCAAGGAGTTGACGTGTGGAAAGCGTAACTGGAGGCTTGTTACAAAAGACTGGAACAGAGCGGAAACAAGTATCAAAAGAGCCATTTGAAAATGCAAAAACACAATTCAGAATAAACAAGAGGATGATGGCTAGATCCAACGCAAAGTCTCCCGGGGCCGTCTGTATTGCTGAACGGCTGGGAGTGATTAGAACGTACTTCATGTATATTTAACCTTTAAAAAGATCACTAAAGATCATTCCTCTCTCACAGAAAGCATGCAACCCAATCTAAGCTAGTCAGTAACAGGTATAACCAAAAGCCGGTATTCAATCAATAGCAGGTAGTGGATTTCCGGATAGTACTTTCTGACCTGTTTCCCTTGAATAACAGTGTGTCTGATTTCCATCACTTTATAATCATAAACCCATAGAAATCCATGCATTGGATCAAAAGTCTGGAAACGGTCGTTCAATGTATCGCAACTAAGTAATGCATGTATTTACGTCTGTATTGTTGTGTTCAAGAGTATTTTGTTTGGCCAATTTCATCATATTGAGGTGGAAACACTCAGCAAGAAAATCAACAGGACACGTTCATCTGATTGACGGAACGTGTGGGAAGGAGAAGCAGCAGGCCAGCGCAGGAAGAGGAGATGCTTGAGGAGGAGGTGAAAGAGGCAGCAGAGCAGAGTGGGTAGGAGAGACAACAGGAAGCTTGCGCCAGCGCAGAATCTCCCTCGGGCACTAAAGTCTGGTGACGCGCAGGCTGCAAGTTTAGGAGGGAGGAAGTACTGATAGAACGTGGTGTTTACCCTTATGGAGGAACATAATAATATATACATCTCCCATGAGATCACAACATTTTTTTCTTTTCTGAATTGTATTCAAACTCTCGAGTACTGAAGGCTTCACAAGTGTAGCCATTTCATTCTGTAACTGTTTCATATTGACCACTAGGAGGCATCGGAGTCAAATACAATGACTGCAACTCCCACTGATCAATCATTGGTCTTATTTACTATTCTCAGTTGTTGACTTTAGAGACCAAAGTACAATATATGTACTCAAGGTCTCAAACCAGAAGAAAGAGAAACTAAATCACCAACATCCCAAAAAACCTTTCAGGTAACTCCCCAATGTAAGAAACTACACCTGAAATACAGTATCTAGACAGGGGCTTGAGCACAAGCCGATTCAATACAGTTCATATGAATTCAGTGAAACCACTCTTACCTCTATCTAGCAAAGTTTCATCTTGGACAACCACTCCAGGAGATGCGGGGGGTGGAGGAGCCTTGCGCTTTGTCCTCTTCAGTGAAGACTCTGTTCTGCGACTCAGACCAGTCGTCATCTCCACAACAGAAGAGGAAAACGAGTTAGTTGAAGTATGCAAAGAAGTAACCTACCTGAAATGATTGATTTGCTTGTCTAGGATTTCAATTTTAAAAATGCATCATGAGCCATTTCTCTGGACATACTAATAACTACCTTTACAAATAGACCTGGTAAAGCCAGAACACAGGTCCAGTTGGGTTGAGTCCCACTCACCTGGTCACCATCCGTTTGGGTTTCGGGCTCCGAGGCGGAGATGGACCTCTGGCGATGGCTGAGGTTAGAGGGGGGGCTCTGGGACACCAGCATTGGTGGCAGAGGGGCCCGTCTCTTCTTTGACATGTCAGAAGGCATGGTGCTGCAGTTGAATGTGGAGGAGTGGGCACTGAGTGAGCTCATGCTGAGAGGTCGAGGCCTGCTAGGGAAGACTGGGGACGCCGGGGCACTGGCAGTAATTCCCTTCAAAGAGCAAACAAACATCCAATCAGATCCTGATCAAAGGCCTGTTTTCTGCAGTAAGCAAAGAGAAAACTATCCAATCACATGGCTGTGACAATATCCCCATGCCCCATCCACACACACCCACACACACCCACACACACGCATTTAACTCATAAATCAGCCAAAACTGACCTGTAAATGAACATGGTACACACCTGCTCAGGTTTCTTCTTACTTCTCCTGAATAGACTGAACAATCCCTTGTTTTCTTTCTCCTTCTGGATTTTATCTTTGCTGGGTGGAATGGTATCTGTTAGGAATATACAGATCCCGGCCATTTCACTGTTGTAGTCGGCGCACGTGACAAATACACTTTGATTTGATCATACTAACAACGTTTCTTAAATCTCTGTCAGAATTATTGATGAACTTCAAATGCATAATGTCACTGGTAAATAGAAATCGCAAAACTAAAACCCATGTAAAATCATGTTACATTACCTAGATGACCTTGGCGAGTTGGTGTAGTAGGTGAGGCAGGTATATCTGTTGAGTACATAGCTATGGAAGAGAAGGTGGAAATGATATGCGGTAGTAAATGCACCTGTGTAATTGTAAAATGAATGAATGAATGAATGAATGGTGAATAGTGTTTATTCAGAATAAGTCTCTTGTTGACAGACTTAACACACAAGATTTGGCTCTGAGTGCCGAGATTAGTTCAGAATGTATGGCAATTATTCAGATGGATGAATGTTTCGAAGGCTGACGGTTTTAAAGAGAAGCCCTTACCTTTTGTGTCCCTTGCATAAACCTCCCTTATTGCAAAATCATTGAGAGAACAGGTCAAATCCAAAGGATCCTCAGATTGGGCATCTCTCAATAAAAGTGTGCTCCGTCGGTCAAATTCACATTTCTCACAAATAGATGGTAAGAGGTCTTCAAGGGGGACTCGAGGGCTGACTCTTAGTATAGTCTTCTGGGTCTTTTTATAGTTTATTACCAGACGGACAGTTGCCTGAAGAGTCAAAGCAATTAGATTATCAGACCTCATGACTATCCTCATTAAAAATTGCCAGAAAAACATAGATCTATCATTTCCTATAGACATTACGAGATAAAGCAATTATTTTAACTAGGGCATTTCTACCACAGATGTCTCAACTGTACCTCAGGCAAATGAGGGCCAGGCTTCTTACTCTTTTCCTCCATTCCTTTGGGCTTGAGCAAAACCTTCTCTGCCTCTAGGGCCCCGATCAAAGCGTTGGGTTTGAACTTGATGTGGTTTCTGTTGGTGGTGACGAGCTCTATAGTGTGGCCTGATGGGTTCAGGTGGTACTTGGCACAAAGCATGACTAACAAATCCATCATAGGCTTGCTGAAAAACACAAAAAAGGTTAGTAGTAATAATCGCCCAAGCTAAGGATCAAAGGCTGTGTGTATCGAGAAAACACTGAACTTTTGTGTGGGAATTGCAAATGCCAAGGAGAAACTACTCTCACGAAAGTAGATGCTAATCACAGAAGACTTCTACACTCTACGTAATAATAATGCATTTATTATGATAAAGCTTTGCACAAGGAGCTGTCAGTTTGTGCTTCACACACAACTGTTGGTGATGTGGAAAACCATTTAGCAACAGCATCTACACAAAGCTATGCAACAGTTTCCAAATTCCAGTCTCTGGAAATATAATACCAAAAAGTTTAATCCTTATCATAATGAGTTCACTGTGCTCTGTAAAATAAAAGAGAGGGTGAAGAATTTGATGCTTAATCCATTTATATTAAAAAGTTGGTCTTGATTAAAGCTAGAGAGGGCAAGGGGCACAATATACCAATGGAGTATTTGAGTCTTGCAAAAATAGAAGAATGATATCTTGAGTAAACTTCGGTGATGGCGAGTGAAGAGTGTGGGCCTGTAGTTTCATACTAGGACACAAAGTCCTTGTTCTGAAAAACAACAAAGCCCTTTGACTGTGAGATATTAATCTCATGTTTGTCTGATTAGTTTTGGTCTCAGCTGAATTGGTGTGGATGAGAGTTTCATCGTCCAGACTTCATAAGACTAACTTTCATGAAATGTGTGTGCAGGGGGCCTGTAGAAAATTACACAGTCTACATGTTTTAATCTTAGCTAATTCTCTAAAGTCTAAGATGGGGGGGGGGGGGGGGGGGGGGGCTTTTAGAAACTGACATGAATTTGTTTTAAGACAGTCATACCATGGATCATTTAGCTATTTGATATTTACATTTTAGGAACCCTTTAGGTATCAATGAAAATATATTTTGAATTTTGCATATATACAATTTCACCAATAGAACCAAATCCCATAGAAACACATTGAACTACACATTCATAAATGGCAAAAGAGACATTCCTTATTATTTATTATTTAACTACGGTTTAAGTGTGTCCTATATATAGGAGATATAAGTTCAGGAAATATATATATATATATATTTTTTTACACTTATTTAAACCATAAAATGTGATTACTGGGCCAAAAACGTAAATAACATTATTAAACCTTAGCAAGTGGAAAGGAATCAGCCACATCATAAAACTTTTTTTTGCAATTAATGGTGCAAAAACCACAGCTTTTACAGCACCACCTACAATATCTGACTCAGAGAGATAGGACATTACATTAGAGCCTTGGAAAGATGATGTAATGGTAGGATGTGCAGTACTCATATACCATTTTATACTGAATAAAAAAATTAACGTAACATGCGACAATTTCAAAGATTTTACTGAGTCACAGTTCATAGAAGGAAACCAGTCAATTTAAATGAAATCATTAGGCCCTAATCCATGACTGGGAAGGGGCAGAGCCATGGGTGGTCCTGGCATGGTAACACGTGGCCTGCAGTTGAGAGGCCGGTTGGATGCATTGCTAAATTCTCTAAAACAACATTGGGAGGTGGCTTATGGTAGAGACAGGAACATGCAACTCTTTGGCAACTGCTCTGTTGGACATTCCTGCAGTCAGCATGCCAATTGCATGCTCCCTCTCAACTTGAGACATCTGTGGCATTGTGTTGACAAAACTGCACATTTTAGAGTGGCCTTTTATTCTCCCCAGCACAAGGCACACCTGTGTAATGATCATGCTGTTCTTGATACACCTGTCAGGTGGATGGAATATCTTAGCAAAGGAGAAATGGTCACTAACAGGGTTGTAAACAAATTTGTTCACAAAACTTGAGAGAAATAAGCTTTCTGTACATATAGAACATCTCTGGGATTTTTTATATCAGCACATGAAACATGGTTGCCGTGTGTTTATATTTTTGTTCTGACGCTCAAAATACATTTAGATCACGCTTCATCTTGGAATCATGGGGATGTCTTGGAGGTCATTTTCAAGGAGGGAAAGTTGGGAGCACTTGGTTGGTGTTTAGTCACAGTGGGACACTTCCTTTATTTCTTTAGTGCACTACTTTTGACCAGGGTCTATAGGCACTAAATAGGTGCCATGTGGGACTTAAGCCCAAGTCTCACCTGCCATGGACAGTGGCCGTCTTCTCCACTCCACCTGGTAGAACCACAACCAGAGTCAGGTCCCGTTCAAGTAGGTTCTCCTTCTGGTCCATGGTCATCAGAGGATATCCTGATACAGAGTGTCTCTGGGAGAGGCCTGCACCTTCCAGGCCCTTCACTGATACTGGGGGAGAGGGTGCCTTGCTTTTGGTTGACACTCTGTCAGTAGGAAAAGGGACAAGATGAGCCTCACACGATAATATTAAAACACAATATTATCAGCCTGTTACAGTCTAAAAACAATATGGTAGTATTTCACTGGTATGAATACACATCTTTCCCTGATGGTATCCATAGAAATAAGAAGCATTGAACAGGTAGAAAAAGAGAAGGACTATGGGTAATTTTTAATTTTTGTCACGAAAATAATCCTAACTGTTCACAATAGATCTAAAAACTACATTTCATGAGACATGATTCTGTTATTGCATAAAACAAATCTGGTTACACATAACACTGCATTATATAGCATGAAAGGAATCCTTTCTTCCCAACTTAAAGTAAGCAGCTATTAGATGAAAGCGTTTGGGGCTCCATTTGCAAACAAGTCACAAGACACAAGTGCAGTGATTTGTCCATTGGGCCTGAGGACGGTGAGGTGAAAGGTTAACCCATGTGAAACAGAAAAAAAAAAAGGTGGAGCACAGTGATCAAAGTTTCTGTTCCTCTGAACTGTTCTCTAAAATGTCTCTCTCTACAGGTGTCTTTTAAAACCCATCAGTCTCCCCTTTAAAATCACCGAATCAGCAATATTTCCATCAAATCAAATTGTATTCGTCACATGCGCCGAATACAACAGGTATTACTGACTAGCCTTTTTCCAAACGATACAGAGTAAAAGTGGCATCTGCTGTGTGGTGTGTACAACTGGATAGAAAAAAGTCAGACCGTCTGTCAGAAGACGTGTGTGGCCAATCCTTACTTTTATACTAATTACACCATCATCATTATAACTGACTGGGCCTAACTGGGGAGAGCGGAATCATGGGGCAGCAGGGTAGCCTAGTGGTTAGAGAGTTGGACTAGTAACCGGAAGGTTGCAAGTTCAAACCCCCGAGCTGACAAGTTACAGCGTTGTCGTTCTGCCCCTGAACAGGCAGTTAATCCACTGTTCCTAGGCAGTCATTGAAAATAAGAATTTGTTCTTAACTGACTTGCCTAGTTAGGTAAAATAAAATATGGCCGATTTTTCTTTTTCTTTAGGTCGGATTGAAAATGTACAGACAGATCAGCTCTAACCTGACTGCGACAGCTAACCCATCAGCCAAAGCAAACATGCACGCGTTTTAAAACAGACAAATCTCCTGATAAGATGTCAGACACTTTGTCCTTCAGAGGGATACTGCACATTACAGTATGAGAAACTGGCAGTGAAATGCAGTATACATGATGCGTCACTAAAACAATCTATAAATTAAAGTTGTCATTAATTATTCAAGGTGTTTTTCAGTGGGGAGTAACACAGTTGACTAAGCTGCGTGACCTGTAGTGTATGTGATTTCTTCAGAGGTCACCGCTTACTCTGAAAAAAAAGAGACATTTTTGCAATGTCTTAACTTGATGGGCCCAGGCCCACTAAGCCCCGACTTGAAATTAATATTTGTTCCTTCAAGGGGGTTCCGTTCTCAAATATTCCATGGTTCTAATCATGTAAATCACACCAGTAAGCCCCCACCTTCATTCACAATAGTTGCACAATGATGCAATTAAAAGTCATTTAACTGCTTTAGATTTTAACAAAGAGTGGGACTTATGCGTCCAGAAGCATTAGGCAGGGAAGACAAAGTGTTAAATTACAGTTATATTCAACACACAGACAAAACTAGTCTAGAACCACCAGAAATGTCCATGAATAGCCTTGTGACTAAATATGTCAACAGACGCCCCCGGCTAAAACAGACAGACTACTGTGGTCCACACCAGGCTAGGGTACAAAGTCCAGATTTCATGGCTCTAAAAGTTTGTTTGGCAATGCGATTATGGGAATGAGCTACACTCTCCCTATGTAAATGTTATACCATTCGTCGAAATTATGCCAAGATTTACTTACTTTCCACAGAGAGGAAACAACATTTAAAGTGGCATGTCTACAAATTACAACAATGACACTTTTAATAGACTCTGGAAACAAAAAAGCAGGTGCCAATATAACCAATAGAATAATACAAATACTAGTCAAAAAGTCCTCAAAAGACAAAACAGAATATTGTTGGGTTTATAAAACAGCCTAGCTTTTCTCAGGAGCCGTATCCAGAGGAGGCAGAGACAAAAAGAACTGTTTTCCTCATCCAAGCCCACGTTTCTGCAGCAGCAGCCTCTGCCAGACAGTGAGGTGACTGGTGAATGATGATAGACGGAGACATGTTGCAGCTTGACCCGTCTAAGCCTACATTTACCCCTAAGTGTTTCCCTGCATATAGGAGGTCTGGTGTGCATAAACAAACCCATTCACAACCAGGGAACATGCTGATTGGTCAATAGACAGGAGGAAATGACTAGTCTGGTGCCTTTGTTTTCTGTGTCTTTTATTGATCACAAGCTTGATACAGCTGATCCTGTGTACCAGAGTGTATCCTGTGTATGTATACCAGTGGCGGCTGGTGGGAGGAACTATAGGAGGACAGGCTCATTGTAATGGCTGGAACGGAATATATTGAACGGAGGCAAACGTGGTTTCCATTTGTTTGATACTGTTCCATTATTTTATTCCAGCCATTACAATGAGCCTGTCCTTCTATATCTCCTCCCACCAGCCTCTACTGATGCATAGAGTGTAAGATACAGCCTATAGATTGATTCATTACCACTAAGTACACAAAAGGGTTCTTTGGCTGTCCCCATAGGAGAACCATTTTTGGTTCCAGGCAGAACCCTCTGTGGAAAGAGTTCTACCTGGAACCAAAAAGGGTTCTTCAGAGGGTGACATCCGTCAAACCCTTTTAGGTTCTAGATAGCAACTTTCTTTTCTAAGAGTGTAACCTTGGTAGACAAGTCGAACTAGGCCTACTATACTTATGGACTTGCCAGTTGCCAGACTGTATCAGAACACACACAATAGTTGTGTGAACTCTGGGGTACCATTGCCAGCCATCAGTTACTGTTAGTCTGGTACCAACAATTGATGAATAACTACAGTAGTGTGAAATATGAAAACAGATGTAGAGTGAAATCAGCCTCTGATGTTTTTGCTCACACCTGGTACTGCACAAATGTGCAACGCAGCTGCAGGAAGGTCCGCATTCAGTCTACCTAAAGAAGACAATAACTAAATACATCCAGACGGCACACAAGAAGCCATATTGCATTTTCATAATCCTACAGTTAGATTAGCATCAAAGGCATGTGGCCTGTTCCTTCCATTATAGTCTGATGATGCACAAATAGGACTATAGCTCAAAGGCATAATATCCAGATACTGCTACAGACTTTCATATACCTGAGATGCCTTCATGTGTGTGAGTGAGTGAGTGAGTGAGTGAGTGAGTGAGTGAGTGAGTGAGTGAGTGAGTGAGTGAGTGAGTGAGTGAGTGAGTGAGTGAGAGCGAAACAACAGTCCATAGAAGTTCAACAGTAATGACTATGGTGTCTCCAAATCAATCCACAGACTTTGTTATAGTGTCGTACCTTTGATGGCTACTTCCGGGTCTTTGTTAGGGCAAACATAATTAACCAACCTATAAAACAAGTATTGCAATATCAAATCGCTGGCATCAGGGAGGCTGCTACTCGCTCCTCTGAATGAATAAGCCGAAGGGGCTGGGAAGCAGGCAACCTGCTCAAGCCTACTCGCTGGCCTGTATTAAATACATTCGGTTTTGATTGTTACCATTTTTAAACCAGTAATATCCTGACATGCCATTCTTATATTTGTTTTGAACCAATAAGGAAGGCACAAATAACATCACCACAAGGACTGTCTAAATTCCTTACATTCCAATGGACATGTTTGCAGCTGGATCATAGGCATGTTCCCGTGAAAGACAGTTTCAGCCTCTTCCATGAAATTCTTTCATAATCAATGGGAAACCCTGAGGGGAAAAGTAAATATTTGATGGGGGGAAAACAGATTGTTCATGCTTCTGACTGACAAGAGTGTTCTTGGAGTTGCCAAGCTGAAGTTATGTTCAGTGAATACATGGAATTATTTTACTGAGAGTTGATGCATAAAGATTAGGAAGCCTTCCCGCTGTTGAAATCTCTTACCGGCTGTGTAGCCAAAAAAAAAGGTCCCTTGGGGAAAGGTAGGTTCATGAACAAAGCGACAAACAAAGTGGCTATGCAAACAAGCCTTCCTGCTCTCCTCTGGACAACACCCTGTGTATTTTAAGAAGCGAGAGTGCAACAATGCATACCACCACCAACGTCCAAACCACTTTTTATTTTTATTGCCTTGCCTGTGTAATCTACTGAACCGGCCCTCACACATACAGGGTTAACAGAAACTCTACTGTACACTCCCACAAAACCATTGAATCCAAGCAAACTACAACCAGTAAACTAGCTACTCAAACCAACGGGTCTTACAACATTCTTGTAAGACAGTGCAAGCAACATGGCCCACATTGTCTTGTCTGAAGTTCTTACCCAGGCATGTACTTTCAAGAATCATAGCAGTAATACACAAGTGTAGATAATCCTAAAACTGAAGGCATGTACACCCACCATGTTCCCCTTCAACGCGGTCTTAGGGAAGAAACAACGCAACAAAAGTTAGACAGGGTGCTCTAGGAAGTAGAGCAAAACTAGAGTGCTTCAAGTCCACCTGTACTTTATTTTCAAATGCTGGCTACACATTCGTCCTAAAACAGATCCTGTCCTCCAATCATTAACCTGTAACGCCTTCTTACCTCTTGGCCTCCGTGTTGAATTCTCCCCTCTTAAAGACCTGCCATCTCCACTGCGTTCAAAGACAGACTCCGCTATGCTAGGACTGTTGGAGCAGAGGAGACCGGGCCTACCTTAATGCCCCGCCCAGGTGGTGACATCAGAAAATCTGTAGTCTCCTGTACTTCAAATCCCTTCACACAGTGGGCCCCCTCAGTCAGTCGGTTGCAGAAATCTCTTAAGCCCGGTGTATCGGTAGAGCTTCAGTTCAGTGAGTGAGTGAGTGAACTCCCCCACCTTCAGTAATAAGCAAAGGGCTAAATCAGCTTTACTTTACCTCCCTGCACACTGCGCTAGAGCCGTGAACCTGTGGGCAGGGCGGTGAAACAACACAGCCCTGCCATCCATCACATTCACAGCGAGTTTATCAACTTCCTCTCATATCCTCCAGTCCAAACCACACTGTGTCCGCTAGCTATCTGTCCGCCTCCTTGAGCCTGGCTACAATAGCATGCCTGGGACACTTTTCCAACACTTCATTCAATCAGGTGTTACTTTGTATGTGTTTGCCATTCATTATCCCAAACACAGCCCACCACCACACCCTGCTTCTTCGAGGTGATTCACTCTGAAATCACATCAGCAGCTCTGTGTGTGTATCTTACTCCCATGAACAAGCCTGCCAACGAATGAGATTACATGCCTGCTCAGATGTTTCTAGGGTGCTCTAGTTGCTGAGACGAGGGTTTGGAACAGATTCCCTGTAAGCTAATCTTATAAATCACTTCTGGATGATTGCTTTCTGATGACTTCTGATAAACATATCCTTATAGACGACAACAGACTTTGCCTCAAGCCTCTGATTTGTATTGATTTGCATAGGGCTGTTGAGATTGACATGATTAAATCAGCCTTATCTAAGATAACGTACCTACAGTAGCGGCATTACCTTAGTATTATACATCTGATGAATCCACAAGTCTCCATTCGGAATACACTTTATTGTTTACAACGTCTGATCAACATTTCTTTAAATGAATCCAGCATGTCTGGTTTTGGTTTAAATCGGAAATAGTAAAATAGCATTAGAGAAGTCAATCTTAAAACAGAAAAGAGGTTGTTGCAGGGTGCCTGGGAAGCTAGGTCAAATGATGTGATCTAAGTGACGTTGTTCATTACAGTAGTGGTTACTACAGATGTCGGATCTTAATTTGACCCATTTCCCGCAGTAGGAAAATAATCCTACAGCAGGAGGATTTGAATATCTAAAGAAATATTTAGAAATCCCAGTCAGGGGGCACCTCGAAGCGGTGTTTGTATACAATGCAGTACTGTAGCTACATACATTGTATCTTAGACTGCAGGTCCACTAGGGCGCCAGTTCAAGTAACCTACTGTATGTAGTCTACATGCAGGCTTCACAAGAGAAGCGCTGTATTCTTATGTGGATTATAATAATTGTACATATTTGTAGGGGGTTGAGAGAAAATCTTTTTATTTTTTTATCAATAATTTTTGTGTTCAAGGCAAGAAATAGACTGAATAAATGATGTGTCCTCACAAATATTCCAGAGTCGGCATGGGTTCCAATCTCAAGCTCAATTAAATCATCTTTTAATCAGCTTAAATGCATAAAACATCTTGATAGCTTTATGAAATTAAATATTAAAGCGACACAATACAGGATGACTTCAAATGCTGGCATAAAACTGAAAAGTACAGTATGCCTACGCTACTGTAGTCAGTGCATACCAGCTAAGCAATGGAAATCTCACCTATGTAAGGGCCATCCACTCCCAAGACCATAACAATAATGCATTCGGAAAATATTCAGACCCCTTCCCTTTTTCCACTTTATGAAACAGCCATATTTTTGTAAATGTATGAAAATACATAACCATTCAGACTGTTTGCTATGAGACTCGAAATTGAGCTCAGGTACATCCCGTTTGCATTGATCATCCTTGAGATGTTTCCACAACATGATTGGAGTCCAACAGTGGTCAATTTAATTGACATGATTTGGAAAGGCACAAACCTGTCAATATAAAATGATCCTATAGTTGACCGTGCATGTCAGAGCAAAAACCAAGCCATGAGCTTTGACAGAGAGCTCCGGGACAGGATTGTGTCAATGCACAAATCTGGGAGAGTACAAAAACATTTCTGCTGCATTGAAGGTCCCCAAGGACACAGTGGCCTCCATCATTCTTAAATGGAAGAAGTTTGGAACCACCAAGACTCTTCCTAGAGCTGGCCGCCCGGCCAAACTGAGCAATCGGGGGAGAAGAGCCTTGTTCAGGGAGGTGACCAAGAACCTGATGGTCACTCTATGTGGAGATGGAGGAACCTTCCAGAAGGACAAAGATCTCTGCAGCACTCCACCAATCAGGGCTTTATTGTAAAGTGGACAGACGGAAACCACATGACAGCCCATTTGGAGTTTGCCAAAAGGCACCTAAAGGACTCTCAGATCATGAGAAACAAGATTATCTGGTCTTATGAAACCAAGATTGAACTCTTTGGCCTGAATGCGAAGCGTCATGTCTGGAGGAAACTTGGCACCATCCCTACAGTGAAGCATGGTCGTGGCAGCATAATGTTGTGGGGATGTTTTTCAGCGCCAGGAACTGGGAGAATAGTCAGGATCGAGGGAAAGATGAACGGCGCAATGTACAGAGAGATCCTTGATAAAAACCTGCTCCAGAGCACTCACGACCTCATACTGGGGCGAAGGTTCACCTACCAACAGGACAACGACCCTAAGCACACAGCCAAGACAAAGCAGGAGTGGCTTCGGGACAAGTCTCTGAATGTCCTTGAGTGGCCTGGACATGAACCCGATCAAACATCTCTGGAGACACCTGACAACAGCTGTGCAGCGACGCTCCCCACCCAACCTGACAGAGCTTGAGAGGATCTGCAGAGAAGAATGGGAGAAACTCCAAATACAGATGTTCCAAGCTTGTAGCGTCATACCCAAGACTCGAGGCTGTAATCGCTGTCAAAGGTGCTTCAACAAAGTACTGAGAAAAGGGTCTGAATACTTAAACTTATTTTTAGATTTTTTTGCAAATGTATTAAAAATAAGTTTTTGCTTTGTTATTATGGGATATTGTGTGTAGATTAATGGAGAAAAAAAGTCATCCATTTTAGAAGAAGGCTGTACCATAACAAAATGTGGAAAAAGTCAAGGGGTCTGAATACTTTCTGTATTCACTATATACACACACACACACTGTAAAAATCACGGGCTGCGTTTTTTGGCTTTAAAAATCAGTTGCTCTTTTATGCGACATTACGCTCCATTCCGTAGGCTGCCTCACTATTCTCAATTTCATCTGGTCTTTGTGATATTATAGGCCTGTGTGCAATTAGTTTTTATAGCCTACTGTAGCCTAAGGTTTAGCTTACTGTATGGCTGCATTTCGGATACACTTGACACGTGTTGTATGTCATCATGGAGACCAATATCCATCTTGTGTTAAGCTATATAAAACAACGATTGTTGATGTGTATTGATGCATCTCAGATTTTTTATTTTTTTAAATGTATTTAAACGTTGCAGTAATTGGACCTATAGGCCTACAGTTAGCAGTGGGTTATTTATTGATATTCTGTCTAGTGCTTTTAACATTTGAGAGAGCGAGAGCTTGCACTGGTCCGAATGACTCAACTGCCCCGCATGGAAAGAAAAAAAGAACTCTGGGTTTTCAGGCTCATTTGAATTTCCTGATGCTGAACTTTTCAGCGACAAAACAGTGATCAAATTAAGATCTGACATCTGTATGTAGCTGAGCATTCTGCCTGATTAGGTCTACTGTACAGGCCGGTGATGAAATAGTGAGTGTTAACTAATGGAGTCTGTCAGAACTTATTATAGGGTGTCCAATCTAAACCGCATCTTTTTACCAACGGGTAAAAATGTTCAATTGTGTAGATAATCCTCTAAGAAAACAAATGGTCTAAACCTCATGTCTCTACCATAATCTGTTAAAAAACGAGCGTCTCTGTGAAATGTTAACAGATCACTGAGCGTATACCAAGCCCTTTATTTTCAAAGCCTTTTTACATTTCATTCAGCTCGTGTTGTTAATTTTGCAACCCGAGGAAACAACTTTGAAGACGGCGACCACAAAATGTAAAATCCTCAAAAGTTATGAGAAACCTGCACGGCTTTGTCAACATAGCTAGGTGCTTATTGTCGGATGTATTAGGTTACAAATTGCAACTTTTTGGACCTACTGTTAATGACATGCGAGACAGACCCCCACCGACCGATTTAGAACATAAATAATCAAAATTGTCTTGGAAAAGTGTATTTCATAACGTAAGTGAAACATCATCAACAAAGCGTGTTTTCACCCACTCTCACCCTACGTATTACTAACCCCAGCAGCTTACCAAGGCCCGATTTAATAGCCTCCTGCTTTCCAATGCTTTATTCGCACAGCTACTCAGCACATAATAGATGTTGGACTATTCAACAGGTATATGAAGAAAGTCAAGCTAAACTCAGAAGAATATATCAGGATTTACAGCACCAATATGCAGGTTGGTGTTAGATTCTCTCTTTTTTTTCTTTTCTTTTTTTTTACAGAGGAACATTATCTATATCAACATTTTTCAGTTCCATACTACTTGATAATGTCAGGAATGACATGCAGGTTGAAACATGACCTGAAACTCAGGGCTCAGAGATGCTGCCTTTTACCGTCTATTACACAGTACTTAAAGTAGTTTGAACAGTCCTGTGTTGTATTTTGTTTGCTAAATCATAGTGGTTGTAAATGGAACAATCTACGCAAGAGGTCACCGTCTGCCCATTGAATATGCAACAAAAAAAAGCAGGAAGCTACAGTTTGACCTTGGGTAGTCAGCGTACAATGGACTCAACTAAATGTCCTACATCTTACAATGAGAGTGCCAGATCAACATAGGTTCAACTACGTCAAAGTCTTCTCCTGCACCCTCTGCCCTACTATGTACTATAGATGTCCCCTTCCCTGGTTCTTTCACTTAAAATAAAGAGAACTAGGTGCTTGTTACAGTCCAATGATCAAGTGTCAGTTCATGCTCCAAGTGTAACAAACAGAGGAATCTCTACTGAAACACACGATCTTAGTATACTTCCTCTGTACATACTCTTTTGCCTTTGGAGTTTGTCCTTCATTCAACAGAAAAGCCCTATCAGACGATAAGGGACGACTTGTGGTTGGAGGCATTAGTGGGTGGGAATCGGAGCGACAGGGATTGGGGGTTGGGTTGCAGAGAAGGGAAATCCCTGTGGAAAGACAAAACACAGGACCAGGGACACAGCTGGTAATTTGGTGAGAGGTTGCTCACAGTAAACACAAGCTGTTTAGAGAAGGTCTGGAAAGGCCATTACTCCAGGAGCTGTGTGGGACGGATGGCAGGAGATTAAAAAAAATATATAAGGAAAAAAAAGAAACTATGAGAACTCCCCACTTCCTATGTGTATACCTTATTATTTTAGGCAAAACAAAAAAATGTTCCCATAACATGTCCGTATGCAGGCTTTTCACACCCTTATTTAGACAACTGTATCCAGGGGGCAATATTAACTCCAGAGTGGCTTAGCATTAATATACAGTATGTTATAACCTTCTGTTATGAATCGCCTTATTTCACTTCAGTAACATTGGGCACATCCCAAATGGCACCATATTTCCCTATATAGTGCACTACTGGTCAAAAAGTAGTGTACTATAAACGGCACCCAGCCGTTCCTTATGAGACTATAGTACATTATATCCTTCTTAATACCACTGGGACTCCAGCTGGTAGTAAGTTAGTCAGGCAGTCTGTCAATCAAAGAGATTCCAAATCATTCTGGGTGATCCTTGAATTCCATGTCCATGACACTACATAACGTTACAGAAGAGATCAACCTTGTCTGACCTGTTCTCTCCCCACACCTTATTTCAAAGGTCAAATATGCTTCTACCAGAACTTTCTCAGTTTAGGCAAGTAACTTGGCCCAGTAAAGACAGGGTGAACATCTGCCAAGCATTAAGATAAGAAAACGACAAGTAATATGTTCCTGTCCATGTGTATGTTTAAATCCATTGCTTTTGGAGTGATAAGAGCTGAAATTAGGAGCAGTTTACAGTGCATTCAGAAAGTATTTACATTTACATTTACATTTAAGTCATTTAGCAGACGCTCTTATCCAGAGCGACTTACAAATTGGTGCATTCACCTTATGACATCCAGTGGAACAACCACTTTACAATAGTGCATCTAAATATTTTAAGGGGGGAGGGGGTGAGAAGGATTACTTTATCCTATCCTAGGTATTCCTTAAAGAGGTGGGGTTTCAGGTGTCTCCGGAAGGTGGTGATTGACTCCGCTGTCCTGGCGTCGTGAGGGAGTTTGTTCCACCATTGGGGAGCCAGAGCAGCGAACAGTTTTGACTGAGCTGAGCGGGAACTGTACTTCCTCAGTGGTAGGGAGGCGAGCAGGCCAGAGGTGGATGAACGCAGTGCCCTTATTTGGGTGTAGGGCCTGATCAGAGCCTGGAGGTACTGAGGTGCCGTTCCCCTCACAGCTCCGTAGGCAAGCACCATGGTCTTGTAGCGGATGCGAGCTTCAACTGGAAGCCAGTGGAGAGAGCGGAGGAGCGGGGTGACGTGAGAGAACTTGGGAAGGTTGAACACTAGACGGGCTGCGGCGTTCTGGATGAGTTGTAGGGGTTTAATGGCACAGGCAGGGAGCCCAGCCAACAGCGAGTTGCAGTAATCCAGACGGGAGATGACAAGTGCCTGGATTAGGACCTGCGCCGCTTCCTGTGTGAGGCAGGGTCGTACTCTGCGGATGTTGTAGAGCATGAACCTACAGGAACGGGCCACCGCCTTGATGTTAGTTGAGAACGACAGTTTGTTGTCCAGGATCACGCCAAGGTTCTTAGCGCTCTGGGAGGAGGACACAATGGAGTTGTCAACCGTGATGGCGAGATCATGGAACGGGCAGTCCTTCCCCGGGAGGAAGAGCAGCTCCGTCTTGCCGAAGTTCAGCTTGAGGTATTTCAGTATTTCAGACCCCTTCCCTTCCCTTCCCTTTTTCCACATTTTGTTACGTTACAGCCTTATTCTACAATTGATTAAAAAATATATAATCCTCATCCATCTACAGAAAACAAGTTTGGAAATCTTTGCAAGTTCAAAAAAATAAAATAAATGAAATACCTTATTTACATAAGTATTCAGGCCCTGTAAAACGGCGCAGGAAGAAATGAAAGCGGTTTTATGGGCGCCCAACCAATTGTGCTATTATGTGGGGGTTTTTGCGTTATTTGTCATTTATTTTGTACATAATGTTTCTGCTACTGTATCTTACGGCAAAAAATACCTTCTGGATATCAGGACACAGATCACTCACCTCGGATTCGAGATTTTTTCTGTAACAAGGACGACACACAAGACATTCTCCAAACACCCCACAGGGCCGACATCCCCGTTATTTGCAAGAGGAAGCGACGCAGGTACAGAGGACAAAGATGCCTGATCAGGACCCAGAGAAGGCGACTGGGAAAGCTGCCGTAAACGTCAATACTACTCGCCAACGTGCAATCACTGGACAATAAATTAGACGAGGTACGATCACGAATATCCTACCAACGGGACATCAAAAACGTTATATCCTATGTTATATCCTAGATTTTGCTCGCCTGAAGTAGATTATATTGTGATGAATTGCAGGCCACACTACTTGTCTAGAGAGTTTTCAGCTATACTTTTGTGGCTGTTTATTTACCACCACAGACAGATGTTGGCACTAAGACCGCACTCAGTCAGCTGTATAAGGAAATAAGCAAAGAGGAAACCACTCACCCAGAGGCAGTGCTCCTAGTGGCCAGAGACTTTAATGCAGGGAAACTTAAATCAGTTCTACCAAATTTCTATCAACGTGTTAAATGTGCAACCAGAGTGAAAACAATTCTAGATCACCTGTACTCCACACACAGAGATGCGTACAAAGCTCTCCCTTGCCAACCATTTGGTAAATCTGACCACAACTCTATACTCCTGATTCCTCATTACAAGCAAAAATTAAAAAGCAGGAAACACCAGTAACTCGGTCTATAAAAAAAAAGTGGTCAGATGAAGCAGATGCTATCACAGACTGGAACATGTTCCGGGATTCTTACGATGGCATTGAGGAGTACATTACATCAGTCACTGGCTATATCAATAAGTGCATCGAGGACGCGCCCCCCCCCCCCCCCCGCCCTACAGTGACTATACGTACATACCCCAACCAGAAGCCATGGGTTACAGGCAACATTCGCACTGAGCTAAAGGGTAGAGTTGCCGCTTTCAAGGTATGTGACTTTAACCCGGAAGCTTACAAGAAATCCTGCTATGCCCTCCGTTGAACCATCAAACAGGCAAAGCGCCAATACAGGGCTAAGATTGAGTCATATTACACCAGCTCCGACACTCGTCTTATGTGGCAGGGCTCCGACCCGTAGCACTCACATCCGTAGCCATGCTTTGAAAGGTTGGTAATGGCTCACATCAACACTATTATCCCAGAAACCCTAGACCCACTCCAATTTGCATACCGCCCAAACAGATTCACAGATGATGCAATCTCTTTTGCACTTCACACTGCCCTTTCCCACCTGGACAAAATGTACACTTATGTGAGAATACTATTAATTGATTACAGCTCAGCATTCAACACCATAGAACCCTCAATGCTCATCACTAAGCTAAGGAACCTGGGACTAAACACCTCCCTCTGCAACTAGATCCTGCACTTCCTGATGGGCCGCCCCCAGGTGGTGGGGGTAGGTAGCAACACATCTGCCACGCTGATTCGCAACACTGGAGCTCCCCAGGGGTGCGTGCTTAGTCCCCTCCTGTACTCCCTGTTCACCCACGACTGCATGGCCAGGCACAACTCCAACACCATCATTAAGTTTGCAGATGACACAACAGTGGTAGGCCTGATCACCGACAACGACGAGACAGCCTATAGGGAGGAGGCCAGAGACCTGGCCGGGTGGTGCCAGAATAACAACCTATCCCTCAACGTAACCAAGACTAAGGAGATGATTGTGGACTACAGGAAAAGGAGCACTGAGCACGCCCCCATTCTCATCAACGGGGCTGTAGTGGAGCAGGTTGAGAGCTTCAAGTTCCTCGATGTCCATATCAACAACAAACTAGAATGGTCCAAACACACCAAGACAGTCGTGAAGAGTGCACAACAAAGCCTATTCCCCCTAAGGAAACTAAAAAGATTTGGCATGGGTCCTGAGAACCTCAAAATGTTCTACGCCTGCAACGTCGAGAGCATCCTGACTGGTTGCATCACTGCCTGGTACGGCAATTGCTCGGCCTCTGACCGCAAGGCACTACAGAGGGTAGTGCGTATGGCCCAGTACATCCCTAGGGCTAAGCTGCCTGCCATCCAGGACCTCTACACTAGGCGGTGTCAGAGGAAGGCCCTAAAAATTGTCAAAGACCCAGCCACAGACTGTTCTCTCTACTACCGCATGGCAAGTGGTACCGGCGTGGAAGTCTAGGACAAAAAGGCTTCTCAACAGTTTTTACCCCCAAGAAATAAGACTCCTGAACAGCGAAGCAAATGGCTACCTGGACTATTTGTATTGTGTGACCCCCCCCCACCCCTCTTTTTACACTGCTGCTACTCTCTGTTTATCATATATGCATAGTCACTTTAACTATACATTCATGTACATACTACCTCAATTGGGCCGACCAACCAGTGCTCCCGCACATTGGCTAACCGGGCTATCTGCATTGTGTCCCGCCACCTACCACCCCCTCCTTTACGCTACTGCTACTCTCTGTTCATCATACCATATCTACATGTACATACTACCTCAAATAGCTTGACTAACCGGTGTCTGTATGTAGCCTTGCTACTTTTATAGCTTCACTACTGTATATAGCCTGTCTTTTTACTGTTTTATTTATTTACTTACTTACCTATTGTTCACCTAACACCTTTTTTGCACTATTGGCTAGAGTCTGTAAGTAAGCATTTCACTGTAACTATTCTGTTGTATTCGTCGCACGTGACAAATAAACTTTGATTTGATTTGCTATGAAACTCAAAATTGAGCTCAGGTGCATCCTGTTTCCATTGATCATCCCTTAGATGTTTCTACAACTTAATTGGAGTCCACCTGTGGTGGAACTGAAAATAGCTGTGCAGCAACACTCGCCATCCAACCTGACAGAGCTTGAGAGAAACTGCCCAAATACAGGTGTGCCAAGCTTTTAGGGTCATATCCAAGAAGACTCGAAAGGTGCTTCAACAAAGTACTGAGTAAAGGTTCTGAATAATTATGATTATATTCTAATTATATTATGTGATGTTTAAAAAAAAAAAATTATACACTTGCAAAACAATCTTGAAACCTTTTTTTGTTTTTTCATGATGGGGTATTGTGCGTAGATTGATAAGGGGGAAAACACAATTTAAAATCAATTTTAGAATAAGGCTGTAATGTAACAATGTGGAAAAAGTAAAGGGGTCTGAATAATTTCTGAATGCACTGTAAACCCATCAAATACACGTAACGCTTCAGCTGTCTAAACTCCTAGAAAAAAAAGTGCCATCTAGAACCTAAAAAGGTTTTTTTTCACCTGTCCCCATAGGAGAACCCTTTTTGGTTCATGGCATAACCTTTTGGGGTTCCATTTAGGACCATTTTCAATAAGGGTTCTACATGGGACCCAAGAGTTCTTCCTGGAACCAAACACGGTTTTATCTGGTCCCAAAAAGGGGGCTCCTATGGGGATAGTCGAAGAACTCTTTTGGAACCCTTTTTGGAACCCTTTTTTCTAAGAGTGTATATAAAACATGTACGCTACTGAAAAAGAGGAACAAGTTTGTCCTTTCTGTGAGGTCAACATTTACATAAAAATGCAGGAGAAGAGAGCGCTTTTCCCCTTCGAGTCATAATTATAATATATATAATCAGACTGCATTCATTCTTTTATGAGACAATGCTGCATTGTCTATACAGGAGTGTTTATCAAAGAAGCATTAGCCTGTTGCTCTGCGGTCTCCCCTGATGCTCATCACATGCACTGGAGCTTTACAAAATGTCAAAGGCCCAAGAGGGAACGTTAACTACGATCTTGCTTTGTGATTACAGTTTTCCATGTAAAAGACACAAGAGGAAATCCAAAAATAAAATGACACATGGGCCACAGTGCCATAAACTAGCATTCGTTATGAAAGATACATATTTCTCACATTTGTAACCATCAGGTTAACGGCTGTGAAATGTCTGCTTCTGTGACATATTCAATATACCGACTGAACAACTGGTAAATTATAATGTGCGCGAGAATAGCGCCATCTAGAGATTTGCTTCACATACTTTTATTCAACCCTGTCCTTCTATCTATTTTTCTCTGACCTTTTTCACACAAAAGGCTCTGTTATGAAGGTGGATGGTAGGTGGAAGAGTACACAACAGAGACAAAGCACAGGCCAAGACTTCATACACACTATTGACCATTGGTATTGTCCAGGCACTATGACGCCATTTGCACAGAGCTATTGCGTGGAATCTGTGTCGAATATGTGCTCTCTCTGGTAATAAAACCGAGCACATAAATTCCTGCAATAGCCAAGCCTACCAATTCATTTGGCGAAATTTTAACATATAGTTGACTGATTTTGTATACTAACTCAGTACAACTCCAGGAATAAGCGCTCATTGGTATTTACGGTCAGTGCTTTGGCTTCAACTGCACAACAAAGACAACCCATTATTCCCTGTTCTCTGGATGATGGCCACTGTCTGTTTTAGCTCTCTGAGGCATAAAGCATCCCATCCACAAGACATAAAAGCCTCTGTATTCCCAAGACCTGACGGGCTTAGCAAACACAAGCTTGTCTTAAGGTCTCAATTACATTTTTTTGTTAGAAGAAGTTTTCATTTTCCCACTGGCCAAATTCAGTGATTTTGCCTCTCCTTTACATTTAATGCTGTTGCTATGAGTGGTGTGGGTGGCCTCTGGAATGCCACTGACCTCTTCACTGAAACTACAAACAACAAGGCCTGTGTGATATCTGTATCTACTCTATTGAATCTGTCAAACAGTATTGTAAATGTGATGAACAACATTGTACAAATGTATAGGCCTAATAATAATAATAATAATCGCACAAATGCTGTATCAAACGCAGTATATACTATTCTGTATTGAAAATGTATTTCGAAATGTGTTCATTTTCATGTAAGTTCATCGCATTTAGTGAGGGAATGACACCTGCTGTCCTCTATTGGCTTTCAGAGTTTTGTGACCGTGTTTTGTGTTTAATTTGTAACCTACAATAGTTCCTGGCCCAATTGGAAACTCTTTTCCTGGCTGAACAGAGGCTTTTACCCCTCAGGAAAGTTTCAAGGGGAAAATGTTGCAAATGCTAGAACTCTGAGGGTTTTTGTCTATGCTATCATAACCTTACATTAATAGCTATATTACCCTTTAACGCATCCAGTGAAGATCTCATTTGCCAAGGTCTAGACTTATAACACTTCTGTTTGTAGAGGCTCAACTATTTGGATGTTTCTGTTTTAGGTCTTCTTCTGTTCGGAGTTGAAACTTTGCAGGAGTATAAAAGGATTGGGGCTCTGCAAATATTTGGACAATTAATTAAGCTCACAATAGCACTAATCAAAGTGGTTTGAAATGGCAAATTTCGATTTGAAATTGCAGTACTAGTTACACAAGTTCCTCTCCTCACAGCGAACACGTTAGCCTCGAAGACCTATAACTTCTACCATGGAAAACATGGGTGTGCAGTAGCTCGTTATAAGGGTGTACTGCTGTCAGTATGCTACATTCTGGCGGTATAACACAAAATATGGTTATAGGGCAGTAACTTTGACCCCAATGATTTCAGCTTGCAGCTATATTTTCCTAATATTGATCTGTTGTAGAATTCAGCCCATTCCTCTCGCCATAGCTTTCAACCACTTTGATTAGTGCTACTGTGAGCTTAATTAATTGTCCAAAATATTTGCAGAGACCCAATCCATTTATACTCCTGCAAAGTTTCAACTCAGAACAGAAGACCTAAAATAGAAACGTCCAAATAGTTGAGCCTCTACAATGTGCGACAGTGTTCTCATTTGCCAGGGTTGAGACTTACGATATCTTCAGTGGATGCAGTTAAAATGGGAATAACTGAATTCAAATGCAGCTGTGCCCTTGGACTGCTAAAGTTGTCTGGAAACAGCTGCGGGGATTCACAATACCTATACCAATTCCACGCTCGGCTCCACTCCGAGGGAAGCCTGCAATTTGAGATCATTAAAAAAAAGGTGTCTCTCATTATCAGCACGGGCTTCACATAGCTGGGAGGATAGGGAGAGGAATGTCACCAAGAAAAACACTCAGCTGTCATGGAGGAAAATCTATAAACCATCCATCCTCCTTCTGCACTCCTTTCCTGTACAGATGTAGGATCTTTGCTACAGCAGTTTGCTACAACCGGAAAACAATTCTGCAGCAACAGGAAGTGTGAATTACTATGTGCATTATAACTAATGGACATTTTTGTAGGGGCAGATACATTTTTTGAAAAGGAAAACTCAACTTTTGAAATGTCTGAATGGAAATTAAAATGTCAGAAGCCTTTTTATACTACAAGTTTGACATTTCCTGCATTTCAGGAAAGTTCTCCTGCAACAGGGTGATACAAATCAAGATCCTACATTTGGATAGGCCTGTACAGCCTTCAGAGAGTATTCAAACCCCTAGACTTTCTCCACATTTTGATGTGTTACAAAGTGGGATTAAAATGGATTTGTCACTTTTTTTTTGTCAAAATACTATTTCATGTCAAAGTGGAAGAAATGTTTGATTTATTATTGTAATTAATGGATAAAAATAAAACACTAATATATCTTGATTAGATAAGTATTCAACCCCCTGGTTCAATACATGTTAGGATCACCTTTGGCAGCGATTACAGCTGTGTCTTTCTGGGTAAGTCTAAGAGCTTTGCACACCTGGATTGTACAGTATTTGTACAATACAATATATATATATATATTTTTTTATTGTCATGCTCTGTCACATTGGTTGTTGATCATTGCTTGACAGTCATTAAGTGTTGCCATAAATGTTTATACAGATTTAAGTCAAAACTGTAACTCTGCTCCTCAGGAACCTTCAATTTTGTGCATACTCTAATGCATATTTGGCCTTGTGTTTTAGGTTATTGTCCTGCTGAAAGGTGAATTTGTCTTGCAGTGTCTGGTGGAAAGCAGACTGAACCAGGTTTTCCTCTCAGGTTTTGCCTGTGCTTAGCCCTATCCCATTTATTTTTATCCTAAAAAAAAAAACTCCCCAGTCCTTGTTGATGACAGGCATACATATAACATTATGCAGCCAACACTGTTCTTGAAAATATGAAGTGGTACTCAGTGAGGTGTTGTGTTGGATTTGCCCCAAACATAATGCTTTGTATTCAGGACAAAAAGTTCAACTTCTTTGCCACATTTTTTGAAGTATTCACTTGGTGCCTTATTGCCAACAGGATGCATATTCTGGAATATTTGTTTTTTTGTACAGCCTTAATTATTTTCGCTCTGTCATTTAGGTTAGTATTGTGGAGTAACTACAATGTTGTTGATCCATCCTCAGTTCTCTCCTATCACAACCACTCAACTCTGTTTTAAAATCAACATTGGCCTCATTGTGAAATCCCTGAGCATTTTCCTTCCGCTACGGCAACTGATTTAGGAAGGGTGCCTGTATCTTCGTAGTGACTAGATGTATTGATACACCATCCAAAGTGTAAAAATAATAACCGCATCATGCTCAAAGGGGATATTAAGTGTCTGCTTTCTTTTACCCATCTGCCAATAAGTGCCCTTCATAACAAACCATAGGAAAACCTCAGTGGTCTTTGTGGTTGAATCTCTGCTCGACTGAGGGACCTTACAGATAATTGTATGTGTGGGGTACAGAGATGGAGTAATCATCTCTGTACCCCACTCTATGTGCAATAAACACTATTATTGCAAATAAGAGTGAGTCCATGAAACCTACGTGATTTGCTAAGCACATTTTTACTCCTGAACACATTTAGGCTGGTCATAACAAAAGAGTTGAATACTTATCGACTCGAGACATTTTAGCTTTTCACTTTGAATCCATTTGTAAACATTTCTAAAAACCTAATTCCGCTGACATTTTGGGTTATCGGTGACGCAATATCTCAAATGAATCAATTAATTGAATTGAATTCGGGCTGTAACACAACACCACGTGGAAAAAGGGGTCTGACTACTTCCTGAAGGCACTGCATGTGCCGCTCTACTCAGAAATGCAAGGTTGCCAAGCGAAGGATTTCAAAATGAGAGACCAGATGTCATTGCAAACAGATGCTGCGGTGGCAAAATGATGCTGTCTTTTAGCAGACATTAAGTCACTTTTCCAACGGCCAAAGCAGAACTAGACATACAATTATTTAGTTGAGTCTAATTTGGAAAATCCTCAAGTGAATATCACTGTTCATAGAGCTATGCATGTTTGTGTGCACTACAAACTGCCACCCTTGGACAAGGGCCTGTGTTTTGGAAGGGTCTGTAGCAGGATAACAAATGTAGCATGGCATGAAGGGCCACATAATGTCTCCACAAGTCATTGCAATTGAAAAGCGGGGTGAATTTTCAGAAGCAGTTGTGGCTCAAAGTATGAGAAGCCACAAATAAAACCGGCACACATGTATCCACCCCCCCCCCCCCCCCCAGCACAACAGCTCATGGAGAGTGGCTTTCATTTCCAAATAACAGACAAACCACAGACTGAATTGGGTAGTCTGCTACTCTAGAAAGCCAGAGATGGGCTCTGCTACCAAATTACACAATTCTACAATGACATATCAAAAGGGTCATGCTGAAACTACAGCACTTGATCCAATAGATTACTCTGTAGTTATGTGGAGTTCGTGATAAGCACCTATCCCAAAAAATACCACTGGTGGTAAAACAAAAATGATCCATGAGGAGAGGTCTAAACGTGTATTTTGCCTAATATTGAATATCAAATAAACAAGAGTCAACGAGGAGCTCTTTAAAAGTGTTATGACTGCGACCGTGTGGAATTTCCCATTTATTTGGTTCAAGACCGGTTGCTTGAAGGTGATGTCAGCTGACCGTATTCCAGTTGGCCGGAGGCGTTTGCTCTTAAAAAAAACTTGGGAGTGAGTTTTCCAAAGTTCTTTGCAAGTTTTTTTTTTTTTAGAAAGTCACTGCTCACTCCCTTGGCATTCAACGCAGGCCTGCAGATTTATTGTGATTTTAATTAGGAATGAGATGCATAATTTAATGGTTTAATAGAAATCCATGTGAAGTTTCCATTTCTCCACAGATGTGGAGTTTTCCATATTGAGACTGAAATATAAGGATATATCTATGAGATCATCCCATCCATACAATTATTGACCAAAAGACTTCAGAATATAAATAAATGACCAGATGTTGATTATAATGCACATGAGATGCACACTGGTTTTTCCTCCAAAATGCTTCCCATGACCCCAACATGTGGTCAAGGCAATTTCTCAGAACAACTCAGAAGGCAGGAAATGAGTGGAGTTCAAAGGTTACTGAAATGTCTGCAACAACTGTTACTTCAGTTACTGACTACATTTACTCAATCTAGCCGATATATCCCCTCTGGTTGTGGACTATTAAATGAGTCAAACCCTTTGTCTTAGACATGCAATTATGTCATTCAATTGCAATTTGCTTGCAACATGTATCTAGAAAATGTATTGCAACATTGTCTTTGTGTGCGTGGGGGGGGGGGGGGGGTAGATAATGGCATTGAAGAGATGGAATCCCAGTGAAGCTTTGTAAAAGGTTTGAACTGAATAGGGGTTTGGAATGACATAAGACACCATGGGCTACAAAAGTCCCATATTTTCCAACTGATGTCATCTCAAGAATTCCACCATAAATGATCTAATATACACGTTTTGTAAGTGTCATAATCAATCTAAGCATTTTATAACACCTCCAAGTAATGGTTACAATTCTATCCTGAAGAAGTGAACAATAATGTAGTAGACTACAGCTAAGAAAAACTGACAGCTGACAGTTCTCACACAGGAACCCTCTGACCTAGCACCCATAATGCATCCACATACTGTACCTAGAGCCAGAGAGTCGTCGTCGAGTTCCTTGGGACCCATTTTCTTCCATGTCTAGCGGCATAGGTTTAACTAAATCCCTCGGACTAATGAAAGGCAAGAAAAACACACAATTATTCATATTTCATAACAAAAAAAATGCACAGATTTACATCTAGAGCTGTCCCAAACGACCGAATGCCTGCTGCGGATGGGCGAGCCCCTATTAACAATGAAGTCATAGTTTCGCCGGATAACTTTTGCCAGACTTACAAAGTGTTACAGACATTAAAGTACAATTTCATTAAGATCGTTCTCTTACCATGAATGGCCCTGCCCCTCCGAGCAGCTGTCAACTTTCATCAGTCTTTATTAGGGATTCAAAAAATTACTTATACCGTACAAAATATACCGTAGACTTTTCATTCGTTCAGTGATCCATTAGGCTACTCTGCGTTCTTGTGAATTCTGGAACTCCCACTTTTACCTCCAACTCTTGGATCAAAACAACAGTCACTGCTCTGTTCCAATACGCCGCCAGCACAACCCAGTCTTTCCAGTTTAGCCAGCAGTCAACATATCAAAGTTGTGACACAATGCTACGGATGCCAAGTTCTCTGTCGAATGCACAACAACTAAAAAATACAAATAAATCGGCGTCCAAACGTAGGCCTATGGGTACTGTAGATGCTTTGCACGACGACGACTCAGCGTGCAAATAGCCTTTCATGGGGCGTCGAATACCTTACTGCCCTAGTTTTCCTCCCAGCGGTGATTGATTTCATCTCTCCATCCCAGAAGGAATAGGCTACAAACGTTTCGCTTTTTTATTCATTTAAAGCAGCATTGGAAATGTGTACACTGAGTGCTAAAAAAACATTAAGAACAGCGGATAATCTGCTCTTTCCAAGGAAGACTGACCATGTAAAAGCTATGATACTTACTGATGTCACTTCAATCAGTGTAGATAAAGTGGAGGGGACAGGTTAAAGAAGGACGTTTAAGTATTGGTAACGAGTGTGTATGTGTGCTACTCAGAGGGTGAACGGGAAAGACAAAATATTTAAGTGCATCAATATTTTGTTCACTAAATCTATGTGAAACTTGATTGAAGGAGCCAATTCGTATGACTTTCATTGGTATTTTCAACATCTGAAGTGAACTATTCGCGTTTTTTTCCAACACTTTCTCTGTCTGCCAATGCTCTTGCTCAACTAAAAATGGTATCTGTCTCATCAACAAACAAAAAAATTGTCACTCTAACAAAACAATCCTGAGTTAAGTTGATCTAATATTTTGTCATTTAGAAAAAGGTATATATACCATTAGGAGAGCCTAAAGATAAATAACCACTTGTTTAGAGATACACATTGTAATCCGTTTTTAATAAAGCAGTAACATTTAAGGTGATCCAATGCAAGTCAGTGGTACCTAAATTACCATATTTCAAATCATGCCCAAACCATCTACAAGTAACTTCATTGAGTTATTTTTTAGATACATTTTTTTTCTCATGTTACCCCAGTACTTGGGAAAAACACCCCTTTTCTAAAAAACACATTTCGTGAAATAACAAACAAAAAAATGTAAACTGTAGCTACTTATTTCCATTTATAGTTCTTGCCTAAGCATGACCATCATCCATATACCACATTTTTTACCAAACTTAGCTTTATTGTGTCAGAAATTGGACATTGTTCTTAGGGGGACACTACTAATGGACAAACACCTACAGCTCTGGATCTATATTAATCATTGATGGGTGAATAATGACATTAAGGCAAGAGGACAATACTGTAGGTAGCCTAGTTTTCAAATGGAGCCTTTTTATGATCGTTTTATTCATGTTATAGCGACATCATGTGGTAGGTAAATACATGCACAATTCAAGGTGGAACTTCACTGTTTCACAATTTGATATACAAATTGATACATGCATTGCGAATTGGCACATTATCACACAAACATCATAGTCAAATAGTAAATTGTGACACACACATTCATTGCAGAGTTCATAATACATTTTTCTGCAGTCTTACATGTTGTACCAGAGTAGGGAAATAAGTCACAACAATTCAAAGGACATCTGACTTACATTTAACACCAGAACAATACCCAGACAGTCGTAGGCCAAGGATAGCAATGTAAACACTGCAACTATAAGCAAGGCGACAGCCACATGGGCACGGTTGTTGAGAGACCCATTAAAAAAAACATTGGATATTACCGACAGACATAAGAGAGAATAAGGAACTGTTGTTCGTAGGTGATTTGCATTCAAACGAATGAACACTGAGCCTGAAGTTATGAAGTGCCATATTATCAGTAAAATCATACAGTGCATTCGCAAAGTATTCAGACCCGTTGACATTTTCAACATTTTGTTACGTTACAGCCTTATTCTAAAATTGATTTTCTCATCAATTTACACACATAACCCCATAGTGACAAAGCAAACACGGTTGTTTTTTTGTGTAAATGTATATGAAAGAAATTATATTGAAATATAACATTTACATAAGTATTCAGACCATTTACTCAGTACTTTGTTGAAGAACCTTTGGCAGCGATTACAGCCTTGAGTGTTCTTGGGTATGACGCTACAAGCCTGGCAGACCTATATTTGTGGACTTTCTTCCATTCTTCTCTGCAGATCCTCTCAAGCTCTGTCAGGTTGGATGTGGAGCATCCCTGCACAGCTATTTTTTAGGTCTCTCCAGGGATGTTAGATTGGGTTCAAATCCGGGCTCTGGCTGGGCCTCAAGCCATTCCCGTGTTGTCTTGGCTGTGTGCTTAGGGTCGTTGTCCTGTTGGAAGGTGAACCTTCGCCCCAGTCTGAGCTCCTGAGCGCTCTTGAACAGGTTTTCATCAAGGATAACTTTGCTCCGTTCATCTTTCCCTCGATCCTAACTAGTCTCCCAGTCCCTGCCGCTGAAAAACATCCCCACGGCATGATGGTGCCACCACCATGCTTCAACGAAGCGATGGTGCCAGGTTCCCTGGCATTCAGGCCAAATAGTTCAATCTTGGTTCTCATGGTCTGAGAGGTCTTTAGGAGCCTTTTGGCAAACTCCAAGCAGGCTGTCTTGTGCCTTTTACTGAGGAGTGGCTTCTGTCTGGCCTCTCTACCATAAAGGTCTGATTGGTGGAGTTCTGCAGAGATGGTTGTCCTTCTGGGAGGTTCTCCCATCTCCTTAGAGGAACTCTGAAGCTCTGTCAAAGTGACCTTCGGGTTCTTGGTCACCTCCCTGACCAAGGCTCTTCTCCCCCGATTGCTCAGTTTGGGCGGGTGGCCAGCTCTAAGAAGAGTCTTGGTGGTTCCAAACTTCTTTCATTTAAGAATGATGGAGAACACTGTGTTCTTGTGGACCTTCAATGCTGCAAAAATGTTTTGGTAACTTCCCCAGATCTATGCATCAACACAATCCTGTCTCAGAGCTCTACGGACAATTCCTTCAACCTCATGGCTTGGTTTTTGTTCTGACATGCACTGTCAACTGTGGGACCTTATATAGACAGGTGTGTGCCTTTCCAAATCATGTCCAATCAATTGAATTTATCACATCTTTGAGATGTTTCTACAGCTTGGTTGGAGTCCAATCAAGCTGTAGAAACATCTCAAAGATGATCAATGGAAACAGGATGCACCTGAGCTCAGTTTCAAGGCTCATTGCAAAGGGTCTGAAAACTTATGGGTCTGAATACTTATGTAAATAAGGTATTTTTTTTTATATATATATATATATATATATATATATATATATATATATATATATATATATATATATATAAAAAATTTGCACAAATTTTAAAAACCGGTTTTCACTTTGCAAATGATTGATGAGGGGGAAAAAATATTTCACCCATTTTTTGTAAAGTAACAAAATGTGGAAGGAGTCAAAGGTAATTGTCAATTGCATTTATCACAGGTTGGACTCCAATCAAGTTGTAGAAACATCTCAAGGATGATCAATGGAAACAGGATGCACCTGAGCTCAATTTCGAGTCACATTGCAAAGGGTCTGAATACTTATGCAAATAAGATATATTTTTTGTTATATATATTTATGGCACCATTTTTTTTTAACGGTTTTGCTTTGTCATTATGGGGTACTGTGTGTCGATTGATGAGGGAATTTTCCCCCCACCCATTTTAGAATAAGGCTGTAACATAACAAAATGTGGAAAAAGTAAAGGGTTCTAAACATTTTCAGAATGCTCTGTATCTAAGTTCCCTATCTACCATGCTAGACTGCTAGCTACACCAGGTGTGAGAGTTTGCTGTACACCACAGTAGCAATATTGACTAGCTAGTAGACAGCTAACATTACTATGTTGATATAACCAAAGACACTTGTAACTAGCTAGCTAATTTGGGGACTAGCATAATATAGATTTAACTTGTCCAAACGGACAAGTAAAAAATAAAAATAATAATCATCACTATATCAAACAATTACTCCAATCAGAATTAGATCAGAGAGGCCAACATTGGAAAAATATTCAAATCTATTTTTAAAATAATAAATAGAAATGCCTACATGTCAAAGTGTAGGTGATATGCATATTGGTTACAACCTCAAGTCCAAACCGATGCTGACATGAGGGATGCGCCAGAAAATGTAGCCAAACTTTAATGAGACTTTTAATTACATCAATATGTACTAAATGCCAATCATTTTTGACAATTATAATGAAGGAAATGTACATTAATGTCTATAGGCTTGATTCTGTCGACATAGCCTGCTCGAGGCACAGTTCATTCAGATCAAATGGTCACAAGACCAGAGAGTGGAGGACCATGCTTGTTGCGAACCGCACATCAGCTACCTTGAATCTGAGTGGAGGGGGTCAGCATTTTGAAACTATAGAGAACAAAAAGATAAATGCAACATGTATAGTCTTGGTCCCATGTTTCATGAGCTGAAACAAAAAACACCAGAAATTGTCCATGCACACATAAAGCTGATTTCTCTCAAATTCTGTGCACAAATACATTTACAACCCTGTTAGTGAGCATTTCTCCTTTGCCTAGATAATCCATCCACCTGACAGGTGTGGCATATCAAGAAGCTGATTAAAAAGCATGATCATTACACAGATGCACCTTGTGCTGGGGACAATTAAAGGCCATTCTAAAATGTGCACTTTTGTCACACAACACAATGCCACAGATCTCTCAGGTTTTGAGGGAAAGTTCAATTGGTATGCTGACTGCAGGAATGTCCACTAGAGCTGTTGCCAGCTGTGAACCTCGACATCCAGCTTTTTCTCCTTCGGGATCGTTTGAGTAAGCCACCCAGACAGCTGATGAAACTGTGGGTTTGCACAATCAACAGCTTGATTAACTCTATGCGAAGGAGATGACTTGGTTTTGAGCCCTGGAGGGAATTATTTCATGAAGACATATTTGGTTGCAAATGTAATGTTGCAATATTTTTTGTGTCTTGCATCTCTACAATAAAGGCCTGATTGGTGGAGTGCTACAGAGATGGTTGTCCTTCTGGAAGGTTATCCCATCTCCACAGATGAACTTTGGAGCTCTGTCAGAGTGACCATTGGGTACTTGGGCACCTCCCTAACCAGGGCCCTTTTCCCCCAATTGCTCAGTATGGACAGGCGGCCAGCTCTAGGAAGAGTCTTGGTGGTTCCAAACTTCTTCCATTTAAGAATGATGGTGGCCACAGTGTTCTTGGAGACCTTCATTGCTGCAGATCTGTACCTCGACACAATCCTGTCTTGGAGCTTTACGGGCAATTCCTTTGACCTCACGGATTGGTTTTTGCTCTGACATGCACTGTCAACTGTGGGATCTTATATTGACTGGTCTGTGCCTTTCCAAATCATGTCCAATCAAATGAATTTACCACAGGGGACTCAAGTTACAATAACATCTCATGGATGATCATTGGAAACGATGCACCTGAGCTCAATTTCAAGTCTCATAGCAAAGGGCCTGAATATTTATGTAAATATGTATTTTTTTGTATTATAATTTTTTTGCTCAATTTCTAAAAACCTGTCTTCGCTTTTTCATTATGGGTTATTGTGTGTAGATTGATGAGGGGGTATGAATACTTTCAGAATGCACCATACCGCTCGAGTCACAAAACACTCCAGAGGACAAGTTGTTATTATACTGATGCCAAGACAGAAGTAAACAAACATAGCCAGGTCATCGTTCCTGCAGTAGTTTTCAAAGAAAAAAGAGATAAGAGGTTAGAAAAAGAACACTTAGTGGAGAGTGATTAGAGACATACCATGAGAGTGTTTTACCTTGCGTGTACCCAGTGAAGGTAGCATAGCCAGTCGCAGCAAACAGAGCACTGACAATCAGAGAAGAACCAACAGACGTGAGTGACACGAGACCAAGACTTGGTTCTTCCAGAGAGCCATAGATCATAAAGCTGTTGTGATGGCTGATATAGGATGCAAGACAAAAGTATATAGCAAAGTATTACAATCTACCAATAGTCCAAAGCTACATTTTTGTGTCGTTGTTTTGTGTGGATTTCTGCTATTTTGAAACTTGATTGGCATTATCATACAATATGAAGCTGTACACTCATAGGCTATATTAGAATTGAACTCAAAAGAACACCAACAGCCTAAATTGCATTCCATCGTGTAAATTCTCATGCATTCAGTGTCGGGGGACTATGGACACAGAGTAATTGGATTAACATTTTGGCCTTATTTCTATTAAATCTTGGGTGACTGTAATTCCTATTCCATTCACCCAACCCAATGTAATATCGATACATTTAGGCTACTACATGATACTCCAATTTTCCCTGTACCCATCATGAGGTTACTACCACCTAGCCTATGAATGAACGTTTCAACGTAGCTGCACAGGTCGCGAGGAATTTGAGTAATCAAGGTGACAGAAAGACAGACTTCACTCATGCCGCCAAACATACCCTTGTAAAACTGACCATCCTACCGATCCTCGACTTCTGCTATGTCATTTACAAAATAGCCTCTAATACCCTACTCAATCAATTGGATGCAGTCTATCACAGTGCCATTCGTTTTGTCACCAAAGCCCCATATACTACCCATCACAGCGACCTGTACGCTCTCGTTGGCTGGTCCTCGCTTCATACTCGTCGCCAAACCCACTGGCTCCAGGTCATCTACAAGACCCTGCTAGGTAAAGTCCCCCCTTATCTCAGCTCGCTGGTCACCATAGCAGCACCCACCTGTAGCACGAGCTCCAGCAGGTATATCTCTCTGGTCACCCCCAAAACCAATTCTTACTTTGGCCGCCTCTCCTTCCAGTTCTCTGCTGCCAATGACTGGAACGAACTACAAAAATCTCTGAAACTGGAAACACTTGTCTCCCTCACAAGCTTTAAGCACCAACTGTCAGAGCAGCTCACAGGTTACTGCACCTGTACATAGCCCATCTATAATTTAGCCCAAACAACTACCTCTTCCCCTAGTGTATTTATTTATTTAATTATTTTGCACCACATTATTTCTATTTCTACTTCGCACATTCTTCCACTGCAAATCTACCATTCCAGTGTTTTACTTGCTATATTGTATTTACTTCGCCACCATGGCCTTTTTTTGCCTTTACCTCCCTTATCTCACCTCATTTGCTCGCATTGTATATAGACTTATTTTTCTACTGTATTAATAACTATGTTTGTTGTATGTGTCGAACTGCTTTGCTTTATCTTGGCCAGGTCGCAATTGTAAATGAGAACTTGTTCTCAACTTGCCTACCTGGTTAAATAAATATGAAATAAAATAAATAAATAAAAACAGTGACACATTTAATATCGCCTTGCATACTCTTGCCTGCATCTAGCTGGTCTAGGGTGTAATCATTAGTCTAACAGCTGCAAATGAGAGCTTCTATTGGGCAAATTCAGGTATGTTTTTCCCCATTTTGTTCCGTTTGCTTCCGTTGAAGAAACATTTTTCAACGAAATCAGCAGAATTATTACACACCTGATCACACGCGAACACAGTTCACTTTCATTACAGCCACATAAAAGCAGCATGCTCACTTTGCTCGTTGTATACAGTATATAATTCCTTCTCGCAGCTATCTATGGCTACGTGCTCTCCTCCTCTCCCCTTTTCCCTTCACTTGTGGACTTCAATGCACAACACATCAGCTGTCTGTGGCCAGGTGAAAAAACCTTTCCAAGCCAAACCTCCATATCATGACCGCTAACCGCTACACACAGCCTACATCATTGCCACGTCATAGTCAACATAGCTACTAGAACTAACGCATTAGTAAACCCGCTACAATCATGCAGTACAGTGTACAGTCAGAAAGCAGTTTAGCAGTTTAGCAGTTACACCGGCGGCCCCCGGCGGCAATACATTTATAAAACCAAAAGCTTACCTTGACATGGAGGACTTACAGTGTTGGATCGTCATAGACAGCTAGCTAATATGGCATCCCTCGTTGTTTGAGCAGGGTGTTTGAGTAGTCTAAACTAGCTAGCTAAGTAAAAGTGAAAGTAAAAATAAAATACAACCAAATATATCTCTCTCTCTCTCTCTCTCTCTCTCTCTCTCTCTCTCTCTCTCTCTCTTTCTCTCTCTCTCTCTCTCTCTCTCTCTCTCTCTCTCTCTCTCTCTCTCTCTCTCTCACTCTCTCACTATCTCTCTCAATTCAATTCAATTTCAATTCAAGGGCTTTATTGGCATGGGAAACATGTGTTAACATTGCCAAAGCAAGTGAGGTAGACAACATACAAAGTGAATATATAAAGTGAAAAACAACAAAAATTAACAGTAAACATTACACATACAGAAGTTTAAAAACAGTAAAGACATTACAAATGTCATATTATATATATATATATATATACAATGTACAAATAGTTAAATGACACAAGATAAAATGAATAAGCATAAATATGGGTTGTATTTACAATGGTGTTTGTTCTTCACTGGTTGCCCTTTTCTCGTGGCAACAGGTCACAAATCTCTCTCTCTCTCTCTCACATCTCCTTCATTTTTGAACAAATTAATTTGTTTAAAATTGTTCAACTACTGTCTTTCTCTCACTTTGAGTCAGCTATTCAACATTTTTACGCTCTGCAGTTCTAGCTATTTGTAGCTTATGCTTTCAGTACTAGATTCATTCACTGATCCTTTGACTGGGTGGACAACATGTCAGTTCATGCTGCAAGAGTTCTGATAGGTTGGAAGACATCCTCCGGAAGTTGTCATTATTACTGTGTAAGTCTATGGAAGGGGGTGAGAACCATGAGCCTCCTGGGTTTTGTATTGAAGTCAATGTATCCAGAGAAGGACAGAAGCTAGCTGTCCTCTGGCTACACCATGGTGCTACCTTACAGAGTGCTGCTGACGTTACTGTCGACCTTCATTGCAAAACAGTGTGTTTTAATCACATTTTTGGTTAAAGTCGATATATTTAGTATGGTTTCATCTAAAAAGGATAACTTTTTAAATGTTTCACTATTTACATTTTTATGAAATTCACTGAGGATGGCCCTCCCCTTCCTCCTTTGAGGAGCCTCCACTGGTGTGTTATTATATATTTTTTTGACAGTGTTATTATATAAATCTATGGTCCTAGGGTAGCTGTTCTGATGATAACAGTGATAAGGATCAAAACAGTCAACACCATGGACAGTAAGGACACCAGGAATCACATAGACAGGTGCTTTAGCTCGGAAATGGAAGAATGAGTCATTGACTCCTTAAATCAATGTAACAATATGTGATTAAGTCTTACATTTCCCAGCTTCGATGTATTCAGGAGAAGAGACAGAGGAAGCGTGAACAGAATGGTGGATACTGAGATGACAAAATGTCTCACTGCAAGTGCGTGGCCCGGCCCAACTGCAAATAGCATTTATGAAAAATAAGAATAAGCAACATACAATAACAAATGTGGTCTTTGTGTTTTGTGCGTAATTTAGCAAAACTTTGACCTATTTTTTGACTGTCACTCCATTAGCATATCAATGCACATCGCTAAGTTGTGGCTTGATATTGTTCAGATATATTACATTAAAGTAAAATATGCCATATTATACCTCCAGGTAGTCTGTGAAATACTTTGGTCAATGTGTCACCAGCTATGATGTTGTAGCTGATCATAGCTGGGGAAGAAACATAAAGTTGAAGTCAGAAAAGTACATACATTTAGGTTGGAGTTATTAAAACTCGTTTTTCAACCACTCCACAAATTTCTTGTTAACTAACTATAGTTTTGGCAAGTTGGGTAGGACATCTACTTTGTGCATGACACAAGTAATTTTTCCAACAATTGTTTACATACAGATTACTTCACTTAAAATGCACTGTATCACAATTTCAGTGGTCAGAAGTTTACATACACTAAGTTGACTGTGCCTATAAACAGCTTGGAAAATTCCATAAAATTATGTCATGGCTTTAGAATCCTCTGATAGGCTAATTGACATAATTTGAGTCAATTGGAGGTGTACCTGTGGATGTATTTCAAGGCCTACCTTCAGACTCAGTGCCTCTTTTCCTGACATCATGGGAAAATCAAAAGAAATCAGCCTAGAAGTCCTAAGAAAAGATTTGTAGACCTCCACAAGTCTGGTTAATTCTTGGGAGCAATTTCCAAACACCTGAAGGTACCACGTTCATCTGTACAAACAATAGTATGCAAATATAAACACCATGGGGCCATGCAGCCATCATACCGCTCAGGAAGGAGACGCGTTCTGTCTCCTAGAGATGAACGTACTTTGGTGTGAAAGTGCAAATCAAACCCAGAACAACAGCAAAAGACCTTGTGAAGATGCTGGAGGAAACAGGTACAAAATGATCTACATCCATAGTAAAACGATTCCAATATCGACATAACCTGAATGGCCGCTCAGCAAGGAAGAAGCCACTGCTCCAAAACTTCCATAAAAAAGACAGACTACGGTTTGCAACTGCACATGGGGATGAAGATTGTACTTTTTGGTGAAATGTCCTCTGGTCTGATGAAACAAAAATGATGCGGAGAGCTTCAACTGGAAGCCAGTGGAGCTGGGAAGCAGGAGCCCAGCCAACAGCGGGCAGTGAGAACTGTTTGGCCATAATGGACATAATGGACATCGTTATGTTGGGATGAAAAAGGGGGAGGCTTGCAAGCCGAAGAACACCATCCCAAACGTGAAGCACAGGGGTGGCAGCATCATGTTGTGGGGGTGCTTTGCTGCAGGAGGGACTGGTGCACTTCACAAAATAGAGCATGCCATCATGCCTTGATGAGGAACATTATGTCCAGGGATATAGCTCCGTCTTGAAGCAACTGTCCGGGGGTGTCCTCGGATGGGGCCACAGTGTCTCCTGACCCCTCCTGTCTCAGCCTCCAGTATTTATGCTGCAGTAGTTTATGTGTCGGGGCTAGGGTCAGTTTGTTTTCAAGACATAGACCATGTCCCAGGACTACCTGTCTGCTCCAGTTTCAACTGTTCTGCCTTACTATTATTCAACCATGCTGGTCATTTATGAACATTTGAACATCTTGGCCACGTTCTGTTATAATCTCCACCCGGCACAGGAAGTTAAACTGTTCTGGTTGCAAACCATGCTTCATTTATGAACATTTGAACATCTTGGTCAAATTTTCTGTTATAATCTCTACCCGGCACAGCCAGAAGAGGACTGGCCACCCCACAAGCCCGGTTCCTCTCTAGGTTTCTTCCTAGGTTTTGGCCTTTCTAGGGAGTTTTTCCTAGCCACCGTGCTTTTACACCTGCATTGTTTGCTGTTTGGGGTTTTAGGCTGGGTTTCTGTACAGCACTTTGAGATATCAGCTGATGTATGAAGGGCTATATAAATAAATTTGATTTGATTTGATTTGGTCATCAGAAGGGGGAAAGGAGAAGATTAATTACATAGGTCAGGAAGTTAAAGCTTGGTTGCAAATGATTCTTCCAAATGGACAATGACCCCAAACATACTTCCAAAGTTGTGGCAAAATGGCTTAAGGACAACAAAGTTAAGGTATTGGAGTGACCATCACAAAGCCCTGACTTCAATCCTATAGAAATTTGTGGGCAGAACTGAAAAAGTGTGTGTGAGCAAGGAAGCCTACAAACCTCATTCAGTTACACCAGCTCTGTCAGGAGGAATGGGCCAAGATTCACCCAATTTATTGTGGGAAGCTTGTGGAAGGCTACCCAAAACATTTGACCCAATTTAAACAATTTATAGGCAATGCTACTAAATACTAATTGAGTGTATGTAAACCTCTGACCCACTGGGAATGTGATGAAAGAAATAAAAGCTGATCTAAATCATTCTCTCTACTATTATTCTGACATTTCACATTCTTAAAATAAAGTGGTGATCCTAACTGACCTAAGACAGGGGATTTTTACTACGATTAAATGTCAGGAATAGTGAAAAACTGAGTTTAAATGTAGTTGGCTAAGGTGTATGTAAACTTCCGACTTCAACTGTAGTTATGTTACAATCCAAGTCCTCCCATACTGTACCTGTCCAACCATTCTGTACCTGAGATTTAAGACTGCTCAATCTCTTAAAACCTCGATTATAAGTATTTCTGATTTATTTTAAAATGTAATCTCCAATCAAGACTTACCAATATGAACTGCAATAAAGACAGATGCAAAAATCTGGTGAAACCAAAAGTTCTACGCACAAGTGACTGGTAGCTTTTTGTCTCCGAAAGATTCCCTCCTTTTATCAACAAGATGATAAAGTAGTCTGCGGGGAATATAGAGAACACCTCAATGTTAGCTGTTGACATACATCCCGTGTATCATCAAAGTAGTTCATCGCAATCGTCACCATACAGAACCTATAGTACCTGTAATAAATGTTGCCAAAACCAGGAGCAAAGTGTCAAAGGGAAGTCCTTCCTGGTTCAAGGAGCATGGCAAACCTGAAATAAAATGAGGTCATGACAAATCTTGCGATTTTGTTATTTACATATCCAACAAACAAGCAAGCAAAGTAACATTTTCCCAACGCATTCTCAATCTGGAGTGGTAAAATAACAAAGTGTTTTGGTGGAATGGGGGTAATTGTGAGAATCAATAAAGGTTAGGCTATTAGTATCGTAGCAAGTGAGCAGTCTACCTGTTGAGCATTCTGGTCTCCACTTTCCTGTATCGATGAATTCATTTTAATACAAGTGTTTCCATCAATTTATAAATTTGCTGTCCGCATCTCTGCCATGAAATCTATTTGCTTGGCAGAGTGTGCAAAAATTTGCTGATCTGAGTCGGTGAAGTCCGCCCATGAAAAACGGTGGCAGCGATGGGTGTGTTCCAGATAGGCCTAGACCATTTCTGGACAGGCTTGTGTAAAGTACAACATCAGTATAGGCTACTACTGACGTCGTTCTTGAGACGTGAACTTACTTGGTCCTGTGTGTCTGGCCAGAGTTGTGGCTCGCAACGTGAGAGTTGTCAGAGTTGTGGCTTGCAACGTGAGAGTTGTCAGAGTTGTGGGTTCAACTCCCACGGAGGACCAGTATGAAAATGTATGCACTCATGTATGTCGCTCTGGGTAAGAGCGTCTGCTAAATTACAGAAATGTAACCACAGGCCTGTACAGAATTGTGTAACTGGAATGAATCCAAACTATAAAATGGACTCGACACCAATAACCAGTTGAGTGAAATTGACTTTTAAACATTAGTATTCAAATTTATAGGCTAAGTCTTTTGGGCAGCTTTAGAGGTTTGGTCATGTGCTGGTATCAATTGTTACATTATGAAAGAAATGTATACTATACATCCTCCACTGTGTGATCAAGTCAGGTGAGGAAATGTAGGTCAGACTTGTTTTGCTTTTTACTCAGAAAGAAAATCAAATGTGGTAGAGAAACAAAGCAGAAACACAAAATTAACTGCAAGAAAAACTGTTTGACTTCTGAAATTAAAGCTGTTCTGTCTGTGTTATCACCAACACAAATTTGGTTTGAAGTTTATGATAGCGTTTAATATGACACCACCATCCAATGTTGGCACAGGAAAACATTAAAGCCTGCTTTATGGTGCACTGAAGAAAAAAGGTTCTTCAGTCTAGAATATCATATCATTTTTTTCCCCATTTTCACCAAAAATAACATACCCAAATGTAACTGCTTGTAGCTCAGGACCTGAAGCAATGATATGCATATTCTTGATACCATTTGAAAGGAAACACGTTGAAGTTTGTGGAAATGTGAAATTAATGTAGGAGAATATATCAGATTAGATCTAGTAAAAGTTAAAACAAACAAATAAACATGTTATTTTCATCATCTTTGAGATGCAAGAGAAAAGCCAAACTTTCAGATAGGAGTCTAGGTGTAATTTAGATTTTGGCCACCAGATGGCAGCAGTGTGTGTGCAAAGTTTCAGACTGATCCAGTGAAGAATTATATTACTGCACAATATTTTGTATCAAGTCTGCCATGAGTTTGCCCAAATGTGCAATTGATACATTTTAAAATACATAACTATAGAGAACACTCCCGGGAATGTCATACATGATGGGTCATTAGCTTATACACTAACTTTCACACATCAAGAATTTAAGCTTTCTGCCCATATAAGGAATGTCCATGTCCCTGAAAGTTGGCTGTTGTATACAACGTCATTCTAGTCACATTAGCACACGTTAGCAACAACCGTCCCGGTTTAGGGACTCCCATCCCATAGAGGTTAAATGGTTCTACATCAGCTCTTAAGGTTCCTTTTAGAACTCTTGACCAATAAAGAACATTTGAGTTAAGTGTGGGGTTCTTAAGGTGGCATTTACTGTTCTTCAGAATTCTAAATTCACAACCTTTACATTTCCCCCATTTTGTTGTGTTACAAAGTGGGATTAAAAGTGTGTCATTTTTTTAATCAACAATCTACACAAAATGCTCTGTCAATGTAAAATAAAAAAATATAACATTTGTAAAAAAAAAAAAAGATAATAATAAAAAAACACTAATATATATTGATTAAATATTCAACCCCCTGGGTCAATACATGTTAGAATCACCTCTGGCAGCAATTACAATTGTGAGTCTCTAAGAGTTTTGCACATTTTATTTTTTATTCTACAAGCTCTGTAAAGTTAGTTGTTGATCATTGCTAGACAGCCATTTGCAAAAAAAATCCAAGCCAATTTAAGTCAAGACTGTAACTAGGCCACTCAGGAACATGAAAAGTAATCTTGCTCAGTCCCCTCCTGCATTCCATGTTCACTCATGACTGCATGGCCAGGCACAACTCCAACACCATCATTAAGTTTGCCGACAACACAACGGGGGTAGGCCTGATCACCAACAACGATAAAACAGCCTTCAAGGAGGAGTCCTGGCCATGTGGTGCCAGGATAACAACCTCTCCCTCAACGTGATCAAGACAAATGGGATGATTGTGGACTACAGGAAAAGGAGGACCGAGCACGCCCCCATTCTCATCGACGGGGCTGTAATGGAGCAGGTTGAGAGCTTCAAGTACCTTGGTGCCCATGTAACAGTATAACTTTAGACCGTCCCCTCGCCCATACCCGGGCGCGAACCAAGGACACATCAACCTCTGCACACATCAACAACAGTCACCCACGAAGCATCGTTACGCATCGCTCCACAAAAGCCGTGGCCCTTGCAGAGCAAGGGGAACTACTACTTCAAGGTCTCAGAGCAAGTGACGTCACCGATTGAAACACTATTTAGCGTGCACGTTAACTAAGCTAGTGTTTCACATCCATTACACCCACATCACCAACAAACTATCATGGTCCAAACACACCAAGACAGTCATGAAGAGGGCAGGACAAAGCCTATTCCCCCTCAGAAGACTGAAAAGATTTGACATGGGTCCTCAGATCCTCAAAAAGTACTACAGTTGCAGCATCGAGAGCATCTTGATGGGTTGCATCACTGCCTGGTATGGCAACTGCTAGGCCTCCAACCGCAAGGCACTACAGACGGTGTTACGTACGGTCCAGTACTTCACTGGGACCAAGCTTCCTGCCATCCAGGGCGTCTATACCAGGCACTGTCAGAGGAAGGCCCTAAAAATTGTCAAAGACTTCAGCCACCCTAGTCATAGATTGTTCTCTCTGCTACCGCACGGCCAGTGGTACCGGAGTGCCAAGTCTAGGTCCAAACGGCTTCTTAACAGCTTCTACCCCCAAGCCATAAGACTCCTGAACAGCTAATCAAATGGCTACCTAGACTATTTGCGTTGTCCCTAGCCCCTTTTTACACTGCTGCTACTCTGTTTATTATCTATGCATTGTCACTTTAACTCTACCTACATGTACATATTACCTCAATTACTTTGAGTAGCCTGTGCTCCCTGCACATTGACTCTGTACCGGTACCCTATGTATATAGCCTCACTACTGTTATTTTACTATATTGCTCTTTAATGATTTGTTATTTATATTATCATTTTTTACTTATCTGTTTTTTACTTAACATTTATTTTTCTTAAAACTGAATTGTTGGTTAACGGCTTTTAAGTAAGCATTTCACTGTAAGGTCTACGCCTGTTGATTTGATTTGGTTAGCGACTCCAGTGTATTTGGCCTTGTGTTTTAGGTTATTGTCCTGCTGAAAGGTGAATTTGTCTCCCAGTGTCTGGTGGAAAGCAGACTGAACCAGTTTTCCTCTAGGATTTAGCCTGTGCTTAGCTCCATTCTGTTTATTTTCACCCTAAAAAAAAACTGTGTTGTGTCGGATTTGCCACAAACATAACGCTTTGTATTGAGGACATACAGTTCATTTCTTTGTTTTGCAGTTTTACTTTAGTGCCTTATTGCCAACATGATGCATGTTTTAGAATATTTGTATTCTGTACATGCTTCCCTTTTTCCCCCACTGTCAATTAGGTTAGTATTGTGGAGTAACTACAATGTTGTTGATCCATCCTCAGTTTTCTCTTATCACAGCCAGTAAACTCTGTAACTGTTTGAACTCTTTAACTGTTTTAAAATCACCATTGGCCTGATGGTGAAATCCCTCAGCAGTTTCCATCCTCTCTGGCAACTGAATTAGGAAGGGTGCCTGTATCTTTGTAGTGACTGGGTGTATTGACACACCAACAGAAGTGTAAATGAATAACTGCACCATACTCAAAGGGATATTCAATGTCTGCTTCTTTTTTTTTACCCATCAACCAATAGGTCCCCTTCTTTGTGAGGCATTGGGAAAACCTCCCTGGCCTTTGGGGATGAATCAGTGTTGGAAATTCACTGCTCGACTGAGGGACCTTACAGATAATTGTATGTGTGGGGTACAGAGATGAGGTAGTAATTGCTGTAACACGACAAAATGTGGACAAAATCAAGAAGTGTGAATACTTTCTGAAGGCACTGTAGATGCATGTAAAGTTATGATTTCCCCTTGAGACATCCTATTGGATGTTGAATGCCCAGCCAAATTCTCTAACTTACTAATTTCATCTGCCTATACATTCATAATGCTATTCCAAGTCTTAGTGGTCGGTCAACGTAGCAAGTTATCCAAAACATGTCCTGCTTTTTTTTTTTAGAAGGCATGACTAAAAACTGTATTTATGGTTTATGTCCAGCTCTCATCTGATCTGGTAGCTTATAAAATATTGCAACATTACATTTGCAACCAAATATGTCTTCATGAAATAATTCCCTCCAGGGCTCAAAACCAAGTAATCTCCTTCTGTCACAATCGTCGTCCTCCTCGTCTGAGGAGGAGTAGTTGGAAGGATCGGAGGACCAAAATGCAGCATGGTATGTGTTCATCGTGAATTTAATGAACACTGAACAAAAAAATAAATACAAAAAATAAACGACCGTGACGCTATATAAGAACTGTGCTGACACAAGCAACTAACATAGACAATCATCCAAAACCCACAATGACAAAACAGGCTACCTAAATATGGTTCCCAATCAGAGACAACGACTAACACCTGCCTCTGATTGAGAACCATATCAGGCCAAACACAGAAACAGACAAACTAGACATCCAACATAGAATGCCCACTCAGATCACACCCTGACCAAACAAAACATAGAAACATACAAAGCAAACTATGGTCAGGGCGTGACACCTTCGCATAGAGTTAATCAGGATGTTGATTGTGCAAACCCACAGTTTCATCAGCTGTCTGGGTGACTGTACTTTATGTGTGCCTGAATCATTTCTGGTGTTTTTTGTTTCAGCTCATGAAACATGGGACCAACACTCTACATGTTGCATTTATCTTTTTGTTCTCTATAGTTTCAAAATGCTGACCCCCTCCACTCAGATTCAAGGAAGGTGATGTTCGGTGCGCAACAGGCACGGTCCTCCACTCTCTGGTCTCCTGACCATTTGATCTGAATGAACTGGGCCTCTAGTGTACATTTCCTTCATTATAATTGTCAAAAATGACTGGCATTTAGTGCATATTGATGTATTTAAAAGTCTCATTAAAGTTTGGATTCATTTCTCTGGCGCATCCCTCATGTCAGCATCGGTTTGGACTTGAGGTTGTAACCAATATTCATATCACCTACACTTTGACATGTAGGCATTTTTATTTATTATATTAAAAATAGATTTGAATATTATTCCAATGTTGGCCTCTCTGATCTAATTCTGATTGGAGTAATTGTTTGATATAGTGATGATTTTTGTGTGTTTTGTTTACTTGTCCGTTTGGACAAGTTAAATCTATATTATGCTAGTCCCCAAATTAGCTAGCTAGTTACAAGTGTCTTTGGTTATATCAACATACTATTGTTAGCTGTCTACTAGCTAGCCAATATTGCTACTGTGGTGTAGAGCAAACTCTCACACCTGGTGTAAGTTAGCAGTCTAGCATGGTAGATAGGGAACTTAGATAACGTGCATTCTGAAAATGTTCAGAACCCTTGACTTTTTTCACATTTTGTTATGTTACAGCCTTATTCTACAATGGGTGGGGGGGGAAATTCCCTCATTAATCGACACACAGTACCCCATAATGACAAAGCGAAAACCATTTTTTTTAAATGGTGCCATAAATATATATAACAACTTATTTACATAAGTATTCAGACCCTTTGCAGTTCAGAACCCTTGACTTTTTCCACATTTTGTTATGTTACAGCCTTATTCTACAATGGGTGGGGGGAAGAATTCCCTCATCAATCGACACACAGTACCCCATAATGACAAAGCGAAAACCGTTTTTTAAAAATGGTGCCATAACTATATATAACAACTTATTTACATAAGTATTCAGACCCTTTTTTCAGACTTGAAATTGAGCTCAGGTGCATCCTGTTTCCATTGATCATCCTTGAGATCTTTCTACAACTTGATTGGAATCCAACCTGTGATAAATGCAATTGATTAGGACATGATTTGGAAAGGCACACACCTGTCTATATAAGGTCCCACATTTGACAGTGCATTTCAGGGAAAAAACCAAGCCATGAGGTTGAAGGAATTGTCCTGAGACAGAATTGTGTCAAGGCACAGATCTGTGGAAGGATACCAAAACATTTCTGCAGCATTGAAGATCCCCAAGAACACAGTGGCCTCCATCATTCTTAAATGGAAGAAGTTTGGAATGCCAAGACTCAATCTTGGGGAGAAGAGCCTTGGTCAGGGAGATGACCAAGAACCCGATGGTCACTCTGACAGAGATTCAGAGTTATTCTGTGGAGATGGGAGAACCTTCCAGAAGGACAACCACCTCTGTAGCACTCCACCCATCAGGCCTTTATGGTAGAGAGGCCAGACGGAAGCCACTCCTCAGTAAAAGGCACATGACAGCCCGCTTGGTGTTTTCCAAAAGGCACCTAAAGACTCAGACCATGAGACACGAGTTTCTGTTCTGTTAAAAACAATATTGAAGTCTTTAGCCTGAATGACAAGAGTCACGTCTGGAGGAAACCTGGCTCCATTCCTACGGTCAAGCACAGTGGTGGCCGAATAATTCGGTGGGGATATTTTTCAGCAGCAGGAACTGGGAGACTAGTCAGAATTGAGGGAAAGATCAATGGAGCACAGTACAGAGAGATCCTTGATGAAAACCTGCTCCAGAGTGCTTATGATCTTAGAATGGGGCAAAGGTTCACCTTCCAACAGGCCAACGACAACGACCCTAAACACACAGCCAAGACAACGCAGGTGTGGCTTTGAGACAAATCTCTGAATGTCCTTGAGTGACCCAGCCAGATCGACTTGAAGCCGATCTAACATCTTTGGAGAGACCTGAAAATAGCTTTGCAGCGATGCGCCCCTTCCAACCTAACAGAGCTTGTGAGGATCTTCAGAGAAGAATTGGAGAAATTCCCCAAATACAGGTTTGCCACTCTTGGGGTGTCATACCCAAGAAGACTTGAGGCTGTAATCTCTACCAAAGGTGCTTAAAATTATTAAACAAAGTACTAAGTAAAGGTTCTGAATACTTATATAAATGTGATATTTCAGAATATTTTTGTATGCATTTGCAAATATGTATAAAAACCTGTTTGCTTTGTCATTATGGGGTATTGTGTGTAGATTGAGGGGGGGGGACATGTATTCCATTTTAGAATAAGGCTGTAACTGAATAAAATCCTGAATAAAATACAGTAGATTCATTAATTTACAGAATAAATATACAGCATGAATTTACATGGTTTATTCACTCTCTCTCTCTCTCTCTCTCTCTCTCGGCGATGATAGCACTCATGCACAAGCATGTGGGCAAGCTATTGATAACCAATCTGCATAAAATGGCAGTCAATATAGTTGAGAAGGCCTCAAAGAGTCCCCTGAAGACGTCATGTGCCCAGTTGCTAGATGGCTGCCTGATAAGAGGTGGGTAAGTGGTTTTATATTCGTTTTTCTCAATTGCTAAAATACAATTTCTGAAACCTTGCTCCATTTCCCCATCCTCATCAAAACCTCATCTTCAAGCACTATTTACATAACCTCTGACTCCTCTCGCAAAATGAAACATTCGCCTCAAAACAGTTTTACCTGTGTTCAAAATTAAACACTACTCTCAAATCATAAACAAAGAGATCAAAATGATATACACTCTCAAGCAGTCAGTAAACAATACACTGAAAAATAGAAAACATACAATTCTCAGGGAGAAGTACATTTTTAATCTAAAAAAAACATTCATATTTTTTCGTCATTGTCTTTTGATGAACGAAAAGATGTTCTATCATAGTAGCTCAATTGATCAGAAATTACTACTCTGCTTTGCTCTTTGCTCTTTGCAATTTTGTTTTTTGTTTTTCTCCTCCTTGTACCCCTATTTTTACAGTACTGTACCCTGCATCTCACAAACTTGTCCTTTGTCAATGTGATACTGTAATTATTGTTCTTTGTTGATATGAACCTGCAACCAGTCAATCTATTGAGCAGTCAGTACTGTTAATAAATGGAAAGCACAATGTTCAGGGCCATACAATTTGTCCATTGTACAGTATGCAGCCTACAATGCACGGTACTACAGTATACAATACTAAAAGGGACAAAAATCAAGGGAGTAAACATGTGATCAATGTGCTTCTTCTTGTCTTTGGGCTGGGTCAGGCCAGAGCACTTTGTCGACATCACAAGCAATATTGTCCCTCTTGAGGCAACGGGGGAAGAAGCCTCTTGTGTGCCGTATCCAGCCCTGACATGATTCCTCACCTATATCACCACAGGCTAAATCCATGGCTTGCAGCAGATTTACTCTGGTGTAGGGTTGTCTATCATACAGTTTCCATCTCCAAGAGCAGAAAAACTCTTCCAATCGGATTCAGGAAAGGCGAGTATGGAGGGAGGTACAAGTTCATAAACTGCCCATTGATGTTAAACCATTCCCTTACCTGAGCAGCTCGGTGGAAACTGACATTGTCCCACACTATCACATAGGTGGGAATGGGATTCTCATTTAGCTCTTGACCCTGCTGCTCTTGAACCTGCTGCTCAAATAAAATATCTCTTAGAAGGTGCTGGGTGTTATATGGCCCGAGTATAACATGGTGATGTAGAACACCATGGTTGCTGATAGCAGCACAGACTGTGACATTGCCACCTTGTTGACCAGGGACTTCAACAATGGCCCGCTGTCCAATCATGTTTCGGCTTCTCCTTCTCCTCTTTGTTAGATTGAAGCCTGCTTCATCGACAAAGATGAACTCATAGGGTCTGTCCAAGGATTCCAAGTCAAATATTGTCTGTGTAGAAATACAATATACTGTATGTAGGATTTTGTAAGTCGTACAGAGACAGTGCTATACTGTAGAGTACAATTAGGCTTCTGATTCTCATACATTGTATGTACTGATGAGTAATGTCATTCACATAGTACTGTAGAGAATCTGAATTACAGTAAATGTTTCTGAATGTACACTTACTTGCACATACTGAGCTCGCAGTTCTTTAACCCTTGGTGAGTTGCGCTCAAGAGGTACTCTGTATACTTGTTTTGTTTGCATCCTGTTACGATGGAAATGCTCACACTGTTGATTCCATGGAAGTGTGTGTCTTGTATCACTCGTTCCTGGATTTCTCAGAGTCATATTACATTATCTTTAAGGACCATGCCAACTATAACTGCCTCTTGCTCCCGAGTGAATATAGCTGTCCTTCCACCTGCATGTGGCAGCCTTGCAATTCTACAAAAAGTAGTTGTGCAGTTACAAAACATATTCATGCAGTACAATACATACAGTGATTGACTTTACAAATGTCTATTGAAACAGCTGCATATAGTGTAGTACACTAAATTTGCAATTACAAAAATACAGTAGTATACTGTACCTGTTCTCTTCTCTGAATGTCCTTACTATGGTGGACACAGAAAATCGTCTCAAATTGGGTTGCACTCGAAGTCCTGCTTCCCTCATTGTCAGTCCATGGATAAGAACATGGTCTATAACTTGCTCGAATTTCATCAGATATTTCCACTCTTTGTCCTCTTCCTCTTTCTTGCCCTCCTCGTCACCCACTTCACATACGCACTCGTCCTCTCACATTGTTTCTTCTATCCATTCTCAGACTTTCTCCTACCCACCTTCAACAACCTCTCCGAACTGGCTTATATTGGTTGTGTCACATCATTTGAAACAGGTTAAATCCATTTTGAGTGGTTGTGTTCAATCAATGACATGTCTTCTCTATTTGTATTTTATTGTTTCCACCTGTGTTTACCAGTATGGATGACATGTGCATTAGAGTGCAGAATGTGTTTTGAGAATGAGAATGTGTTTAGAGTTTTGCTGAAAATTCTAAGTGAGATCTGCAAATTGTGTTTACCATGTGAAATGTTAAGGTACTGACAACAGACTGCACAATTAGCTAAATGAGTCCAGGCAACTGAGAACTTTGTTCAGCCAATGGATTTTAGTGTTTTAGCAATTGAGAAACTGTATTTGTCACGGCTTCTAGGAGTAGTGGGTGGAGGAGTCAGGAGCAGAGCGCAGAGGTAGTTCAATCGTGGTCATTTATTCCAGAACAACAAGTAACGGTAACATCAAACACTAAGGCGCATCACTTAAACCATCCCAAAAGCAGGACCAAAGAGTCCACGAGAATCCACACGAACAGAACAACAAGCCCGCACAAAAGCAGGCGGACATACCTGGTTTAAATAGCCCAAATCAAAACCCAAACAAGAAACAGGTGAGACTACTCAGACAAAACAAACTGAAACAGAAAAGGGGATCGGTGGCAGCTAGTAGGCCGGCGACGACGACCGCCGCCTGGACAGGAAGAGGAACCACCTTCGGCAGGATTCATGACAGTATTACTCTTGAAGTTCAGCCTGAAGTGGGCAGCTGCTAGGGGTCCACTGATTTGTCTATGATACAGTAGTTTGGTGGTGGCCAACCTAGGTGGCGCAAAAGGGGATGCTCATTCAAGCTTGAGCAGAGAATTAAAACAATGTTCAATAATAATATCGGAGATGCGATGAATTAAGATGTTTAATTCTGTTTTTCAGGCCAGACGGTCAGCGGAACCATTTTCCTGCTGCCATTTCTCCTCAAAGACGATCCAGCACAGTTGTTTGTGGTCGATGAGGTAAGTGAAGTAAGAATTGTCGTCATGGCATTTTGTCGTCATGACAACGCTCATTACTTTTTTTGAGCCATTATAATATATAATAATATATCCCATTAGTGCAGGGCTCTACACTTAGGTTCTCTAATTGAAAAAGGTTCAATTCACTTTGCGTTCTGCACACCCAGCAAAGGCACCTCGATAAGCCTATATGGGTGTATTCAAAAGGACACATGTCTGTACAGTCCCTTGGGACATTTATTCTCATGGTTCACTCACTCTTTACTCGCTCACTTGTTTTTCTCTGTATTGTGTCTGTGTGTGGTCTGCTGTCAAATGATTGTAGACTCCAATGATTTATCCTAATCTGTTAGGAACAATAAATCAACAGAATGTCTGACGAGAGAAATGTAACGATAATGGATTGGAAGATCATGTTCTTAAATTACAAAGGTTTAACGATGTTCAAGTGATGGCCCTTTCCGATTTACTACCATGTCCTGTCACATACTGGATGGGCTCATGTTCTTAGATTATACTGTACCTCTATCATTGAACAATTACATTGTTTTAAATTGTACTTTGAAATGAATGGAAATGGTACTTTGTTTGAAATTGTAGATTCGACTTTGTTTTGTACTTCTTGGTTGCATAATAAACTATTGGTACATTTGACATTTGTTTAGTCATTATTGATTATTATTTCAACACATTTGAAAGGATCAATGTATTTTAACAAAATTGCTGAAGAATCACCATATCTTAAAGAAACATTTGATTTAGGTTCTATACAGAAACTTTTAGAGATCCACAAAGAACCATCAATGCTTTGCTACAAACGGATGGATTAGGGCTAGGGTTCTTTGTAGAACCAATAATGGATATTTCTATAACTTTTTATGCTGGATCCTTGTGTAACCAATAATGGTTATTTGGAGCTCTTGATATTCATATATATATTTTTATGTTGGTAGGGTTCTTTAAAGGAACATCCCATTCATGGTTATTTTGCGACCCAAAAATGGTTCCCTATTGCATCGCTCTCAAGAACCCTTTTTGGTTCCAACTTGCGCCTTAATTTTTAAGAGTGTGAATCAGTTAACTGATTTGGAACATTTAAAGCAGTTAAAACACACCTCACTGCATGTTTCAAAGTGTCCCAGCACACACTTGCTTTCCCATGATGCATACTGTGCTGCCCAGGGTTGTATTAGCTCAGTCTGGGCCACATTGGTCACGTCCCCCTGCTCAGATGTTGCATGCATCAACCAATGATTGTGTGCCACATCATCGACTGTGTCACCAACTGACAGATTGCTGTAACATATGATGCGGTTAGCTGATAAGTAAAATACTTGTCCAGGCATTGTAAAATCTGGGTATTCGTCAGCAATGTCTACGCAGGGGAACGCACCCATTGTCTGGCTATCTGGCACTCCGACAAACGCTGGCTCACTAGGGCCCCATCCATTAGGATCCCTGTCTTTGAGCACTGATGTTCTAGAAATTACTGAACCCGTCAGTGTAGTTAATGATGATTCAGAGAAGTGGGTTAGGGTGGAAACTCACACACTGGCCAACCGTGCTATAGCAACATGAACCCAGCAATGTGCCGAAATGAAAAAAAGGCTCCAGGGAAAAACATTTAACAGGGAAGTGTGTAAATGTCCCACAGCGGTTTGTTAGTCATACATCACCGTGGGCCCATTTGGCAACACAATGAATTTACCCAGAAAACAAAACCTGTAGAGATTCATCTAAATGAAGTTCATTCAAAATGAGTCTCATTGGAATTGACCAATTGACCCATTTTCCCCCATTGTAACACCAATCTATATGTACACCCTTCACTCATACACCTCTAGTCAGGATCAGACTAAAGAGATCCTCTCATGTTGAATGGAAAACTACAAAGATGTTTTTCTGGAAACACAGAATTGATGGTTGCTGTAATTCAGCACATGAATGATATGTACAAAGAGCAGTGCAGTGGAGTAGATCCCTGAACAATGCTGCCTGCAGCCACCAGGTGCCATCAGAACACTTGAAAGCATATAGTCTGGGGGTATTTTGGGGCTAGAACGACAGAGGGCAATATTCACACTTGTTAATAAGTGCATTTCTCTGCCTTCTTATTTGTCACAGATTTCCTCTAATAAAAATGTTTTAAAATACTAAGAAATCACACAGAAAGCTGGTATTTTATACGAATATATGAAACTGTCTAGTGCCACAATGTGTTTTTTAAATTGATGCACACATTGTAGTGACAATGTGTATGTGTTGTGAAGCCTTCAGCATTTTCATAATGAGAAAAACACACTCTGACATCGTATTACCACAGTCACGCACTGTGTGTATCAGAAACTACCCCCATACTTCACCAACATCCAGAGATGACTAACACTTTTAGAATGTTCTTCAATGTGTTACAGTAGGTATGCCTACAAATAATCACAATTTCAGTGATACTAAACTGTAGGCTGTCCATGATCTCTTCCCGATATCCACGACCACAGACAGACATTATTTCTGATCACGCACACAACCCCGACTCTCTGCCGTCATTAGTACCCGGTAACAACCGGAAGCGCAACAGAACGCTCTGAACAAGACGACTGTGGCAACAAGTTAATCACGCTCTCCTGTGATTTTTTTTTGTCCATCTCTGGGAAATACTCAATCGAAAGAAGAAAACACATTTGACTTAGTCAAGTATACACATGTGTCCTTCAATCACCTTACTCGGGAGAAAGCAACATCAAGACGTGCCTAGCGATTATTGTCTTTATCTGCCTTGGATGAAAAACGAATGGTAAGTATAGGGGATGGGAAAGGATGCCCTAGGGCTTCCCAAAGGTGGGAAATTATTGCGTAATTTAAATAAATCTCTCAGAAAGATGTATTTCTACCATCTTTAATGTCTCAGGTGAAAACGGAGTGGGGGCTGTCTCTATTTTTCAAAAGTGAAGCATTGCAAGGCTGATGGAAAAATGTAGGTAAAGAAGATGCCTGGAGGGCCCTGATACAATAATGATCCGTTATTGGTAACATAACATTCCATGATGTGTAACCTATAGCTGACCTATTCAAATAATTATGATAGACCTTATTATATACTCAGATAATGTAGTTTAGGCTAATCCGTACTATGGACATCTTGTCATTTTGACAGTGGATTACCAGATTTTACACATCTGTATTTTATTAATTTAAAAAACAACTGTGGCGTAGGTTTTAACGGTAATTCTTGTCGGGTGAAATAAGCTCTTTAGCAGATAATACTATGATCCTGCTAGTTGTTACAGATTTGTGTGATCAAACCTTATTCTTATAAGGTCAATGGATCAAACCCTGGATCAGGCATGAAACATAAGGGGAAAGGGAAAGTGGATACCTAGTCAGTTGGCCAACTGAATGTATTCAGCTAAAATGTGTCTTTTCGCATTTAACCCAACCCCTCTAACCTCTGAAAACATTGTTCTTTCGGCATGTCCAATCTCCCATAGAGAATATAGTTCAACACAAAATATAATGCGCCCTACTGTAGCCTAGTTTAGCCTTGTTAGAGCGGATATATGAATCGAATGTTATTGATCACTGTGATCATAATAGTGTCCCGTCTGCTGCTGCAGAATAGTTTCAGCTGACCCATCAATGGTGTTTATAATTGGGTGTCACTTCCAGGTATTCCAACCTGTTAGATTAATGTCGACAGAGTGGCAATACGGCTAGCGACGTTGGAACAGACGGACAAATAGCCTACTGTAGCCAACACTTCATCACCTGGGACTAGATAAGCTGTCATATGATTATTGCCATATAAAGACTATCCGAATTGAACATATACCAGTAAAGAACGATTTTACTTTATCCCACGAGCAAAACATGTTTGTATGCATTTATCTGCGACATAGGCCTGTCTTAACTCTTCCATATACATATATTTATAGGCTATAAATCGTAACCCGTCTGTTTAAAGTCATCACAATGTATAGGTGGGTCTACATTATTTATAGTGTCGCCGACGCGCTAAATGTGTCAGACTTCTCTAATCATTCTACAACTTAGCCCATTTTTTTTCTTCAGAAAAATCGAGGCGTGATGCAAGCAGTGGTTGTGGGCTCTTGTCTATAGCCTACTGTCGTGTATGTGAATGGGAAGGGTGACTTGATGGTGTTGGTTCTACCAGACTCGCTGGGCAGGGCGGAGATTTTGCTATGAGAGCGCCTTCTCCATGGAAATAATTGAAGCCTCCAATATGGCGACAGGAGTTGTACGTCATATCTACCATTGATAAGGTAACTTGTTTGATGCCCTCCTGTATCATCGCATGCGGCCATATTCATATTCAACATATTAGCCTAATCAAGTCATTCATTTTCGAATGTATCCGTACACCTTGCTCCTTTTCTGTTGTGTGGACATATCTCTATATAATTTCCCTCAGCGCGCCTCTCAGGGTGGACCTTATGGACGAGACGCAGAAATGCATAAACATACAGAAGTCAGTCAGCTAGATGCGTGTCAAGGTTGTGGCAATAGTCAAGCAGATGTCATAAATGTGTCATTTGTTGGCTGCCGATATAAATACATTCTCAATACTCATCTGTTTGATTTGTTAAGTTAACACATATGTAAGGTATTTTACCTCAATCACTTAGTATTGCTTGCTGTTTGGAGCTGATATAGAACGTTGCTTTTGTACCATTTCGTTGGGGTAGTCGGCAAAACAGCAATTCCTAGCGCTTTTATTAATTTAAGTCCTATCTCAACTTTCCTAAATCATATCATACATTTGCCTGCATGAGTTACCCAGGTCAACATGCATATTTTGTCATGAAATTGAACATGATTTACAGTTGGCTAAGTGATATACCCCTAAGGCGAGTATGATTTGAATAGTTAGTTAGACTGCATAATTTTGTACACTCTTATGTGAGAAATGCCATAAACGTTATATTTCTCCCTCTTGGGCATATCTCTTGTGAAATAATGGAGGATAAATCAGTGCCATTCACACGAGTAGACACTCTGGAGGGAGGATATCACGCATTTCTGATAGACCCACTGGCATTTCTGCGTTTAGTCTAGTGCGGTTAAGCACCATGGACAGCAGCACATGCGCGAAAAGTAGGACTACACGGTAGAATCCGTCAATCAACAGCACCCGTCCACGAAAGAGAGGTCGAGCAAGTAGCCTTAGTTGCTCTGTTAGACTGATTTGGGATTGTATATTTTGATAACAGACTGAGCAACTCAAATTGGACTTTCAATGTGGTTTATGATCGGCTACAGTAGGAAATATGCAGATGCTATGAAATGCCTAAAGTTTTTGCCTACACAACAAGCTACTAAAACGTCATAATGCATGGGAATTATGTTTGAAATAATCTATGCTATATCATGTCTATAGCCTTGGGCTACTTCCCTCCCTGGAGTCTTTTCATTGTTCCTGAGTTCGCAGTACATTTTCAAGTAAGAAGACTAAAACACTTTAGCCTGAGTGCCCATCTCTTGCTAACTCCTTATCAGCAATGACAATTGTCCATGATAATTCCATAATGTGTTGACAAGAGAGAAAAAACATACCAGCACCTAGGCTAAAAAAGCACATTGAGACCAGTAGCTTACCATGGGGTTTCTGTCAACTCCATGTGAAAGAGGATAACCTGATTGGATTAATGAAACATGGAGGGGAAGGCTGGGGGTGTAGGTCACTGAGTTCAAGGCCCCTCCTCAGTTTTTGTTGATGAACAGGACAGGGATAATATGCATGGTGAAAGATAGAGAAAACAAACGGGGTGTCATTTGAGGTCAGTGAACGATAAAGGAGACAAATGAGTTGCCATCTTTGCTGGCCTCCTTGTGGTCTTGATGTCAAGGCAACAGCTTGCAGATGAAGAAAAATATCTGAAGCACGTTAGCAGCTCATAGTTGTGTGCAATAGATACTAGAGGCCTATATGAAACACTGGTTTCAAGTTCTAAGTTTTAATGTCACATGCACAAGTCCAGTGAAATGCCTTTCTTGACAGCTCTAAACCCAACAATGCAGTAATCAATAGCAATGTAATATTACAAATAACATTAGGTAGAACAAAAACACACAAGAAATAAGAACACGAGAAAGTAAGTAAGCATACTATATACAGGGCCAGTCAGTTCCAGTAGCATATTTACAATGGGCAGGGATAGTGGAGTGATAGAGGTAGATATGTACAGCTGAAGTCAGAAGTTTACATACACCTTAGCCAAATACATTTAAATTCAGTTCTTCACAATTCCTGACATTTAATCCTAGTAAACATTCCCTGTCTTAGGTCAATTAGGATCACCACTTTATTTTAAGAACCTGAAATGTCAGAATAATAGTAGAGAGAATTATTTATTTCAGCTTTTATTTCTTTCATCACATTCCCAGTGGGTCAGACGTTTACATTCACTCAATTAGTATTTGGTAGCATTGCCTTTAAATTGTGTAACTTGAGTCAAACATTTTGGATAGCCTTCCTCAAACTTCCCACAAATAAGTTGGGTGAATTTTGGCCCATTCCTCCTGACTGAGCTGGTGTAACTGAGTCAGGTTTGTCGGCCACCTTGCTCGCACATGCTTTTTCAGATCTTCCCACAAATCTTCAATGTGATTGAAGTCAGGGCTTTGTGATGGCCACTCCAATACCTTGACTTTGTTGTCCTTAAGCCATTTTGCCACAACTTTGGAAGTATGCTTGGGGTCATGGTCCATTTGGAAGATCCATTTGCCACCAAGCTTTAACTGATGTCTTGAGATGTTGCTTCAATATATCCACATAATTTTCCCTCCTCATGATGTCATCTATTTTGTGAAGTGCACCAGTCCCTCCTGCAGCAAAACACCCCCACAACACGATGCTGCCACCCCCATGCTTCACGGTTGGAATGGTATTCTTCAGCTTGCAAGCCTCACCTTTTTCCACAAAAAATAACATTAGTCATTATGGGCAAACAGTTCTATTTTTATTTCATCAGACCAGAGGGCATTTCTCCAAAAAGTACGACCTTTGTCCCCATGTGCAATTGCAAACCGTAGGCATTTTTATGGCGGTTTTGGAGCAACCTTTCAGGTTATGTTGATATTGGACTCGTTTTACTGTGGATATAGATACTTTTGTACCTGTTTCCTCCAGCATCTTCACAAGGTGCTTTGCTGTTGTTCTGTGATTGATTTGCACTTTTCGCACCAAAGTACTTTAATCTGTAGGAGACCGAATGCTTCTCCTTCCTGTTATGCAGGTGAATGAGGACCCAAAAGCGACTTAGCGAAAACAGAGTCTTTATTCCAGTAACCGGCAAAAGTAATACTCCTGGACAATATAAGAATAAAACAAAACATGAAAAAACTTAATTCCACTCGTAGTGACGAGGACAGACTGGAGACTCGACCATTGACTGCAGGTTGCCTCGGGAAGGCACCGACCGTAGCAGTCTAAGACACCTGCTCACACGCAGCATCTGAAGGAGACAAGACACGACATGGGCGAGACAATGACACAGCACAGCGAACATCATACAAGGATCCGACAAGGACAGAAGCGGAAAACAAGGGGAGAAATAGGGACTCTAATCAGAGGACAAAATAGGGGACAGGTGTGAAAAGACTAAATGAGTGAGTTAGGAGAATGAGGAACAGAACGGAACGATAGAGAGAGGAGAGAGAGGGAGGGGGAGAGAGAGGGATAGAAAAAGGGAACGAACCTAATAAGACCAGCAGGGGGAAACGAACAGAAGGGAAAGCATAATGACAAGACAATATAAGACAAAACATGACAGTACCCCCCCACTCACCGAGCGCCTCCTGGCGCACTCGAGGAGGAATCCTGGCGGCAACGGAGGAAATCATCAATCAGCGAACGGTCCAGCACGTCCCGAGATGGAACCCAACTCCTCTCCTCAGGACCGTAAACCCTCCCAATCCACTAAGTACTGGTGACCACGTCCCCGAGAACGCATGTCCATGATCCTACGTACCTTGTAAATAGGTGCGCCCTCGACAAGGACGGGGGGAGGGAAGACGAACGGGGGTGCGAAGAAAGGGCTTGACACAGGAGACATGGAAGACAGGATGGACGCGACGAAGATGTCGTGGAATAAGCAGTCGCACAGCGACAGGATTGACGGCCTGGGAGACACGGAACGGACCAATGAACCGCGGAGTCAACTTACGAGAAGCTGTCGTAAGGGGAAGGTTACGAGTGGAAAGCCACACTCTCTGGCCGCGACAATACCTAGGACTCTTAATCCTACGTTTATTGGCGGCTCTCACAGTCTGCGCCCTGTAACGGCAAAGTGCAGACCTCACCCTCCTCCAGGTGCGCTCACAACGTTGGACAAACGCCTGAGCGGAGGGAACGCTGGACTCGGCGAGCTGGGACGAGAACAGAGGAGGCTGGTAACCCAGACTACTCTGAAACGGAGATAGCCCGGTAGCAGACGAAGGAAGCGAGTTGTGAGCGTATTCTGCCCAGTGGAGCTGTTCTGCCCAAGACGCAGGGTTTCTAAAAGAAAGGCTGCGTAGTATGCGACCAATCGTCTGATTGGCCCTTTCTGCTTGACCGTTAGACTGGGGATGAAAACCGGAAGAGAGACTGACGGAAGCACCAATCAAACGACAGAACTCCCTCCAAAACTGTGATGTGAATTGCGGACCTCTGTCTGAAACGGCGTCTAACGGGAGGCCATGAATTCTGAACACATTCTCGATGATGATTTGTGCCGTCTCCTTAGCGGAAGGAAGCTTAGCGAGGGGAATGAAATGTGCCGCCTTAGAGAACCTATCGACAACCGTAAGAATCACAGTCTTCCCCGCAGACGAAGGCAGACCGGTAATGAAGTCTAAGGCGATGTGAGACCATGGTCGAGAAGGAATGGGAAGCGGTCTGAGACGGCCGGCAGGAGGAGAGTTACCTGACTTAGTCTGCGCGCAGTCCGAACAAGCAGCCACGAAACGGCGCATGTCACGCTCCTGAGTAGGCCACCAAAAGCGCTGGCGAATAGAAGCAAGAGTACCTCGAACGCCGGGATGGCCAGCTAACTTGGCAGAGTGAGCCCACTGAAGAACAGCCAGACGAGTAGAAACAGGAACGAAAAGAAGGTTACTAGGACAAGCGCGGCGACGCAGTGTGAGTGAGTGCTTGCTTAACCTGTCTCTCAATTCCCCAGACTGTCAACCCGACAACACGCCCATAAGGAAGAATCCCCTCGGGATCAGTAGAAGCCACAGAAGAACTAAACAGACGGGATAAGGCATCAGGCTTGGTGTTCTTATTACCCGGGCGATAAGAAATCACAAACTCGAAACGAGTGGAAAACAACGCCCAACGAGCTTGACGTGCATTAAGTCGTTTGGCAGAACGGATGTACTCAAGGTTCTTATGGTCAGTCCAAACGACAAAAGGAACGGTCGCCCCCTCCAACCACTGTCGCCATTCGCCTAGGGCTAAGCGGATGGCGAGCAGTTCGCGGTTACCCACATCATAGTTGCGTTCCGATGGCGACAGGCGATGAGAAAAATAAGCGCAAGGATGAACCTTATCGTCAGACTGGAAGCGCTGGGATAGAATGGCTCCCACGCACACCTCTGAAGCGTCAACCTCGACAATGAATTGTTTAGTGACGTCAGGAGTAACGAGGATAGGAGCGGACGTAAAACGCTTCTTGAGGAGATCAAAAGCTCCCTGGGCGGAACCGGACCACTTAAAGCACGTCTTGACAGAAGTAAGAGCTGTGAGGGGGGCAGCAACTTGACCGAAATTACGAATGAAACGCCGATAGAAATTAGCGAAACCTAGAAAGCGCTGCAACTCGACACGTGACCTTGGAACGGGCTAATCACTGACAGCCTGGACCTTAGCGGGATCCATCTGAATGCCTTCAGCGGAAATAACAGAACCGAGAAAAGTGACGGAGGAGACATGAAAGGCGCACTTCTCAGCCTTCACGTAGAGACAATTCTCTAAAAGGCGCTGGAGTACACGTCGAACGTGCTGAACATGAATCTCGAGTGACGGTGAAAAAATCAGGATATCGTCAAGGTAGACAAAAACAAAGATGTTCAGCATGTCTCTCAGTACATCATTAACTAATGCCTGAAAAACAGCTGGAGCATTAGCGAGACCAAACGGCAGAACCCGGTACTCAAAATGCCCTAACGGAGTGTTAAACGCCGTTTTCCACTCGTCCCCCTCTCTGATGCGCACGAGATGGTAAGCATTACGAAGGTCCAACTTAGTAAAGAACCTGGCTCCCTGCAGAATCTCAAAGGCTGATGACATAAGGGGAAGCGGATAACGATTCTTAACCGTTATGTCATTCAGCCCTCGATAATCCACGCAGGGGCGCAGAGTACCGTCTTTCTTCTTAACAAAAAAAAAACTCCGCCCCGGCAGGAGAGGAAGAAGACACTACGGTGCCGGCGTCAAGAGGAACAGACAAATAATCCTCGAGAGCCTTACGTTCGGGAGCCGACAGAGAGTATTGTCTACCCCGAGGGGGAGTGGTCCCCGGAAGGAGATCAATACTACAATCATACGACCGGTGAGGAGGAAGGGAGTTGGCTCTGGACCGACTGAAGACCGTGCGCAGATCATGATATTCCTCTGGCACTCCTGTCAAATCACCAGGTTCCTCCTGAGAAGAGGGGACAGAAGAAACAGGAGGGATAGCAGACATTAAACACTTCACATGACAAGAAACGTTCCAGGATAGGATAGAATTACTAGACCAATTAATAGAAGGATTATGACATACTAGCCAGGGATGACCCAAAACAACAGGTGTAAAAGGTGAACGAAAAATCAAAAAGGAAATAGTCTCACTGTGGTTACCAGATACTGTGAGGGTTAAAGGTAGTGTCTCATATCTGATACTGGGGAGATGACTACCATCTAAGGCGAACATGGGCGTGGGCTTCCCTAACTGTCTGAGAGGAATGTCATGTTTCCGAGCCCATGCTTCGTCCATAAAACAACCCTCAGCCCCAGAGTCTATCAAGGCACTGCATGAAGCAGCCGAACCGGTCCAGCATAGATGGACCGACATAGTAGTACAGGATCTTGATGGAGAGACCTGAGTAGTAGCGCTCACCAGTAGCCCTCCGCTTACTGATGAGCTCTCTTTTACTGGACATGAATTGACAAAATGTCCAGCAATACCGCAATAGAGGCACAGGCGGTTGGTGATCCTCCGTTCCCTCTCCTTAGTCGAGATGCGAATACCTCCCAGCTGCATGGGCTCAGTCTCTGAGCCGGAGGAAGGAGATGGTTGCGATGCGGAGAGGGGAAACACCGTTAACGCGAGCTCTCTTCCACGAGCTCGGTGACGAAGATCTACCCGTCGTTCTATGCGGATGGCGAGTGCAATCAAAGAGTCCACACTGGAAGGAACCTCCCGGGAGAGAATCTCATCCTTAACCTCTGCGTGGAGTCCCTCCAGAAAACGAGCGAGCAGCGGCGGCTCGTTCCAGTCACTAGAGGCAGCAAGAGTGCGAAACTCTATAGAGTAATCCGTTATGGATCGATCACCTTGACATAGGGAAGCCAGGGCCCTAGAAGCCTCCCTACCAAAAACTGAACGATCAAAAACCCGTATCATCTCCTCTTTAAAGTTCAGGTAATTGTTAGAACAATCAGCCCTTGCCTCCCAGATAGCTGTGCCCCACTCTCGAGCCCGGCCAGTAAGGAGTGATATGACGTAAGCAACCCGAGCTCTCTCTCTTGAGTATGTGTTGGGTTGGAGAGAGAACACAATATCACACTGGGTGAGAAAGGAGCGGCACTCAGTGGGCTGCCCGGAGTAACAAGGTGGGTTATTAACCCTAGGTTCCGGAGACTCGGCAGACCAGGAAGTAGCTGGTGGCACGAGACGAAGACTCTGGAACTGTCCAGAGAGGTCGGAAACCTGAGCGGCCAGGGTCTCAACGGCATGACGAGCAGCAGACAATTCCTGCTCGTGTCTGCCGAGCATAGCTCCCTGGATCTCGACGGCAGTGTTACTGGAATCCGTAGTCGCTGGGTCCATTCTTGGTCGGATCCTTCTGTTATGCAGGTGAATGAGGACCCAAAAGGGACTTAGCGAAAACAGAGTCTTTATTCCAGTAACCGGCAAAAGTAATACTCCTGGACAATATAAGAATAAAACAAAACATGAAAAAACTTAATTCCACTCGTAGTGACGAGGACAGACTGGAGACTCGACCATTGACTGCAGGTTGCCTCGGGAAGGCACCGACCGTAGCAGTCTAAGACACCTGCTCACACGCAGCATCTGAAGGAGACAAGACACGACATGGGCGAGACAATGACACAGCACAGCGAACATCATACAAGGATCCGACAAGGACAGAAGCGGAAAACAAGGGGAGAAATAGGGACTCTAATCAGAGGACAAAATAGGGGACAGGTGTGAAAAGACTAAATGAGTGAGTTAGGAGAATGAGGAACAGCTGGGAGCAGGAACGGAACGATAGAGAGAGGAGAGAGAGGGAGGGGGAGAGAGAGGGATAGAAAAAGGGAACGAACCTAATAAGACCAGCAGGGGGAAACGAACAGAAGGGAAAGCATAATGACAAGACAATATAAGACAAAACATGACACTTCCTGAGCGGTATGACGTCTCCGTGGTCCCGTGGTATGTATACTTGCACACTATTGTTTGTACAGATAAATGTGGTACCTTCAGGTGTTTGGAAATTGCTCCCACGGATGAAACATACTTGTGGAGGTCTACAATGTTTTCTGGGGTCTTGGCAGATTTCTTTTGATTTTCCCATGATGTCAGGCAAAGAGCCACTGAGTTTGAAGGTAGGCCTTGAAAAACATCCACAGGTACACCTCCAATTTACTCAAATTATTAAATTAGCTTATCAGAAGCTTCTAAAGCCATGACATAATTTTCTGGAATTATCCAAGCTGTTTAAAGGCACAGTCAACTTATATGTATGTAAACCTCTGACCCACTGTCTGTAAACAATTGTTGGAAACATTACTTGTGTTATGCATAAAGTAGATGTCCTAAACCGACTTTCCAAAACTATAGTTTGTTAACAAGAAATGTGTGGAGTGGTTAAAAAACAAGTTTTAATGACTCCAACCTAAGTGTATGTAAACTTCCAATTTCAACTGTATAGGGGTAAGGTGACTAGACATCAGGAAAAATGATAAACAGAGTAGCAGCAGTGTATATGTTGATTGTGTGTAGAGTCAGTATAAATGTATGTGCATGTTATGTGTATGTAAGCAAATGATGGAGTGAGTGTTTGTGTGAGTTAGAGTGTCAGTGTGCATGAGTGTATTGGGCCCTGTGAGTGTACATAGACTGCAAAAATACAAATAAAATACAAGGATCAACTCAGAGAGTCTGTGTAGCCATTTTGTTAGCTATTTAGCAGTTTTATGGCTTGGGGATAGAAGCTGTTCAGGAACCTTTTGGTGTCAGACTTGATGCACCGGTACCGCTTGCCATAAGGAAGCGGAGTCTATGGGTTGGGTGGCTGGAGTCTTTATTGACTTTCTGGGCCTTCCTTTCACACTGCCTGATTTGGAGGTGCTGGATTTTGATATTTGGTATTTTATTAGAATCCCCATTAGCTGATAGCAGGCGCTCGGCCCCTGATGTCCTGGTTCTGTCTGCATCACCCTCTGTAGTGCCATGCGATCTAGGGAGATGCTATCCTGTAGACCATGACCAGCTCCTTTATCTTACTGACATTGTGGGAGAAGTTCTTGTCCTGGCACCACATTGCCAGGTCACTGACCTCCTCCCTGTAGGCCTTCTCATCATCGCCGGCGATCAGGCCTATCACCGTTGTGTTGTCAGCAAACTTTTAACCTTTTTTAGTTAACCTTTAGGCAAGTCAGTTAAGAACAACTTATTATTTACAATGACATCCTGCCCCAGCCAAACCCTAGCCCGGAAGATGCTGGGTCATTTGTGTTCCGCCCTATGGGACACCCAAACACGGCCGGTTGTGATACAGTCTGGAATCAAACCAGGGTTTGTAGTGATGCCTCTAGCACTGAGATTCAGTACATTAGACATCTGCGCCACTCGGGAGCCCTACTTGAGGATGGTGTTGGAGTCGTGCGTGGCCACGTAGTCATGGGTGAACAGGGAGTACAGGAGAGGACAAAGCACACACCTCTGTGGGGCCCCCGTGTTGAGGGTCAGCATGGCGGAGGTGATGTTGCCTACCCTCACCACCTGGGATCAGTCCGTCAGGAAGTCCAGGATCCAGTTGCAGAGGGCTGTGTTCAGTCCCAGAGTCCTAAGCTTGGTGATGTTCTTGGAGGGGACAATGATGTTGAATGCTGAGCTGTAGTCAATAAACAGCATTCTCACGAAGGTAATCCTCTTACCTAGGTGGGTGAGTGCAATTGAGATTGTGTCGTTTATGGATCTGTTGGGACGGTATGCAAATTGGAGTGGTGGCTGGGATGATGGAGTTGATGTGTGCCATAACCAGCCTCTCAAAACACTTCATGATTACAGATGTGAGTGCTACAGAGCGGTAGACATTGTGGCATGAAGCCTTATCGTTCTTGGGAGCTCGAATGATGGCGGCCATCTGTTTATGCTGCCTATGTTTGGTGGCCAGTCGCTTCAGTATTTATTTTGGCTCACATATTAAGTCTAATCACAAGTCAGTATTTACAGTATGTCAATAAACATAGATTCGAGGAGTTAACCCAGGACATAGCCTACCCAACAGAAATTCTTCAACCGCTGCCAACAGTCACCATGTTTTCACTGGATACAGTTTGGCCACACACCTGCGGTCACATCTGACTGTAAGATACGTTTGACTGAATCCCTTCTAGTTGACATCTTGTATCGAGTCTATTATCTGTTTATTATCTTAATGCACATTGAGTTTGATGTACCAAGGTTATAGGAAAAATGACATTATGTTATATTGTGTTGAATGGGTTGTTGTGTTATATGGAGATACTGTAGCGTACAGTATGAATGATTGTGCCTGTTTCTTTTGTTGTCTTGCAGTTGGATTGTGACCAAACGTTTACCTGTATTCTCTGGTAGAAGCAATCTAAAAATAAATGGAAGGCTAAACAGCTTGTAGTAGGTCCGATGGAGAGGCCTAACTTAGTGAGCCTAGAGAAAGGTTAGTACCAGGATTATAGCACGATTCCAACCTGGCACCTCAGCGATTACTTTGGAAAGTGGGGATTGCTCCCAGATACCATTGAAGCCAGGAAGTGTTTTTTTACATCACGGCACATTCTCACCTATATACCTTTTGGGAAGTGGTGCACGTATAAAAGATAAAATGATTCATACAGACATTTACATTAATCTTTAAATCAATTTTGGGGGAGTTTGTTTTGTCAAGCAAGGTACCCACTGGGCCAAGAACTAGTTGAATCAGCGTTGTTTCCACATCATTTCAACCAAAACATTCAATGTGATGACATTGAATCAACGTGGTAAAACTGATTGGATTTGTACAAAGTCATCAACTTAAAAAAAAAAAAATTCAGGAATGTTTGTCTTTTTTTTCACCCAACTTTGAACCTAAAACCAATTACATGGTTAAGATGTGTGTTGATCTTTACGTTGAAATCATGTTCATTGACAACTCAATCAAAGACAAATCAAAACGAGACCTTCAACTGATGTCTAGACTCTAAACTAATAGAAAATATTGGCTATACTACATAGATTAGTCATTCATCCGTGTTTTCATGTGACATTTATATTTTTTATAGCCAACAATTTAAAATATTTCATTCTGAATAATTGGTTCTATTATTCAGAATGCAGGTGTCAGCTCTTCATTATACTCTTTTCATGACTGCTTCTACTTGTGTGTGTGCTCTGCTCCTTCCGTGCATACACTTATACCTGTAAAGGAAACTATAAAGGTTGCCTTTTGTCTTCGGAGTCAACATGTCAGATGCATTAAGGAGGAATTCTAGATAAGCTACTGTAGCTGAATTTGATACACAGCTACAACTGGCCAATTCTGTACAGATAAACTAAGCCATTTCCTAATGACTTCTTCCATTTAATGAAGGGAAATTAGATGTGGCTTCTAGCCATTAAAGGGAATAGAAGATGTGTGAGTAGTATAGAGTACTAATGCTGATGACACACACTTATGAGAACGTTCCAAATTCAGGTTCACATGAATTAACATTTGTGTGTAGCTGGCTGAAAAGTCATAATAGTCAACCACAGCTGTGCTATTAAGGTATTTATATTATAGTGTATTATGCTGCCTTAGGCAGGATTTGCTTTTCTGTTATATGTAACAAATCATTCATATTCACAACCCACAACCTAAATATGGGGTGATATAACCTAATGCCATAGCAGAGCACAAATATACCTCAAACAGAGGTTACAATGACTACATCCGTTTCACTAAATTCCTCAATGGGGTTTTCCTATGTTGACATATTGATGTGCTTTATATTCAATCCAGTCTAGCATTGACCAATGTGTTAGTGATTGATTTCTTGGATCTGTCAAGACAAACAATGGACTTATTTTATGACACTATTGCACTATAAAGCCTATGACATAGAAGATAAAGCTGAGGCCTCTCCACAGCGGGACAGATGCAGAGGGGAGCTGTAGTAAAAGGGATGCTCGATATTGCCCATGCAGTGTCCCTGTGCATCATCTTACTACTCTCTGAGCCTATTTGGAACATCTGCCTCTCCCTCTGTAATTTCTTTACTCATTTTAAGGTGGAAACTCTGGGCTCGGAACAAAACCATGCCTTCTAGCTGTTGTCGGTAGGATTGGCTCTGGAGCAGGGAGTAATGGGTTAAACCAGAAGCCTGTATTATATGGCAAGTCTGATTTTATTATTGCCAGGTAGTTGCTGTGGATTAAAGAGCGAAGTCAGGTCTCCCTAGGCTGATAATGGATTACTACTTGTCCTCTGGGGGATCCACAGGCAGATCTCCCTCCACTCATGGGCTTGTTTTTTTTAAAGTAAAGTAATAGGCGTGAAGAATAGACTGTAAAGTACCTCATATTGATTGTTATACTGCCAAAGAGATGCGGTATGGAAAGCATTTCTGTTTCCCTTTGTCCCTGGTATCCGTGTGACATCGGATGATTGTGAGTGTAAGATTATATCGGAATAATATTGTCCAAGTCACTGTGTTCTAAACTCATACAGGTTGCACATTTCCTTCAGCAGAAATATTTCGGAGGTTTTATGTCGTTCTTTGGATATCCATGCCTCAGGAGTTGATTCAGAGTCACTACACTACACGCCTCTAACTGGAGCTTCTCCCTCTTGTTTCTCCAGTCCTTTCTATTGAAGGAGGCTAGCCGGTCGCTCTGAATGTGCAGGATGAAAAGATGGCACAGCTGCTTGTACCTCCAGGACCAGACAGCTTCCGGCTGTTTTGTCGTGAGTCCCTTGATGCCATCGAGAGGCGGATCGCTGAGGAGAATGCCAAGAAACCCAAGGGGAAGCCCAATGACGATGGCGACAACGGACCCAAGCCCAGCAGTGACCTGGAGGCAGGCAAATCACTGCCACTCATATACGGGGACATTCCCAAAGGATTGGTGTCCAAACCACTGGAGGACCTGGACACCTTCTACAGCAACCAGAAAGTGAGTTGGATTGGTCTTCACAAAGAGCTGGGCTTTGAAACCAAGGAAGGGGGTGTTTGAAGGAGTTGTGAAGGGTTATGGCAGTCTTAGAAAGCATAGACACACGTTGTCTGTAACGTTGCATAACGGATGTAGTAGCTTATGTTTTTTGGATACAGTAGCCCTCAACTTTGGATCTGCATAATATTTTGAGCAAAGGGTTTATGTTGATGCATACTCCTGTCTATCCAGTCATGTGTACAGTGTACCGTGCTGTGAGGGATCTCTGGGTCGGGCACTGTGATGCTGTGACACCCAGAGTTGTCGTAGCACAGGCTTTCTCTGTTTTCAGATCCAGGTTCAGTTGTTATTGTGTAGGTCAGGTGATGGAGCACGCTGTCATCCAACCAGAGCCTTTGTATTCAAGGTGACAGGAAAGCAAGGATCGATAGGGATACCATCTGAAAATTTCAGGGAAGACATTTTACCACACCACAGAGTAGGGCTGGGCAATATGGCCAAAATATCATATCCCGATATAGGTCATTTCATATCCCGATAACGATACATATCACGATATACACATTTTCTGTCAATTCAATGAATAAATAGTTTATATAAAATTACCACATGTACAGGCCTATTTATTATTACATTTTAAATTATACTCAAAAAATAAAAGGTATTTGCATTTGGTACCTTGGGTCGAGTGTTGGCACCAACTCACGAAACCCCCGTTTCCCAACCGTGTAAATTGGGGCCATGTCTTTGCCGATGTAAGTTGTTACGGCAGCTGTTCTCTCCTTCCATCTTCGTGGTTCTTTGCCATATGGTGTGCCGCGGGCAAAGCCTCTTGCAGCGTCTGAGACGGGGGTTTGTTTTGAGCACCCGACTACTTTTTGGGGTCTCATCTGTAGACACTCTCCATACTGTTTTACATGATTCTTGCGTAAGTGGTAAAAGAGGTTAGTGGTGTTTGAGCCTGTTTTCGGGACCGGCCTGCGGCATATTTTGCAGAGGGGTGTTTTCTGGTATATTTTGCAGAGGGCTGTTTTCTGGTATATTTTGCAGAGGGCTGTTTTCTGGTATATTTTGCAGAGGGCTGTTTTCTGGTATATTTTGCAGAGGGCTGTTTTCTGGTATATTTTGCAGAGGGCGGTTTTCTGGTCTGTGTCAGACTTTTCATACCCAAACCACGTCCATGCGACCGACGTAACCCCTCTTTTAGGTACAGTCTCCGTGCTCTGTGTCGCGTTCACTCTTCTCCATGTTTGTTTGTGTTGCAAATTTCCTTCCACTTGGCACGTGTGGAAGAATGCAAAGCGACGTCCAATTGACGGAAAATATTGCCGTAAAGAGTGTTATTTGCGACCCAATGAAATAAACGATAGAGCATAATATGAAACGATAGACGTTTATATATATATATATATATATATATATATATATATATATCGCCCAGGCCTACCACAGAGTATCACTGTGCTCTCTACCACAGAGTATCACTTCTCAAAGAGAAAAATGTAATTTTCACATATTTTTGTTTAGTGACTAGTTCATTTCCATCACTCCTAACTGACCAGGAATATGTGTTAACAGTCTCATGGGGTCTCTCTCTCTCTCTCTCTCTCTCACACACAGACCTTTATAGTATTGAACCGAGGGAAGGCCATCTTCCGCTTCAACGCCACTCCTGCCTTGTATGTCTTAAGCCCCTTCAACCCTCTTAGAAGAATATCAATTAAGGTTTTGGTTCACTCATATCCTTTCATTGACATGTTTTTTTTAATTCAGTTTTTTTTTATAGGTCTAATTAAACCTATATCCTATATCCCATGTCTTTATCCTAGTAATTAGTGCAATATAGTGATTTGTGTACTGAAGATATGTGGTCACCTGATACGTTCTAAGCCCGATGTCAGGCGTTGTATCGTATGTCATGTCAACATTGAATTAACCCGTCTGGACAGTTTAGTTTCCTTGACAACTGCCTCCACATTGTTCAGCATGGTAATCATGTTCACCATCCTTACCAACTGTGCGTTTATGACCCTGAGTCAGCCCCCGGACTGGGCAAAGAATATAGAGTAAGTCATCCTCTTACGCAAAAAATCGACATGCATCCACAATACACATCCACAATGATCTATGTCGACTAACCCCTTTGTTTCCAACAGGTACACATTCACTGGAATTTATACATTTGAGTCTCTTATAAAAATATTGGCAAGGGGCTTCTGTGTTGGGAAGTTCACCTTTCTACGAGATCCATGGAACTGGTTGGATTTCTGTGTCATTGTCATGGCGTAAGTATTCACACGCTTTCCTGTTATGAGCTGAAACAGGAGACTGTATCCTGCGTGCCTAGCTGTATGACGTAACTAGTGGCAACACTATGCACTAATGTTCAGTCTGTAAAGTTCTCACGACAACTACAAGTCATTTTGCCTATTTCTACTAACAGCTACCAGACTTCACTACCATTTGTTTTTGCTGCTTGAGGCAGAGGAGTTACAAGTATTGGGTAACTGTTCATGTAGTTTAATACATTGATTCTGTTTGTTGTTCAGGGGCAACAAGTCCCCTTAGTTTATTCTTTGTGTTGCTAGTGTATTAATTGTTGGAGCATACACAAGACAACAGTTGCACGTCTTTGTAAGTACAAATACCATGCAGACATGAGGAATATCGAGGCACTTCTCAGTCTAACCTTAGGTTGGCTAGTGTCCTTCCTCAGACTCCTCACACCTATTGTCTATCCCACCATGTAATGGTGTTTGAGGGGTTTAGAGACGTTGCCACGTGACATGAATGTATTTGAACTACACAAGCTCTATTGTAATTGTGAATTTTCCTGCAGGTATGTAACAGAGTTTGTAAAACTAGGCAATGTTTCAGCTCTTCGCACTTTCAGAGTACTGAGAGCTTTGAAAACTATTTCAGTTATCCCAGGTAAGGAGTGCCTGCTGCCAGCTGTCAGCCAGCCCCTTCCTTGTGTGATGTTTCTTCCGACTGCTCTTTGTTGTCCTGTCATGGCGTCTGTGTGCGACTTCCCTTTTATTACAGATATGTCACATCGTTTGTGGACCTGGGCAACGTGTCAGCACTGAGAACGTTCAGGGTTCTCCGAGCACTGAAAACGATATCGGTCATCCCAGGTGAGAGCCAGGTTAAGGGACAAGGTTTCGGGGCCGAAGGGTTACTACACCTTTACGCTTTTCTGTAGGTTTGCCTCTCATGCTGCCAGTAGAAATCTGAAGCAGTTCATTTCAAATGGAAAATGATTTCTTGCTTTTAGACTATTGTATTTATTGATTTGTTCATTTTTATTGAACAGCCTTGGGGGTCTTGTCGATTTTGTTTGCATGGGACTTTGTTTAAATCCAGCTTTAATTGTGTTTGTGGTGCTGTCCAGCTCTTCTCTCCTTCCTTCGCTGTTTGGGATGGTTGCTTGTCAGTGTTCTCCCTGACTGGTGTTTGTCTTCATTCAACTGTTCCTGTTCAGTGAAGGCGGACTGTGTTTTGGTCTGGTAAGGGTGGGTCATATGTCAGAGCTGATTGTGACGTATGCCCCTTCCTCACAGACATGCATGCTTTTGTTATTATACTCTACGACATAGTTTCTGATCCAAACTCTTGGTAGGGTGTCTAACACACAGGTATAATATCTACTACAACAAATGTCAATTTGTGGCCAGAACTGCCTGGCCATTAGAACAACTATGCTCCTCAGCTTATTTGTTTTCTCAATCAACCGTAGAGCAACCAGGGACTTAATTTGAAGCTACATTGTGTGCTATAAACATATTACTGGGATTTGGATCTTCGTCAGAAAATATGATGTGCTTATCACGGCTCATATAATTCTAGTGGAGAAAAGAACGTTATATAAAATATTAAACATTCTTATGGTGTAAGACCACCAATTGAGACAGTAGAATGTGTCACTGCACTGCCAGCGTACCATTCTTTGACAATTGAGGAGCTTCTTTCAAAAACGCTATATATCCATTTTAAAAAATGTTGGTAAATTTGCTTTTATTGTTTAAAGAACGTATGACCGAGGTTGGTGTGTTTTTTTCACTATCTAATCATGGCATGGGGTTGTTCAATGACAAACATGTATTTTTTTAAATCTATCGCTTGATGGTTTCATTTTAGAGAGACAAATAATCATGTTTTCTTGCAAAACACTATACACTGAGTGTAAAAAACATTAAGGACACCTGCTCTTTCCATGACAGACTGACCAGGTGAACCCAAGTGAAAGCTATGATCCCTTATTGATGTCTCTTGGTAAATCCACTTCAATCAGTGTAGATGAAGGGGAGGAGACAGGTTAAAGAAGGATTTTTAAGCCTTGAAACAATTGAGACATTGATTGTGTATTGGTGCCATTCACAGGGTGAATGGGCAAGGCACAAGATTTAAGTGCCTTTGAACAGAGTATGGTAGTAGGTGCCAGGTGCACCGGTATGTGTCAAGAACTGCAAAGCTGCTGCGTTTTTCACGCTCAACAGTTTCCCGTGTGTATCAACAATGGTCCACCGCCCAAGGGGCATCCAGCCAACTTGACACAACTTTGGGAAGCAATGGAGTCAACAAGGGCCAGCATCCCTGTGGAACGCATTTGACACCTTGTAGAGTCCATGCCCCAACGAATTGAGGCTGTTCTGAGGGCAAAAAGGGAGAGGGGGTGCAACTCAATATTAAGAAGGTGTCCTTAATGTTTTGTACACTCAGTGTATATCCGCCTCCCTCTCAGAGAAATAAGTAGAACTGCTAGGGTTTTTACACAGTCCAAAGGAACAAATAACACAGACTGTACAAGTGATACATTTGTGACATCAATATAAAACAAATCAATACAATCATACAACATCTGCATGTAAATCATTGACGTAATATTTTAGTTATTTATCCAGAGAGACTCACAGTTAGGTAATTGATCTTAAGATAGCTAGGTGACACTACCGCATACAGTCAAATACACTGTATACAAGCATTCTACACCTGCATTGCTTGCTGTTTGGGGTTTTAGGCTGGGTTTCTGTACAGCACTTTGAGATATCAGCTGATGTACGAAGGGCTATATAAATACATTTGATTTGATTTGATTCCATTCCAACTAAACAATGGAAATATAGCGTTTAGGAAAAAATAAAACACATTTTAATGCACATCTAGAAATCTATGAATAAAATAAATCTGAGAACAGTCATATTTTACACACATATTAAGCAATCATTTATAGTGAGAGAAAAAAAACACAAAATGAAAAATGTGTGGATTTTGCGTTTTGGAAATAAACTCTTTTGGACACCTCCACACGGTTTGTTTTTAAACATATGAGCAACGGAGATGACGTTTCATGCTGTGATGTTCACATTGTATACAAATGACACTTCTTCTTTGCATACACTGTATAAGACTCCTATGCGAATAACAGTGAGGTTCTGTCGTGTCCTGCAGGCCTCAAGACCATTGTGGGAGCGCTGATCCAGTCAGTGAAGAAACTGTCAGACGTGATGATCCTCACTGTATTCTGCCTAAGTGTCTTTGCCCTGGTAGGGCTGCAGCTGTTTATGGGCAATTTAAGAAACAAATGTTTAAGGATCCGTCCTAACTCAACCAACCTCTTGAATGATACATTGGACTTTAATGGGAAGGAGTATATTGATGGGGACTTTAACGAGACCGTCCCGTTCAACTGGACCAATTACACTAATAATCCTGGTAAGCATGTTTCTTTGGCTTTAGACAGTCATTGGAGGGTGAACGCCACGCTAGTAACCACAGACCACAGTGAGTGAGTCACAGCTCATTGCTAATAGCCAAACAAGCAGCCCTGGCTGAAGAGCGTAATGTAAAATGACAGGAATGGCTGAGAGGGGTTTGTAAGAGCTTCTGGTGGGAAGTAGTGTGGCTGCTCATCATAACACTGCCGGTTTGTGGATGATACTAGTGGCATGTTTAGCTTGTCAACATGGAGGGCTTTGAGTCACCTCCCAAATGGGAAAAACGGCACCTGGATGGCCATGACACTAGGACCTGGGCAGCCATGGGGTCAAAGGGGAGACAATAGATAAGAGAAAAGGAAAGGTATTTCAGGACTAAATCTTTGAACTGTTCACTAGTTACAATGCTGTGATGGAGGTGAGAATGAAAATCATTTCTCTTTTTTGCAGTTGACGAAAGATTGACTTGTCTCTTTTTCCTGTAGATAATTATTACTACCTCCCAGGTAAAAGGGATGCTTTGCTTTGTGGAAATGGCAGTGGTGCTGGGTAAGATTGAGCCCACATTACTACATTTGTGTCTGATTGTCAGGATGCACTACTGATTGTGCTTGCGTTTGTTTGTGTGTGTGCGTGTGCGTACCTGCGTGCGGTCGTGCATTACTTTGTGCGTTAACATCAAAATAGACTTCACAGGATATTGGGAATGCAGTGATGGTGATTCTGATTCTGTTTGAGTTTCCCAGGCTTGTTGTTTGTTGTAGGCTGTGTCCAGAGGGATTCTGGTGCGTCAAAGCGGGCCGGAACCCAGACTTCGGCTACACCAGCTTTGACACGTTCAGCTGGGCCTTCCTGTCTCTGTTCAGACTGATGACTCAGGACTACTGGGAGAACCTCTACCAGCAGGTCTGTCTCATAGAGATGTACTAGAGAGCTCATCTCCTGTCTTTGCAATGGCCGCTTTTTGTGACAGCTTGGCAAGTGCCATTGAGGGCTATCTCCATTTTAAAGTAGTCCATGTCTTCCTCTTTTACTTCTATGAGTGTATTGGTAGTTTGTACATAGATTGAATAGGTGCATACCACTTACTGTGCTGGAGTGTATAATCTAAACAGGTATAAAGCCAAGGTTGGTGATTAACTGCCACCTGTAATTGTGGAATGTTTGATCAGCAGTATAATTCATTGGCTTAACCCTTCCGCTGACCAGGATGGAATTTTGTGATCGTTTGTTAACCCATAGCAAGTCCCACCATGTTGACTACTTCAAAATGGTGAAAGCTCTCATTGGAAGCCTGGTGGAACCAGCCTGATTGCCATCCCTTACAAAATTGTGAAGGCAGCGATCAGGCTGGTTCCTCAAGTCTACCTCAAGGGGTACTACCCTTGCCAAAAAAGGCTTTGGGCCAAGCGCGCCCTCTATCCAACTCTATGGTCTGTCTGCATTATGAAGTGATACTGGGGGCTTTTTTACAGGCAAAAGGATTGCTAGTGTTGTCGTTGCATTGGACAGACCCATTTGTGCCAGCTTCTGTGCTCAGTGGAGATCCCTGTGTTCCTGTGCTTCTGACTGCACCTGTGAGGAACACTATGGGCTCTAATTTTGTCTGGTGTTAAACCAATGCCCAGCGCGATTGTCAAATGCATGCTTGTTTGCAATTTCAACCTGTTAAAGCCGGGCACTTTTCTATTTTCAAAACATATGCCAGGATTGGTCATTTACTTGTCTTAAATGAGCTTGCATGTCCTAAGATTGGAGGGTTGGCATTATCTAAGGTGTGTCCTTAAAAACGTGCGCCAAAGTGCCAATTTCAGTATGCGCTGCTTGGGATATTTAAGACCAACCGAATACTGGACTTTTATCAATGGATTTTAACAATGGAAGCAAAGCCTATCCATGTGCACATGGCGCAAGTGAGATGAGCTTTTTGTGCCTGTAAACCTCGTATTTAGAAACGTGAAAACAAATGTTTTTTTCCCATTTCGTTTCCTTTCATTAAAAACCAAGCATACACAGTAAAATTGTAAAACTCATATGGAGTCGAATTTAACAACATTTTGGTGTTTATATGATCCAACCCCCATTTTGTCTTAAAACTACTCTGGTCATGGTGTTGATATTGCTGGAGTTAACACGACACTAAATGAATTGACAATCAACTCCAGCAGAGTACATTTCTCTTTCGGTTGGCTTCCTTTAAGTAATAAGGGTGTAAAGCCTTATTTGAATATTTCTTAATGTGTCACATTATGGTAGTTTGCAATATAATATTCAATCTCTGTTAGGTCCAATTTGGAGGAAGATATCCGACACTTTGACATCACCCCTAACTTGCATTCAGAACACCTGTCAGAGTAGGGAAGACAATACAGTACATGGAGACGAACAACATCAAACTGGAACAATTATCTCACTAACAGCTGCTATGAATCCAACCACTTACAGATTGGATTAGTTTAGAAAAATGTACGTTTCTGATCTTATCTTAGTGTAGCATCAGATAAAAAAACAAAACAATCAATGTACATGTGAAAACACAGGGTTTTGTTCGTGAGGCCGCTTTGAAATGAATCTTCATCACCAAAGCTTTCACAGCAAAACAGTGAGTGGACATCCACATTTGATCTATGTAGGCTGGCTCCTGTTATTATTTTGGAAGTGCATAAAAAAACTCTCCATCTAGGTTGTATGCCCATTGTCACGCCCTGGTCTTAGTATTTTGTGTTTTCTTTATTTATTTGGTCAGGCCAGGGTGTGACATGGGTTTATTATGTGGTGTGTCTTGGGGTTTTAGTAGGTATTGGGATTGTGGCTTAGTGGGGTTATCTAGTAAAGTCTATGGTTGCCTGAAGTGGTTCTCAATCAGAGGCAGGTGATTATCGTTGTCTCTGATTGGGAACCATATTTAGGCAGCCATATTCTTTGAGTGTTCCTTTTTCCTGTTCCTGTCTCTGTGTTAGTTTGCACCGGTTTAGGCTGTTTTGGTTTTCACGTTACATTTATTGTTTTTGTATTGATCGTGTTCTTTCTTAATTAAACATGTATCAAAATTACCACGCTGAATTTTGGTCCTCTCTTTCACCCGAAGAAAACCGTAACACCCATAATGGAGCAAAAGATTAGATAATCCGGGGACACTCATATTTAGAAACATTTAAGTTGTTTTTTCCGTTTCGTTTGATTTAAAAGAAAATCGTACCCTACTATAACGAAAGCTGCTTCAACAGCAAAGCATCTGGTGTCTTTATATTTCCCGAGCAGCCTATCCATAAAAGGATTCTAGTCGCGAGGCTTTTGCCGACATGCTTTTGTATTATTCACAATTCCCATCGGCATACCTGCAGTGCTCCATTCGGCTTGTATCCATCCCTGTTGTCCGGTTACCAGATACGTAACCAACCTCTTGTCCGGTTACCAGATACGTAACCAACCTCTTGTCCGGTTACCAGATACGTAACCAACCTCTTGTCCGGTTACCAGATACGTAACCAACCTCTTGTCCGGTTACCAGATACGTAACCAGCCTCTTGTCCGGTTACCAGATACGTAACCAGCCTCTTGTCCAGTTACCAGATACGCAACCAGCCTCTTGTCCGGTTACCAGATACGCTCCTCCAAATGTAGGCTATTCAAATAGTGCTGTCTTATAATGGCAGGCTACATAATGACTAGGCTACATCTTGCTTATTGAGAACGTGCCTCGCACATACAACACAATTTACAGGAGCGGAAAGGCCTATACTAATTGAAGCCAACTACAACAATGTTGACTGTCCACACCAACCATATTGAGCAACCACTGGATGTTTAATTATTTTATTTTTTACTGTTGCTATCCCTTGTTACTGTAACCTATGCTATTTTTAAAAATATTCCGGAATATTCCGTGTCTCCAGCCGAATTGGAGTTGATAACAACACAAAGACCGGCAGAATTTGAGACAAAAGCATGCGGTAATAAGCCATGGGACACCTTGATTGGCCAGTGAGTGGCCAAGCCCTCGTCACACCTACACCACCGCCAGCAATTGCGCTCAAAATAACGACTGTGAAAACCGCAACAATATTTCTGACACACCCCTGGACATAACACTGTGCTTAGATTTACCAATGCGTTAGGTTCGTTCAAATAGATCCCGGACCTAGTTTGTGACATGTTTAACTTGATGGGTACAGGTTATCTTGAAAACACAAAGACAGGCATCATTTGCTGTGTGATGAAAATGAGTACATTCTCCCATTACAAAACAGACATCAAAAAGAAGATTGCCAGTCGCCTGTTCAAACAACCTCCTAATGGAGGGCAGGTACATTTCTGCTCGAGGAAACCGAGATCTGTCGCATCATGACTAAAGCAAAGACCCCATGTCTTTTTGAATGCATTGTTGTCCCTTGAATAGAGAGATCAGCGAAGCATTCTGAGCAAATAATACAGAACAATACACCAGATCAGGTGTGCAATGTCACAGGGTTCATGTGCATGTTCCAAATGGCTTGTTACGTGAGCAGACATTTTATGCATGTTTTATCATGGTCCTTTTAGTGTTCCATTAGCATCCTCTCAATGGAGATATGTTATCCGGGGTGTAATACGAACGACTGGCGATTTACTTGGGAGATATGTTCAAAGAGGTTGTAAGAAATGTGTCACAAGAGGTGTTGTTCCTCTTCCAGACCCTGCGGGCTGCTGGGAAGCCGTATATGATCTTCTTTGTGCTGGTCATCTTCCTGGGCTCCTTCTACCTGATCAACCTGATCCTGGCTGTGGTTGCCATGGCGTACGACGAGCAGAACCAGGCCACCATGGAAGAGGCTCAGAAGAAGGAGGAGGAGTTCCAGGCCATGCTGGAGCAGCTGAGAAGACAGCAGGAGGATGCACAGGTACAGGATATCCGCCCATTTCAACTCTAATATGCCAAACATTACAGCACACTCATTAATTACAACAACCATGGAATTCCTTTAATAGTCATTTCCATTGCTGGTGATGTATGAAGAGTTTCATTCCTAAACGCTATATATCCATTATCAGAAATGTAGGTACAACCTTTTGTTGTTTAAAGAAATGGTGAAAGAGATGGGTGTGTTTTTTCCACTATCTAATTGTTCAGTGACAGACATGTATTTGTTTAAAATCTATCGCTTGATGGCTTCATTTCAGAGAGACAAATAATCAAGTTTTTTTGTGTTGCAAAAATGCTAGATATCTGCCTCATTCTCAGAGAAATAAGTAGTACTGCTAGGTTTTACACAGTCAAATGTAACAACTAATGGCATTTTTAATAGAGCTGTACAAATGATACATTTGTGACATTACTATTTTAAAACAAATGTTGCAAACAATTCTTATCCAGAGCAACTTACAATACATGCATTCCTCTTAAGCTTGGTAAAACAGCCACATATTACAGTCAAATATAAAGGATACGAAAATTCCATTCCAGCTAAACAATGGATATACACTGAGTGTACAAAACATGATTTCCATGACATAGGTGAATGATCCCTTATTGATTTGTTTCACTTGTTAAATCCACTTCAATCAGTGTAGATGAAGGGGAGGAGACCGGTTAAAGAAGGATCTTTCATCCTTGACACAATTGAGACATGGATTTTGTATGTGTGCCATTCAGAGGGTGAATGGGCAAGGCAAAAGATTTACAGTATGTGCCTTTGAACGGGGAATGGTTTGTATCAAGAATTGCAACGCTGCTGAGTTTTTCATGCTCAGCAGTTTTACACACATATGAAGGCACACATAAACAATAATTTCTCGTGAAAAAACACAAATGTGAAAAAATAGTGGATATAGCATTTTGGAAATATACTCTTCATATTCTTATTTATCTTAAACTGAAAATGGCCAAGATTTTTAAAGAATTCGGATAACAAATGTTCAAAGGTATTCAAAGGTAAATGTAATTTAATTTAAATTTAGAATGCATTTAATAGCCCATTGTGTCTATTTCTCACAAGTTTCCCCTGACGGCCATAGCTTAGGTGTGTTGATTGGTTTACAGGCGGCGGCAACGGTGATGGCGGCTGAGAGTGGGGAGTTCAGTGAGAGAGGCGACCTCACTGAGTCCTCCTCAGAGGCCTCCAAACTCAGCTCCAAGAGCGCGAAAGAGAGGCGCAACAGGCGCAAGAAGAGGAAGAAGAGGGAGGAGGAGGAGAGAGAGGACAATGACAAGTGTCACAGGTCTGAGTCCGAAAGCAGTATGAAAAAGAGTCACTTCCGCTTCTCCATGGATGCCTCTAACCTGCACAACTATGACATGAGCTGTTCAACACCATACCAGGTCAGGATATTTTAACATACTGCTTTACCCTACCTTTACCTTTGGCTGTCAAAAGCATGTGTGTTCGCTGTATTGGTGAATTGCTGTGCATGCTACACACTCCTTAGTGAATCTATTCATCTCATCATCAATATTATTTTCGCCATTATCAATATCAACGCTACTCTATCATCTCCATTTTCAGCAGCACCGTCATCTTTCAATTGCATTATCATCGTAATCACTATCCGCTTCATCAGCATCCTCCTCATCAGCATCCTCCTCAGCAGAGGCAACAGGATTGTGCTTGTCATCATTATCCCCTTCATCGTGCTCTTGCACGTTTCCTTTTATATTATCCCTGAGATCGTCTTCTAGATCAGGTATTCCCAAACTGGGGTACACACAATGCCGTCGGGGGTATGCCAAATAAATCAAAATAAATTCTTCTTCACATTTTCAAACAGTACATTTATATTTTCCAACGGGGCTATACATTTGGGTGAGTTTTTTTCCCGCCTGAGTACCCTCATTTCACTGCCAAAAATAAAATGAAACCATCTACTGTTCAGCGAAATAACAACACAATGTCAAATACAGGTAGACGTGTCAAATAATTAACATCCAATCACATTAACCGTTACTGTCTCGCGGGAAACCTTCACTCTTGCGCAGTCATTTAGAAACGAAACATGACCATTTGAAAAATAAGCCACGGGAATTTTTTTAAGCGAGAATAAAGACAACTTTAGAGTAGTAAGACATGTATAAAAGCAACAGATACCATTAAGTAGAAGGGGCTAGAAGCGTCTTATATGGTGAGCTACCGAGTGGCTAGGACAGGCAGGCCCCATACTATTGTGGAGGACTTAATTCTTCCTGCTGCCATGGATATGGCTGGGACAATACTGGGGGTAAAGGCCAAAAAAACTATACAGACAATGCCTCCATTAAACACCACTGTTTCAACGACGTATCAGTGACATGGCAGGAGATGCTTTGAAACAATTTCTGCTTCGCATACAAGCCAGTGAATTCTATGCGTTACAGCTGGATGAGTCAACAGGGCCTGGCACAGCTCCTGCTATATGTCTAATACATTAATGGGGGGTCAATTAAGGAAGACATTCTCTTCTGCTAACCACTGGAAACCAGGACAACAGGAGAGGATATTTTGAAAGTACTGGAGAGCTTTGTGACATTAAATGGACATTGGTGGTCAAGATGTGTTTGTATCTGTACTGATGACGCAAAAGCCATGACAAGGAGACAGAGTGGAGTTGTAATGCACGTGCAAGCAGTTGCTCCCGACGCCACTTGGGTACACTGTAGCATCCACCGAGAGGCTCTTGCTGCCAAGGGAATGCCTGACAGCTTGAAAGATGTTTTGGGCACTACAGTGAAAATGGTTGACCCTTTTTAATCAAGGCCCCTGAACTCTCGTGTATTTTCTGCTTATGCAATGTAGCGCTTTTACAACATACAGAAGTACGCTGGTTATCAAGGGGCAAAGTATTGACATGTTTTTTGGAATTGAGAGATGAGCTTAAAGTTTTCTTCATTGACCATAATTTCCACTTGTCTGACCGCCTGCATGATGACAAGTTTCTCACACGACTGGCCTACCTGGATGATGTTTTTTCTTGCCTGAATGATCTGAATCAGGGATTACAGGGACTCTCCGCAACTGTATTCAATGTGCGGGACAAAATTGAGGCTATGATTAAGAAGTTGGAGCTCTTCTCTGTCTCCATTAGCATGGACAACACACAGGTCTTTCCATCATTGTATGATTTTTTGTGTGCAAATGAACTTAAGCTTACGGACAATGTCAAATGTGATATAGCGAAGCACCTGAGTGAGCTGGGTGCACAATTACGCAGGTACTTTTCCGAAACGGATGACACAAACAGCTGGATTCGTTATCCCTTTTATGCCCTGCCTCCAGTCCACTTAACGATAACTGAACAAGAGAACCTCATCGAAATTTCAACAAGCGGTTCTGTGAAAATGTATTTTAATCAGAAGCCACTCACAGATTTCTGAATAGGTCTGCGCTCAGAGTTTCTTGCCTTGGCAAATCGCGCTGTTATGACACTGATGTCCTTTGCAACCACGTACTTATGTGAGACTAGATTCCCGGCCCTCACAAGCATGAAAACTAAATACAGGCACAGACTGTGTGTGGGAAATGATTTAAAACTGAGACTCCAATACAACCCAACATTGCAGTTACGCGCATCCTTTCAAGCACAACCTTCTCATTAACCTGTGGTGAGTTATTAACCATTTTTGATGAACAAATAAGGTTTCATATGTAAGATGGCTAAATAACGAGCAACAATAATGATTATTATTATATTTTTATTTGTGCTCTGGTCCTATAAGAGCTCTTTGTCACTTCCCACGAGCCGGGTTGTGACAAAAACTGCCACTCATTCTTATGTATCGTATTGTGTGTGTGGCAGGCTTACAATGATGGAAAAACAAACATTTGAGAGTCCGCTGACCCTGGTGCTAGAGGGGGTATGCAGCTGGAGGATGAATGTTTGAAGGAGTACGGGACTATAAAAAGTTTGGGAACCACTGCTCTAGATAATCAACATCATTGCATCATCTTCATCAGTATCACTCTCTGCAGGACCCATTCTTCCATCTTAAATTACTCCACTTCTCAACCCATGCTTATGCCAGTAACATGCACTGAGGAATGTATTTTTCTCCCAGTCCTTCCTGAGTATCCGCGGACCCCTGTTCTCGTCCAGACGGAACAGCCAGGCTAGCCTCTACAGCTTCCGGGACCGTGCGCGGGACATAGGCTCGGAGAACGACTTTGCCGACGATGAGAACAGCACTTTCGAGGACAACGACAGTTGCCGGGGCTCTCTGTTTGTCCCTCGGTGGAGCGACCGGCGCTCCAGCAACGTGAGCCAGAACAGCATGCCATCACACTTCATGCTGCCAGCAAATGGGAAGATGCACAGCTCCGTCGACTGCAACGGGGTGGTGTCCCTAGTGGGCGGGGCTTCACTCCCCAAGTCACCTGAGGGACTCCTTCTGCCAGAGGTGACAGTAGATAAGGCCTCTACTGGTGACAATGCAAGGAAGTGTAGTTTAGCCTGGATGGCCTAAACCAGTTCTGTTCTGCTGTCTCTAAACCAGTTCTGTTCTGCTGTCTCTAAACCAGTTCTGTTCTGCTGTCTCTAAACCAGTTCTGTTCTGCCGTCTCTAAACCAGTTCTGTTCTGTTGTCTCTAAACCAGTTCTGTTCTTTTTCTTCCTGCCGTGCCTCTACTCTAGCTCGGCTGTGGTCTTGTAGTGTGCATCTTGTTCCTTTCCTTCTTTCTCTTCCTTCTTTCTTTTCTTGACTACCTAAACATTACTTATGGTATATTTACATACAGTTACACACTAAAGATTACATTTTGTTAAAAATAATAAATATAAGGCAGTATTAAACAGGTTTGGATTTTCATATATATTTTTATTTATTCCATATAGATAAGAAACTATTAAAATATTTCTATTGATGTGATTAGAAATACAGTATTTTTTGGTTGAACAGATAATGACTTCCTGGTTAAGAGATTAATTGGCCCTTGAACATGGCCATCTTTGGTGGTTACATTGTGCTGAGATACAGAATATTGCCGATGCAATTGGTTTGCCATACATTGATAATGCTTCCAAATGATGTAACTCCAGGAAAACTCTACGGAGACAGAGTATAGAAAGGCCCGATGTGGATCGTACCAGGCCTCTATGGACTTCCTGGAAGACCCAGTTGCCAGGCAGAGGGCGCTCAGTGTAGCTAGTGTTATAACCAACACTATGGAAGGTGTGTACGACTATACCATACCCCATACACCCCCTAGAACAAATAGCATGAACAGACAAAATGAGAGTACATTCATAAAACAAATGTTTCTCTGTTATTTATCCTCTGTATGTATCAGAACTTGAAGAATCGAGACAGAAGTGCCCTCCTTGCTGGTACAAGTTTGCCAACACCTTCCTCATCTGGGACTGTTGTCCGAAGTGGCTGAGGATCAAGAAAATAGTCAAGATGATCGTGATGGACCCGTTTGTAGACCTAGCTATCACCATATGTATTGTTATGAACACAGTGTTCATGGCTATGGAGCATTACCAAATGTCTGGGGAGTTCAACACCATGCTTTATGTGGGAAACCTGGTACGCAGTCACATGTCATTTGTTTTTGCCATAATCACTTTAAAATCGGCCATTTTAAGCACATGACATGTTAATTACTGTTGTCACTGTTCTTGTGTGTTGTTTTAATCAGGTGTTCACGGGTATCTTCACAGCTGAGATGTGTTTCAAGATTATTGCTTTGGATCCGTACATTTATTTTCAGGAAGGCTGGAATATATTTGATGGTATCATTGTCAGTTTGAGCTTGATGGAGCTTGGCTTGGCCAACGTGTCTGGAATGTCTGTCCTCAGATCATTCCGATTGGTAAGAGCATCGACACTCCAGCACAGCATCCAAAATGCTGCAGTTTCAGTCAATAATCACTGGTATAAAAGTAGACTGTCAACATATTGGAATAGAAATGAATATTAATCCCATTCTTCTCTTTGTATGCAGCTGAGAGTATTCAAACTGGCCAAGTCTTGGCCCACACTGAACAAGCTGATCAAGATCATTGGTAACTCAGTGGGGGCCTTGGGTAATCTCACCCTCGTACTGGCCATCATTGTCTTCATCTTCGCCGTGGTGGGCATGCAGCTTTTTGGGAAGAGCTACAGAGACTGTGTGTGTAAGATCTCTACAGACTGCACACTGCCCCGGTGGCACATGCATGACTTCTTCCACTCCTTCCTGATTGTGTTCCGGGTGCTGTGTGGGGAGTGGATCGAGACCATGTGGGACTGTATGGAGGTGGCTGGTCAGAGCATGTGTCTCATCGTCTTCCTGATGGTCATGGTCATCGGGAACCTAGTGGTACGTTTTCAGCTCTACTGTATCTCCGTATGACTGTTAACAACACTGTTAATCCACCGTAAATCAATTACAGTAACTTTAAACCATCAGTTGAGCGTGTGTGTGTGTGTGTGTGTGTGGCAGGTCCTGAATCTGTTCCTGGCCTTGCTGCTGAGCTCGTTCAGTGCTGATAACCTGGCGGCCACGGATGATGACAGCGAGATGAACAATCTGACGGTGGCCATAGACCGCATCCACCAGGGCGTCGCCTTCGTCAAGGCCTTGGTGCGCCGCTCTTTCCAAAGCATCTGTCTGAGGAAGAAGAAGAGGAGCCTGAACGAGGACACGACCCTGGATGACCTCCACAAAACCATGGGGACCAACTGGAACTCCAACCACACCACTGTGGAGATCATGAAAGACCCCGATTGCATAAAGGATGGCAATGGCGCCACCAGTGGGTTGGGAGTGGGGGTGTGCAGCAATGCAGCAGGGAAGTACATAATGAATGACAACACTGACTATATGCCATTCATCCACAACGCCAGCCTGACCGTCACAGTGCCCATCGCTGTGGGAGAGTCGGACCTCAACACTGAGGACTTCAGCAGCGATTCCTCGGACATAGAGGAAAGCAAAGAGGTGAGCATGATTCTATGTGGAACAATATGGAAGTAGTTCACAGTCTCAGATTCTTATACATAGTTTGAAATCAAGTGATGATCTAGGTTAAGGATTTGAAAAATGGACAGCGACGTTATGAGCTTTAAAAAAAGTTATGCAAATCTGCTTGTTTTCTGTTGTTTGTACACATTATCTAAAAAATGTACATTAGAATGACTCATTAGAGATTATTGCACTGATGTAGTATCTGAAAATCAGAGGAGGCTGGTGGGGGTGAACTATAGGAGGACGGACTCATTGGAATGTAAAAAATGGAAAGGAGTCAAACGTGGTTTCCATTCCATTACAGCCATTACAATGAGCCCATCCTCCTATGTCTCCTCCCACCAGCCTCCTCTACTGCAAATTGTGACAGCCAGAGGTAAAATGTAAGTGTGCTAAAATAGTGTGCTTGTTTGGCACATTAGAGCTTATAAAGAGGGGATTGCTGGCCTGCCACCTACTGTTCACTCACTGGGGTGTTAATCAATTGTAGGTTAGGTAGGTAGAACAGCTGCAGTGATTCATATGTACCAGGGAGCTAACATAAACACTCTCGGGGCTGTATTTTAACAAACCTAACGCAATGGTGAATCTTTGTATAGGTTTGGGGGGGAGGGGGTGTCAGTAATATTTTGGGCTGTTTTCACAACCGGAATTAGTAGCAGCTAGCGGTGGCGCGAAAGGGTTGGGTTTTGATGAAGAAAAAATAAGTTGTAGGTGTGTCAAGGCTTGAACCCTAATTGCCCAATCAGAACGTGCTCCATGGCTAAATATGTGGTTACTTCAGGATGTGTTTTTATGGTATTTTATGTATTGCGTTGTCATCAACTCCAATTCCGATGTTAGTCTGCTATTGCCTAATTTGTTAAATAACCTACGGAAACAAAATAACCCATCTTTGCTACATGTTTGCAGTCGACGTTGTAAGAAGCCTAATTACATGGCTTCAACATGGAAATATATTGTTCAGTTGCATTATGTCTGCCATGTCTGAGCCATGGAATTACCAAAAGTTGTCAAGAAACAATATTAAATTCACTATTGATAAGGCTTCAAAAGAGTCAACAATTCTATCAAATTCTAATCAAGACAAAACAACAACTTGTTTTAAATACTGGAGGTTATGTCTAAATACTGGAGGTTATGTCTAAATACTGGAGGTTATGTCTAAATACTGGAGGTTATGTCTAAATACTGGAGGTTATGTCTAAATACTGGAGGTTATGTCTAAATACTGGAGGTTATGTCTAAATACTGGAGGTTATGTCTAAATACCGGAGGTTATGTCTAAATACTGGAGGTTATGTCTAAATACCGGAGGTTATGTCTAAATACCGGAGGTTATGTCTAAATACCGGAGGTTATGTCTAAATACCGGAGGTTATGTCTAAATACCGGAGGTTATGTCTAAATACCGGAGGTTATGTCTAAATACCGGAGGTTATGTCTAAATACCGGAGGTTATGTCTAAATACAGTTACAGGCACCATAATGTCTCCCCATGTGCAAATAATATTAAGGCAACTCAGACAATGGAGGCGTTTATGCACATCCAACTCTCCACAGACTCTGGACAAAGAACCAATATTAAGAGAATGTCCACTGACCGTTATGCTGCTCCCAAATATAATGCTTTATAAACATTAACACTTCTCCAGATATAGCAGACTGCCCCTAAATTGCATTGCATGTGAGCTGGACGTTCACCATGAAGCCAGGATGGTGAATTCAAAATTGTTATTTGTTACATGAGCCGGATTAGTTTTTAAATAAAATTAAACAGAAAACAAGATGTCAATTTTTTTTTCAAACAACAACAATAGTTGTAAATAGCTCGGGGTCAGAAGCGTGATATCATAAAATCGACAGGATAAAAAAAGACAATGTATTGCTGTTGAACCAGCCTTCGCTATAGCCTACACTCTTAGGAAAAACGTTTCCAAAAGGGTTTTCGGTTGTCCCCATAGGAGAACCCGTTTTGATTCCAGGTAGAACACTTTTTGGGTTCCGTGTAGAACCCTCTGTAGAAAGGGATGCATATGGAACCCAAAAGGGTTCTTTCTGGAACCAAAAAGGGTCCTTCAAAGGGTTCTTCTATGGGGAAAGCCGAATAACTCTTTTAGGTTCTAGATAGAACTTTCTTTTCTAAGAATGTATAGGCCTAGGTTAAGGGTAGCCTATTGAGGGCTTGGTTTTCAATCATATGAAATGGAAAACAAGCAATTGTTATCGGAAAATAAACACAAGGGTCACCAGCATTATCTGATTTCTCGTTGCATGATGGGCATATGGCCCAAAACGGGAGCTGGCTAAAATATTCTACACAATAATACATAGATAACGAAAAAGGTGATGTCCGCTCACTGTTTTACTGCTCCCAAACTTGACCTTTTAATAATAAAGCTTTGATGACGCAGATGTATTTCAAAGCAGTCTCACGAGCCAGAAGCTTTTTGAGATAGATTGTGTTTCCATGCCATTACCAACCGCATTAACGTTAAGACCTGTTTTTTTTCTGGTCTTAAATCTCTCGATTTGCGCTGCATGAAATGATCACTTAAAAAAAAAAATCCTGGGGACACCAAATCAAATCAAATCAAATCAAATCAAATGTATTTATATAGCCCTTCGTACATCAGCTGATATCTCAAAGTGCTGTACAGAAACCCAGCCTAAAACCCCAAACAGCAAGTAATGCAGGTGTAGAAGCACGGTGGCTAGGAAAAACTCCCTAGAAAGGCCAAAACCTAGGAGGAAACCTAGAGAGGAACCAGGCTATGTGGGGTGGCCAGTCCTCTTCTGGCTGTGCCGGGTGGAGATTATAACAGAACATGGCCAAGATGTTCATATGTTCATAAATGACCAGCATGGTCGAATAATAACAAGGCAGAACAGTTGAAACTGGAGCGGCAGCACAGTCAGGTGGACCGGGGACAGCAAGGAGTCATCATGTCAGGTAGTCCTGGGGCACGGTCCTAGGGCTCAGGTCCTCCGAGAGAGAGACAGAAAGAGAGAATTAGAGAGAGCATATGTGGGGTGGCCCGTCCTCTTCTGGCTGTGCCGGGTGGAGATTATAACAGAACATGGCCAAGATGTTCAAATGTTCATAAATGACCAGCATGATCGAATAATAGTAAGGCAGAACAGTTGAAACTGGAGCAGCAGCATGGCCAGGTGGACTGGGGACAGCAAGGAGTCATCATGTCAGGTAGTCCTGGGGCATGGTCCTAGGGCTCAGGTCCTCCGAGAGAGAGAGAGAAAGAAAGGAGAGAATTAGACACTTAGTCCCTCCAAGACGCTTATCACAGTCCGAGATCATTTACCGACATGTGAGTCGAGGTCATTTCGCAGATCTCATGTTCGGCTTGGGCCATTAGTGATTACTTTGACATGTTCCTGTGAGCCTCCGATGTCTCTGCGGCTTTCGGTTTCACGTTCTGGCCGAACGGAGCCGGAGACGAAAAGAACATGAGCGATGGATGAAGACCGATTCAGATGTTGGTCTGTGGTGTGGTCCTCTGCGGATACATTTGCTGTGTCCGATGAGTAGAACGTTCCATTGCCGTGGTCATGCTGGCGCACTTAACCCACGCCACATGGCAAGCCAAGTATGATGCATGTGACATTATGGATCCTTATACAACAACACTTTAATGAGGAGAGGCCACAGAGACAAGGGAATCCTCGTCTTCAGATGACACGATGTGCCATTTAAATCGAAGTGCTCTGCAGCTACATCCTCCTCTTTAGGGAGCTTTATTGCATGGAGTTGTAAAAAGGCCCATTTCGGGCTCTCACTTTCCCCGAGAACATGGTGCAAACTTGAGTGCCAACTGTCAATTAGTATCTGTGGTATCATTGCAGTCAGACAATCATAAAATGTCACTGTGTTCCAGTTTTATTTTGCTGACGTTGTTGTACTGTGCTGTTTGTGCTGTTATGGTAGTGTACTTCCTATTTCTCGTTGAACAATAATGACTGTTGGAAATTTGGTGAGATTGTATTTCCTTCACTTGTAAATGTACTTTTTGAGACGTTAATATGTGACTAACTTGCTTTGCTCCCAGACAAGGTAGCATGTGGCACAGTAACTTACCACACTTAACCCCATTTGTTATTGCAGCTGTTTCACAGACGCTCTCAAGGTTTTCAATGAGAGGAGACTTGTAAGACCACTTTATTGTACATAACACTAACCGTGGAGATTGCCTATTCCATTTACCAACAAAGAACAATCTTTTTGTTAGATTGATCATCTATGTTTGTTTCTGCTTGATCATACTTTACTCCCTACTTCATTTTTATATACGTTCAGCAGCCGTTCTGATGCTGCCAACCCTGATTGTTTTAAGGCTTCTTTGCAATGCTTTATTTTTTATGAATGAGCAAAACCACCATTTTCATCCACAGATCAACCCATGATTGTTATTAGTTTTGTCCCTTTAGTTTGGTTTAGTTTTTTGGAGGGCGGATCTTTCAGCAGCCAGAGATCACCTGGAACGTGACAAATTTGACTTATATGCTGTAGAGTAATGGGTTTTTTAATGGTCAAAAATGTATTGGAGGAATGGTTCACAGCCCGAACATTTACTATGGCATTTTCATTTGGCAAATATGATGCATAATGGAATGACGAAAGCAGGTGATTACAAATGCTTGTTTTTAAGAGGACCATTCTTATTTCAATCAGCTGGGTTTCTAAAAAAATGAATGTTGTTGCTAGTAGGCATACCGTTATTAATGGTAGTGCAGGTAAGAATACCGGACATATTATACTCAGGGGAAAAAAAGAGTTACAAAAGGGTTATTTGGCTGTCCCCATAGAAGAACCCTTTTTGGTTCTAGGTATTCTACCTGAAACCAAAAAGGGTTCTTCAAAGAGTTCTCCTATGGGGACAGCTGAAGAACCATTTTAGGTTCTAGATAGCATTTTTCAAAGCGTGTACTTACAGTAGCGACTAATTTCAAAGCGCGTAGTTATAGTAGCGACTAATTATATTTGACTTCGGTACCTGGATAAGTTCAAGTCCAAAAGAGGTGCAACTTCTTGAGCTACCAACAGATAGTAGAGTATACTGTATGTGGAAATGAGAAGATATCGTAGTGCCTACAATAGTACCTAAATTGAAGGTCAAACACCTGTGTGATTGCGGTAGCGTAGTCAAACGGAGTATTCCCAGCGCATATATCGTCGTAGCATGCTTACATCATTCACCATTCTGCATTAGCTGGGTCCCATGACAGCTCAGTGCTACTGTACTCCCCAGAAAGGCATTAACGCAAGGCTGCTCTCAGTTCAAGGCGGTTGGAAGACACACCTAGTAGAAAGATACAAAGTGCTCGAGGAGAGACGCTGAATAAGCTTAATTATTGGAAAAACTGGAACATCTTTGAACATTGTCAACAGTATTAGATGCTTGACATCATTGCATGGGGAGGCTGCTATTCCTTGTAATCCAGCACACCTCTCCTAAAATCAGCTTTCCAAATCAAACCACATTTTATTGGTCACATCCACATGGTTGGCAGATGCTAGTCCTCTAGTTCTTACACTGTATTTGGAAATGTTCTAAGCGCTCAGTGTTCTATTCTATATTCTATTAATTGTTTCCCCAGTATGATCACATTACTCTCTCAAGTTACCTTGTCTCGGGTGTTTAATGCGTGATCAGGTGGTTCTAATCTGACACGAGCCTGGAATGCGGACTCCTTAATGCCTGTCTTGGTTAAAGTGCACAACACTGTTATATCTGCTGTTAAGCTAATGCAGGCTGCCCTCTTCTTGAAATGACTACGGCTTGTCTACTGCTTAGCAACTGGACATATGTGTTTTCATGTCAATGAGGAAAATGTGAAGGGGAAAAGACCAGTTTGTTTGGGTCAAAAAGTCCTGGACATGAAAATACTGGAGCACACATGTTCTATAATTTAGATCACAGGCTTGGTTCAAGCATACACTTTTAGAGAACGCATGCCATAATGACTCAAGTGAAATCATTTTTACCTACAGACCTTTTATTAAGATACAAAAATATATTTCAACAGCGCTTATGCATGTGTTAGCCTGCAATTTGACTTCCCAAACTATACGTGTCTCATCTTCTAAGTCTGTAGGTAATTTTGATTGATTCTGCATGAAATGATATACAACTCTAGACAAAGAGACAGACCCTGTGAGCTTACATATGGCAGTACCCTTGCATCACTGGGTGACCCATTGTAATGAGGCTCAGTATGTCAGCTCCCGGGCAGATGCTAGTGTCCCAGGGCCTGTCATGGGTGTGCTGTGCTAATGTTGCTCTGGCTTGGCTCCCTTTGCAGCAGCTATCTGAAGACCATCCGCTGAGCTCCTCAGAGGGCAGTACAGTGGACATTAGGCCCCCAGGAGAGGGAGAGGGCTCGGTGGGCATGGAGCCTGAGGAGTCCATGGAACCTGAAGGCTGCTTCACTGATGGTGAGAGATACAATAGTCTAGGTCTCAGGATGTGGGTATCATCTTTTGCATAACAGCTTCAGGCATAACAAGCTGGAACCCAGAAATAGAATGGATAAGAAACTAGAACCACAAGACACACATTCTTTGGGGGGGGGGGGGGGGGGGTAAGTTGAATTGTAACATCTGTTCCAATGAACTTACATGCTGTCTGCTTTCAGGATGTGTCCGCAGATTCCAATGCTGCCAAGTGAACGTTGATGAGGCCAAGTGGAAGATGTGGTGGACGTTGAGAAAAACTTGTTTCAGGATAGTGGAGCACAACTGGTTTGAGAGCTTTATCATCTTCATGATCCTGCTCAGCAGTGGAGCGCTGGTAAGTGGGGAAGTAAGGAATCGGGGGAAGGATCTGAGAGTATGGCAGAGAGGGGCTGGCAAAGTATTCTTTTTTTAAACATTTGATTTCACCTTTATTTAACCAGGTAGGCTAGTTGAGAACAAGTTCTCATTTGCAACTGCGACCTGGCCAAGATAAAGCAAAGCAGTTCGACACATACAACAACAACGAGTTACACATGGAATAAACAAACATACAATCAATAATACAGTAGCAAAATCTATATACAACGTGTGCAAATGAGGTAGGATAAGAGAGGTAAAGGCAATAAATAGGCCATGGTGGCAAAGTAATTACAATATAGCAATTAAACACTGGAATGGTAGGATGTGCAGGGGATGAATGTGCAAGTTGAGATACTTGGGTGCAAAGGAGCAAGATAAATAAATAAATACAGTATGGGGATGAGGTGGATTGGATGGGCTATTTACAGATGGGCTATTTACAGATGGGCTATGTACAGGTGCAGTGATCTGTGAGCTGCTCTGACAGCAAATTCAGCGAATGACAGCAAATTCTCCTCCATTGTCTGACCCTTATGAAAAACTACAAAGGAGTAGAAATGCAGTACCACATGCAGCTGCTCTGTTGTTCAACGGGCTCAGTATTGTGTCATTGAGAATTCTGTGATCGCTTGACACAGAAATAACTGGCAACAGATCTGACGAGGCAGCAGCTACTACCCTAGAGTGTGAGATTACTGTGGTGTATAGGACGGGATCATCTGATTTGAGTGTGTTTACATCAAGGCATTTGAGGACATCTACATCGAAAAGAGGAAGACCATTAAGACGGTGTTGGAGTTTGCAGACAAAGTCTTCACTCACATCTTCATCCTGGAGATGTTGCTGAAGTGGGTGGCCTATGGATTCGCCAAATACTTTACCAACGCTTGGTGCTGGCTGGACTTCCTCATTGTCGACGTAGGTCTTCTTTTGAAACGACCCTTTCACTTGCATAAAATATATGTAGTCTGGCAATGTTCACAATTAGCTGGTTTTGAGACATTGCCTTGACGTTTCAATGTAGAAATGCTACTGCCGTGTAGCTAAGAAGATGGAGTGACTTAATTTCCTGGTTTAAAACTATTGTTTGAGGCCTGTGCCAGCCAGTCCTTCGTCTCTTCTCATGGAGTCATTGTGTTTACAGGTGTCTCTTGTCAGCCTTGTGGCCAACGCCCTGGGCTACGCTGAGCTGAGTGCCATCAAGTCCCTGAGGACTCTACGAGCACTGAGGCCCCTGAGAGCACTGTCCCGCTTCGAGGGCATGAGGGTAAGAGTCATCAGACCAGAGCCCTGTCCTGTTGCTTCACCGTGCATATCATCACAGCCTTTTACCAGCGTGACATCAGCGCCCTGCATGGGCACAGAGCTCTGTAGTCAAACTAAGGTCCACTGCAACCCAACAGCTGGAGAATGTAAAGTTCACTCACTCCATGCATGTTTATTTAGAGTTACCTTCCCTCTCCTATTCCTCATTTTCCAGCTAAATGTGTTTTCAGCAGGGTTGTGGTCAATTCCATTTGAATTCCAGTCAATTCAGAAAGTTAACCAAACTCCAATTCCAAATTTGTCTCATTTAAAAAGCATTGAAGAGAATTGGAATTTCAGTGTACTTACTGATTGACTGGAATCGACCCCAACCCTGGTTTTCAGGATGAGAGTTTCCGTCAGTCCCACTGGCAGGCCATGTGCACTCATCAGAGGATGTCAGAGTTATTGAAAACGAATCAATAAGGCGCGGAATAACGCATTCACTTTACTTAAACAAAATGTGAACAAACGGAAGTCTTGGAGGCTACTGCACTTAACCATCTTAAAAATGTGTGGTACTCTCACTGGAATGTATATTTTACGGTGCAATACAAGCTCTAACCAGGGGTTTGGATGCTTATGTCATATGTGCAGGATGGGTGTCGACTGCTATAATCAATGTAGCTCTTATCGATCAGATTCTCGCATGTTGTGGTTGGCTAGATTTCCACCAGTACTGTGACGATGGTCTCTCCTCACGTGGTTGTCACTGAATTCTCCCATCTGTATGACTGACTTCTCATTGCTTCGCTGGCTCTATATTGATGTTCTCTGAAACGGTACTGTGTTTGGATGTGTCTTGCTGCAGGGGGACTGCCTTTAATGTGAACACTACTTGTGTGTTTGTATTTTTATTTACAGTAAACAAATTATGTGACTTCATCCTGCCTCTACAAGGTTTTTTCTATTTCGTTTTTTCCCCACTGTAGCCTAAATGTGATTCACTAAAATGTAACCATAGCCTACAGTATCTCCTTTACAGATACACTCCCCCACTCCCCCGTTCTTTCCTTTGCTTCTCACCTTGCTGTTGTCATTGTTGTTAATAAGCTGTGGTGTTAGTGATTCTTGTGTTGAGTTTTGACTGATGTGTACACTGCCATTTAAACACTTTACTCGTGTGTTTTCCTAATTTCACCATCACCAAAGTCAACAAGTATTTCTTGTCAGTTCTGAAAATGACCCAATGAGATATCGTCTATGCTCTTACATCTGAGACTGAGGCCGTGTGTGAATCCTTACAGGTGGTGGTCAACGCTCTGCTCGGAGCCATCCCCTCCATCTTCAATGTGCTGCTGGTCTGCCTCATCTTCTGGCTCATCTTCAGCATCATGGGCGTTAACCTGTTTGCAGGGAAATACTACCATTGTGTCAACATCACCACACAGGAGCGCTTCAAAGTTAGAGACGTAGCTAACAAGACAGAATGTTTGGCTTTGGAAGGTGCCTACTGGAAGAATGTCAAGATCAACTTTGATAACGTGGGAGCAGGCTATCTGGCACTGTTACAAGTGGTGAGCTGCTCTCTCTCATATCACCAGAAATATTTTATTGATAGAGACTGGACCTACGTCAAAGGTTTTGTACCAATTCCGTGTGGGCAGGTGAGTTGTGTGAGGGCGATGTACTACTGAACTAGTGTCTTAACTACTAAGTAATAACATTTTCCTTACTTTCTCTGAGGCTACATTCAAAGGCTGGATGGACATCATGTATGCAGCTGTGGACTCTCGCAATGTAAGTATTTTCAGGAATACCTTTCACAAGGTATTTCAGGCTAATGGCTGATTGTGTTTGCACATTTTCAATGTATATATCATAGTGTTGTTGTTTGTATGATATTGTTAATTAGGTGACAATACCTGAGAAGTTGGTGTTTGAATGATATATTGGCATGGGATGAAGTCGAGTACCGGCAAACCATGCCAATAGCAAACACCGGCTTCGAGGGCATTATCACTTTTATACAACGGGTTACCAACATATTCAAATACTGATTGACATATTTAGATTAATTTATTCAAACAATTTCATCCTTCCACAAGATATTGTCCCAACACAAATCTAGGGTTGCTATCCAAACCAGCTGGTCGTTCGTTCTATCGGTTCGGTTGCTAGAGACGCGACCATGTCGTTCGTTCTAAATGTTCCATACTGGCTGGCAACATTCTTATCCCCTGCTTGCTAGCTAGCCAACTACGTCTAACTTACAGTCACTTCAAAAATTGCAGCCAGAATAACAACAAAGTAGCTGCATTTGCATTTGATTAAGCTGTTTTCTAGAGACATTTATTTGGATACAGCCATAACAATGATCTAATTTCCCATGGCATAGAAAATATTCTCACTCATCAGGACACTGTTGTTCAGAGGAGCTCGCCAACAACACAGCTAACACAATCACTTCAAACTGAAGCTGGAAAGACCAGTTGCAATTAGTTTTGTTTGACCTTTTATCAATTGACATGTCTTTGTACACTGCATTCGGAAAGTTTTCAGACCCCTTGACTTTTTCCACATTTTGTTACGTTACAGCCTTATTCAAAAATGTATACAATTGTTTTGTTTTTCCCTCATCAATCTACACACAATACCCCATAATGACAAAGCAAAAATGTTTTTTTTATAAATTCTTTCAAATGTATAAAAAAATTACATCTGGAATATAACATTTAATATAAGTATTCAGGCCCTTTACTCAGTAATTTGTTGAAGCACCTTTGGCAGCGATTGAAGCCTCAAGTCTTCTTGGATATGATGCTACAATCTTCGATGGGAAGCGTTGCTGCACAGCTATTTTCAGGTCTCTCCAGAGATGTTTGATCAGGTTCATCTGGGCTCTGACTGGGCCACTCAAGGACATTCAGAGACTTGTCCCGAAGTCACTCCTGCGTTGTCTTGGCTTTGTGCTTAGGGGCGTTGTCCTGTTAGAAGGTGAACCTTCACCCCAGTCTGAGGTCCTGAGCGCTCTGGAGCAGGTGTTCATCAAGGAGGTACCATTGTCTACGGACAATTCCTTCGACCTCATGGCTTAATTTTTGCTAGACAAATGCGGGACCTATATATATATATATATACAGGTGTGTGCCTTTCCAAATCATGTCCAAACAATTGAATTTACCACAGGTGGACTCCAAGTTGTAGAAATATCTCAATGATGATCAATGGAAACAGGATGCAGCTGAGCTTAATTTTGAATCATATAGCAAATATTCTGAATGCTTATGTAAATAAGGTATTTCTGTTTTTTATTTTTAATAAACTTGCAAAGATTTCTAAAAATCTGTTTTCACTTTGTCATTATGGGTTATTGTGTGTAGATTAATGAGGATTTGTTTTATTTAATCAATTTTAGAAGACGGCTGTAACATAACAAAATGTGGAAAAGGTCAAGTGGTCTGAATACTTTCTGAATGCACTGTATTTATTCATAAAAATTATACCAGCTGATTCATGATTTCGACTGGCTGAGAAACGCTGCCTGCTTGTCTGTCTGTCTCGTCCCGGCTCTCAACACATTCATTACTATGGGAGAGCTGGAGATAGAATTTGAATATTGAAACAATGTTGCAAATGTTGGAGAGACAGACAACAAGGTTTATACAAATCTCTGCTGTTGAAAACTAAATGTTAGTCTAAAAGAAATGTGAGATAATGTCTAGATGCTTTTTATAGTGGAGATCAAGTTTATAAAGTTCCTGGCTGGACTGATGGGACGGTGCAGTCAGATGGAACAGAGTAAATAGGCATTTTAACGTCATAGGTTTAGCCAGTGGTAACTTGGGGAATAGACACCGGTTGGATTACGGTTTTAACCAATCAGCATTAAGGATTAGAATTCTATAATGTATGGTAATACTATGCTATTCTATTACAGTTGGAAGATCAACCCGACTATGAAGTTAATCTGTACATGTATATGTACTTTGTGGTATTCATCATATTTGGATCCTTCTTTACACTCAACCTCTTCATTGGTGTCATTATAGACAACTTCAATCAGCAAAAGAAAAAGATAAGTATTTTGTGTTGTAGTAATCAAGCAATGATACGTGCATACATTTTCTCTGATTTAAGGTATTGATGATTTTCTCCCCTCAATAATGGACTAGAAATGTATAAGAGCTGCAGGAATTTAACTAGGTTTGTCTTGCCTCTTTACTTTGGAGGTCAAGACATCTTCATGACAGAGGAACAGAAGAAATACTACAATGCTATGAAGAAGCTTGGCTCAAAGAAACCCCAAAAGCCTATCCCAAGGCCAGCGGTAAGGTCATGCAGCCTGGTCTCAAAGCCATACGAATATACAATACGTATTTTTCTGCACCTCTAAGACGTATGGTATGTACTAATGGTCTAGTTTAGACAGAAACTAAAGATGGGAGGTTGGTGGTAGTATACCATCTGGCAATCCAAAGGTTGCATGTTCGAGTTGAGTCAGGGACAAGTGTAGCATTTTACCTTCCCCGTCCCCTAACCCTTTTTCTAGTTTCACAGTTTTCTAACCTTTTACATTTTTCTCCTAATCTTTGTTGTTTTAGTTCTCATAACCTTTTTACGTAAATTATCCTAACATTTGTTGTTAGTTCTTCCAACTATCACGTTTCAGGTAAGACCCAAATACAGACTGTGTTGAAATAACTATGTTTATTACAGCAACAGCGGCAGGCAAACGACAGGTCAAGGCAGGCAGGGGTCGATAATCTAGAGTAGTGGCAAAGCCACAGGACGGCAGGCAGGCTCAGGGTCAGCTTCAGGTAGAGGTAGGTAATCCAGAGTAGGAGCAAAGCCACAGGACGGCAGGCAGGCTCAGGGTCAGCTTCAGGTAGAGGTAGGTAATCCAGAGTAGGAGCAAAGCCACAGGACGGCAGGCAGGCTCAGGGTCAGCTTCAGGTAGAGGTAGGTAATCCAGAGTAGGAGCAAAGCCACAGGACGGCAGGCAGGCTCAGGGTCAGCTTCAGGTAGAGGTAGGTAATCCAGAGTAGGAGCAAAGCCACAGGACGGCAGGCAGGCTCAGGGTCAGCTTCAGGTAGAGGTAGGTAATCCAGAGTAGGAGCAAAGCCACAGGACGGCAGGCAGGCTCAGGGTCAGCTTCAGGTAGAGGTAGGTAATCCAGAGTAGGAGCAAAGCCACAGGACGGCGGGCAGGCTCAGGGTCAGCTTCAGGTAGAGGTAGGTAATCCAGAGTAGGAGCAAAGACACAGGACGGCAGTCAGGGTCAGGTCAGGCAGAGGTAGGTAATCCAGAGTAGGGGCAAAGGCACAGGACAGCAGGCAGGGTCAGGGGCAGGCAGTGTGGTCAGGCAGGCGGGCTCAGAGACAGGACAGGCAAAGGTCAAAACCAGGTGAGTGAGAAAAGCGAGACTGGGGAAAAGCAGGAGCTGAGACAAAACGCTGGTTGACTTGACAAACAAGACGAATTGGCAACAGACAAAGAACACAAGTACAAGTATAAGTACCCAGGGGATAATGGGGAAGATGGGCAACACCTGGAGAGGGGTAAAGACAAGGGCAGTTGAAACAGATCAAGGCGTGACACCAACCACCAATGTAAATTCTCCCCGAAATGCTCCTTTGTTGTTATAATGCAACAAGTAAACCTGGTTTTCAGAGAAAGATGTATAATGCTATAAGTCCTCCAAGTGATTGATAAGTTCATTCAATTAGTATGCTATTGTACGACCGGGTAAGACGTATGATACTATACGTCCTATAATTTGTATGATATTGTACGACCACTATTCCATTAATTATGTAAGCTAACATAACATAATATATCATATTATATCACATATCATATCATATATATCATACCAATTGGAGGGAACAAATGAACACCAAACCCAAATCCTATGAACTGCCCTGAGAACAGGTTGGGTCATATCACTCTTTAACTTATTCATTATTTCGTGAACCTCTATGTCTACTTCCTGGTTTTTCAGAATGCTTCTTTCTTATGTTTCCTCCAGAACAAGTTTCAAGGATATGTCTTTGATTTCATTACAAAGCAAGCTTTCGACATTGTCATCATGATTCTCATATGCCTTAATATGGTCACCATGATGGTGGAGACGGACGACCAGACGGACGACATGGATGGAATTCTCTATAAGATCAACCTGGTGTTTATTGTCATGTTTACCGGAGAGTGTATTCTGAAGATGTTCTCACTCCGCCAATACTACTTCACCATTGGGTGGAATGTATTTGACTTTATTGTTGTTATCCTGTCGATAATTGGTAAGATTTGTCACCTATTTCCATAGTTGTAATACTGCAATTTGACGGTCTGCTTTGGGGATTATTACGTGTAATTCTTCTCTGTCCTTTCAGGTATGTTTCTGTCTGAACTGATAGAGAAGTACTTTGTTTCACCAACCTTATTCCGAGTCATTCGACTGGCCCGGATTGGTCGCATCCTTCGCCTCATCAAGAGTGCCAAGGGAATCCGTACACTCTTGTTTGCTTTGATGATGTCACTTCCTGCCTTGTTCAATATTGGTCTCCTGCTCTTCTTAGTGATGTTTATCTATGCCATCTTTGGAATGTCAAACTTTGCATACGTCAGGAAGGAGTCTGGGATTGATGACATGTTCAACTTTGAGACATTTGGCAACAGCATGATTTGCCTGTTCCAGATCACCACGTCAGCTGGCTGGGATGGCCTGCTGGCACCCATCCTAAACAAGAGAGAGCCAGACTGTGACAGTCGAAAAGAGCACCCAGGCAGCAAGTACAAGGGGGGAGACTGTGGGAATCCCCCTGTAGCCATTATCTTCTTTGTGAGCTACATCATAATCTGTTTCCTCATTGTGGTCAACATGTACATTGCTGTCATCCTGGAGAACTTCAGTGTGGCCACTGAGGAGAGCGCTGAGCCCCTGAGCGAGGATGACTTTGAGATGTTCTACGAGGTCTGGGAGAAGTTTGATGCACGGGCCACCCAGTTCATGGAGTATGAGAAGCTGTCTGACTTCGCTGATGCCTTGGACCCCCCGCTACGCATTTCTAAGCCCAACAAGATCCAGTTGATCTACATGGATTTGCCCATGGTGAGTGGGGAGCGCATCCACTGCCTGGACATCCTGTTTGCCTTCACCAAGCGCGTCCTGGGTGAGGGCGAAGGCTTGGACATCCTCCGTGGTCAAATGGAGGAGCGCTTTATGGCCTCCAACCCCTCCAAGGTGTCCTACGAACCAATCACCACCACGCTACGGCGTAAACAAGAGGACATGTCTGCCCTGATAATTCAGAGAGCTTTCAGACGATATCTGCTCAGACGTATTGTTAAACGGGCCTCTGCCATGTACAAAGAGAAGATGCTCCTTGATAAAGAGGTTCTCGTCATAGACAAATTTAACGAGATCTCCACCTCAGACAGAACTGACATGACATACTCCACAGGCTCTCCCCCATCATACGACAGTGTCACAAAACCAGAGAAAAACAAATATGAAAAAGTCAAGAGAGAGAAGGAGGTGAAGAAGAAAAAGAAGTGAGCGGATGTTGGGGAGATGCAACGTAGACGTCTCATTTCGTGACAAATTGTTTACAGCCTTTTGAAGGTGACTAATGTGTCAAGTGGACCTTCTTCTTTGGCGTGGATACCTAATGCCAAACTGACAACGCTTACTTGAGTCTAAATGAAAGGTTGGCGTCTTTTAACTAGGTAGTGACTCACATTCTTAGGCTGTCAGGTGACCCATTGTTCAGATCAATATTTTTTTTTTAAATAGCTGCCCGCCGACAGGTAGAAAAATGTGTTATGGGTGTTGTTCCGATCGGAAACATTTAGTTATGTTGTGCCCTGTAACTTCCCTTGCAGCCGGTACTACCAAGGCTGCATCCAGTGTCTTGCATTATAGCTGCCATATGATTTACTGACTTCTTTTTCTTACAGAATCTTGTTTTTAATCATAGGTTGATTGTGTGACTGTACTTTTTTGTAAACAGTTTTTTTTTCTGCAAAAAGAGGAGTTTCATTTATTGCTTTAATGGTAGTCTTGTTCACTTTAAATGTTCATGCGACTTGACTACTCACGGCGAGCATTATTGCTGCAGTGCAGTTAGGGGGATTTCTGCAGTTCGATCTAAATGTAGACCTGCATGAAGGCACTAAATTGTTTTTCATACTCTGATGAATCGGCAACATTATTACATGTTTACTCACACTATTATAAATCAACAAGAACATGTCTCCAGAGCATACATGTCTCCAGAGCATACAGTCCAAATACCATTACCACCAATGATCATCCACAGTCAGTTTCAGAACAATAACATGGGCTATAATGCCAAACGCCATCTAGTAACACATACTTAGTTTTCCTGCGTTCATTCATCAGAATCTACCGTACTATACAGAATACATGAATCTTTACAGCTGGTTCACAGAGTTGATACCCATAGTATTCATTATCCATCTCTTCTGTCCAGCTTGTACCTCCATGGCTTCAAACACATGTCTATCTTGCCTTTTGTCTTCACAGTGGTGGATGCTAAAACGAGCCAACGTCCCCTGCACAGTATAGTTGTGTAAGTCACCAAGCCTCTGACAAGAGAAACACTGTATTCTGTAACACATGTGCTCATCACATTCTAGCGTCATGACTTTTTTTTGCCACTGCAACATCACTGGTCAGTGCTAGAAAACGTCCTTGTCTTTTTACCAAATCCAAGTTCATTTGTGTGCACCTTTCCTTCCTCACTTCCCAAATAGTTTTCCATTGTTATTGATGTATCTGTATGTACACATTCTATAATATATTAAATATACAAACATATTTGATATATTAGGTGGTAGTTTTCATGTATAATGGAATATATGAAGTTGTTAGTGTTATTTAGTACATATAAATGTATATATTGCGCTCTGCATTCTCTGCTCTATATGGCAGACAGACCAGAGTATGATGCATCCTGCTGAGGCTGTGAGGTGATTGTGTTTAGATTTCACTCAATGTCTATATAAATACTGTAATATAATACTTTTTCTTTGTACTATATAACCCCTTTGTAAACAATTTTGCTACACAATATGGCTACACTGTCTGCACCATAGCCACTTTAGTTATTTCAGCTTCACTGCACTTTTTCATTCTGAAACTCCCCATGTGATCTCGTGAAGGGGAAGTGGACTTCTCGTTTCGATTTTTGCCATTTTTTTATCATGTGTCATTTGTAAACTGTGGTCACAGCTTACCTCACATGCTTTATCATAATAAATATCTAAGATGGAACGTCAGGTTCAGGGAATTCTGAATGTGATTGTCTCAAGGCTAGTGTGACTGCACACGTCTTCGATTGTTTCCTGCATTTGTTTACATTTGTATAGTTATTCAATTCTTCAGGATGTTACTTTTGCCAGCTGTTCACTCTGTATAATATGTCACAAGTATCTGTAATTAAAATGTTATAAAGTATACATTTATAGGAGTATATTTCGCATGTAATAAAAAACATTCATTATATAATACATTTATACACAATTCATGTTTTGATTACATAACAGTTAATACAGCCCGTCTTTTACATGCATAATGCTTGTAGTGAATGAGTAAACTGCATGCAAGATATTGCTATAACCCATCCCATTGAAAAGCTAAATGAATAAAGAGTGAATGCATATCTGTAAAATATTAATTTATTCCATTGCACGTATTTATGACTATTAATTTACAACTTTGCCCACTATTTACATTTTAGTCATCTAGCAGACGCCATCGATACATTACATCAACATACTCTATACATACATTGTTATCCCAGTTACCAGTGTGGTTTTGCACACTAAACAAATGTTTTCAAAGCAGTGGCCAGTGAGTTAAATGAATTCTTCCAAGGCCCTGGAGTTTTTTTCGTGTCAGGGAACAATTTTTTCTTGATTATGTGACCTGACCAGTAAACACTATAAATCCATCATGCTAATATGTAGTTGCCTATGGTGTTCCAGAAATATAGCCTCACATGTCGCTAAACGGAAGTCTTTTTTTAAGCATTTGTATTCAGTATATCCTGACCATTACACTGCATTTCACAACACTAAATACAGTACGTCATAATATATTAAAGATTTAAAACAAATGACTTATCCTGTTGAGAAACAATATCCCAAGTTTAAATATAGTAATACAATAATGTACATACACTTAAGGGTTAAAAAAAATGTTTTTTTGTTGTTGTTGTGGACAATTCAAGGAGTTGGTCTGATGTGATGTCATCAATCTTCCCCTTTACTTGTGCTATGATATGACTTAAGGCGCTAGCATGCTTCAGTTCTGCTGGCCTAGTCAAACCCCGTTAGCTGAACTGAACGAGGGTGCTCATATACTACCGTTAAAAGACATTCGCTTGAAAAACGAGAAAATAGCAGCAATACTACTGTTTGTCCATTTTGAGATGCCGTAGACAGTATACACTTCCTCAAAATAGTCAGAATTAATCTAAGATAACTCAAGAAATCTGTCATTAATTTAGACTTTTTTTGCTGAAGAGATCTTAGTCCTACAATTTTATATCTAAGATGTTTGGTGCAGTATTTTTCAATATAAAAATAGCATGAAAATTAGTCGTCTCGTTGAATGACAACAAAAACTTTATTGAAGAATCCCTATTGTTGACAAATCACCGACAAAGGGGGGTAGACTTCGGCTCTGAACTTCGGCTTGCCTTCAGATTCTTTTGGTGTGTGGCTAAACAGCCAAAACAGTCTTCCACGAAGTCCAAAACGTACAAAAACGTCACACATGCAGAAACTCTACCGAACTCTTTCAGCTGTAAAGCATGCCTTTACAGTACCTGGACCACCTAACGTTTTTGAGATAATGCCTTTTGCTAAATAAATCAGGTGTTAGAATGAGGTGAAAAGGAGACTGGAGTGCCACTTTAATCATGGCTTGATTTCACTGGACATAACATGTGCATTGGAATTAATTACAGTAGGTGGACTACCAAGACAATTACACAATGCCAATCCAGCCATCTATTATATAGAACAAGAGCTATAACAACCATTATCCATCTCTCACAATCACCTTCCATCTGCATGCATTGGCAATTGCTGTGGATGTTGCTGAACCATGTGCTGTTACCACTCCTCATTAATGTCACCAAAGGCACATGGTTACTGAATCTACTCCTGACATGACTAACCCAAGAAACGTAAATGCATGTACAGTATTGCAGTATGCATAAAAAAATGGTATTACTGTATTGTATGCACTTTAGTAGGATGATTGAGAGCTGAACCTAAATCCCAAAGCTCTGAATGATCGATATGAGTTAAGCGCAATCATTCATATATGTAGGGCATCTTGATTTCATTATTTCATATTTTTTTGGTACTCTATTCCTCTTTTTCCCCCTGTGTACTTCAGAGGAGAAATGTTTGTCCATCGTTTGTTATCTTCCATCGGCAGCGTTCCAGCAACATTTTTTAGCTATTTACAATCCACATTGCTGTATTTACACAGGAATTTTAGGTGCATCTTAATAAGCTTTACAGCAGTGTTCAAAGTCTGGTTTCTTCCCCTAGTGACGTCTTGGGAGAACTGCAGTGCGGACAGCCAAAAATAACGTTTATTTTTTAAATATTTTTTTTACCCCCTTTTCTCCCCAATTTCGATCTTATCTCATCGCTGCAACTCCCCAACAGGCTAGGGAGGCGAAGGTCGAGTCATGCGTCCTCCGAAACATGACCCACCAAACCGCGCTTCTTAACACCCGCCCACTTAACCCGAAAGCCAGCCACACCAGTGTGTCCCAGGAAACACTGCTCAACTGACAACAGAGGCCAGCCTGCAGGCTACAAGTAGTCGCTAGAATGCGATGAGCCAAGAAAAGCACCCCCTGGGCCAAACAATACCCTAACCCGGACGACGCTGGGCCAGTGGTGCGCCGCCCTATGGGACTCCCAATCATGGCCTGTTGTGATACAGACGAGTGTAACCGATGTGAAATGGCTAGCTAGTTAGCCGGGTGTGCGCTAATAGCGTTTCAATCGGTGACGTCACTCGCTCTGAGACCTTGAAGTAGTTGTTCCCCTTGCTCTGCAAGGGCTGCGGCTTTTGTGGAGAGATGAGTAACGATGCTTCGAGGGTGGCTGTTGTCGATGTGTGCAGAGGGTCCCTGGTTCGAGCCCAGGTAGGGGCGAGGAGAGGGACGGAAGCTAAACTGTTACATTGATGCTGTTGACCCGGAACACTGGTGAAATGGCTAGCTAGTTAGCGGTGGTGCGCACTAATAGCATTTCAATCGGTGACATCACTCGCTCTGAGACCTTGAAGTAATTGTTCCCCTTGCTCTGCAAGGGCCAAGGCTTTTGTGGCGAGGAGAGGGATGGAAGATAAACTTTTACACTAGGATGGAACTCGGGTCTGTAGTGACGCCTCAAGCAGTGCGTTAGACCGCTGCGCCACTGGGGAGACCCTTAAATAAAAGTGTTTTATAAAAAAAATTGGAACAAAAGATTAAGAGTACAGATTATTGTTGTGGGACTGTATACAAATGTTTTTGAGAAAGATAATTAGAAACAAAATTATTGTGTAAAAGTTTCATTTTGATGAAAAAAAAAGCTCAACGTACAGATTTTAAGGTTGTGTCTTTAGATTTGGGGTGGGGTCGCGAGAAATTCTTGCGAATAAAGTGGTGTCCCCAGAAATTTGTGCTAAATAAATGGGGTCCCCGCTGAAAAAGTTTGAATACTACTGCTTTACAGCATACTGTTTCATTTTCAATATATTCCAAACAAAATATGAACATAATACAATATTCAGCTGGAATACATTTTCAGGTTGAACTATCTGTATGCTGATGTGTGACTACCTTGTACCTGTCATAGTTCAATGCAGTCTTAGATTTTAGTGAACAAAATTCTGGATATGAATTGATATTAGTAAATTCTAAACTAAATTCTATACTGTTGGGTATCAATGGGTATCAAGTAGTATGATTTTCTTCCCCTTGAATAGCATAACTCTTCCTCAACTCTATGATGTACTGTTCTTGAATGGAAAATGATAAAGTTATTTTTCACAAGATTCAGTTTCGTTATACATTTTATTTTTGTCTGTCATTTTTTCCGTAACTGGTGTAAATGTCTTGCATGCACTCGGGTTTCACATTGCTTTAGGCCAACAGCAACTCTGCTACCAAAATCAGAGCTATATTTCAACACCTGAGAGTTCATCAGAGATACAGTAGCAGCTGAGGTCTATGCTGAGAGGTCAGGGCTGACTGTCCCTGTTTAACCTGTTTAAGGCTTTGGGGTGAATGAATAGTGGTGGAGCCAGGTACACTAGTAGGAATGGCAGCTGAGCCTCTGTCTCTAGAGACAGTCAATGCCAGCCAGTGGCAGTCGGTGCCGTTTAAGAATAGCATGGCCTTATTATAGGTTTAGGCTACTACGTGATACTCAAATGTTCCCTATACGCATCATGAGGTTGCTGCAACCTAATCAAATCAAATTGTATTTGTCACATATGGTCATGATCGTGGTAGTGAGGAGATCAAAGCGCAGCGTGATGTGAATACATCTTTTTTAATGAAAGACGAAAAAACACTAAGTACACTAAACAAACAAACAAAACGTGACCGCTATCAAATCTGAGTGCAAACATGCAACATCACATAGACAATAACCCACAAACCCAAACTGGAAAAAGGCAACCTAAATAGGTTCCCCAATCAGGGACAACGATAAACAGCTGCCTCTGATTGGGAACCAAACCAGGCCACCATAGACCTACAATATGCCTATACCTAGACACACACACCTAGACATACAAAACCCTAGATGAGACAAAACACAAATACCACCCTCGTCACACCCTGACCTAACCAAAATAAATAAAGAAAACAAAGAATACTCGGGTCAGGGCGTGACAGTACCCCCCCACAAAGGTGCGGACTCCGGCCACAAAAACCTAATCAAAAGGAGAGGGTCCGGGTTGGGCTTTTTCACGGCGACGGCTCGGGTGCGGGACGTGGACCCCGCTCTACCTCAGTCTTGGCCCACTTAGGTGGTGCCTCTGGGGCCCACAGCGGGCCCTGGACTGAAGATCATTGTAGAGAGCGCCACTGGACGGAAAGGCACCTCTGGACTGAGGAGCGGCTCTGGCCACTCCGGACAGGAGGCAGATTCCAGCATCGCCGGCGTGACAGGCGGCTCTGGCAGCTCCTGGTTGGCTGACGGCTCTGGCAGCTCCTGGCTGGCTGACGGCTCTGGCAGCTCCTGGCTGGCTGACGGCTCTGGCCGCTCCTGGCTGGCTGGCGGCTCTGGCCGGTCCTGGCTGGCTGACGGCTCTGGCAGGTCCTGGCTGGCTGATGGCTCTGGCAGCTCCAAGCTGACTGCCAGCTCCAAGCTGACTGACGGCTCCTGGCTGACTGGCGGCTCTGGCGGCTCCTGGCTGACTGGCGGCTCTGGCGGCACCTGGCTGACTGGCGGCTCTGGTGGCTTCTGGCTGGCTGGCTGACGGCTCTGGCGGCTCCTGGCTGGCTGACGGCTCTGGCAGCTCCTGGCTGGCTGATGGCTCTGGCAGCTCCAAGCTGACTGACAGCTCTGGCAGCTCCTGGCTGACTGACGGCTCTGGCAGCTCCTGGCTGACTGACGGCTCAGGATAGACTGGCGGCTCTGACGGCTCAGGACAGACTGGTGGCTCTAGCGGCTCAGGACAGACGGGAGACTCTGGCGGCTCAGGACAGACGGGAGACTCTGGTGGCACAGGACAGACGGGAGACTCTGGCGGCTCAGGACAGGAGGAAGGCTCTGGCAGCGTTTAGCAGATGTTATTTTGGGTGTAGCGAAATGCTTGTGTTTCTAGCTCCAACAGTGCAGTAATATCTAACAATTCACAACAATACACACAATACACACAACCTAAAAGTAAAATAATGGAATTAAGGAATATATGAATATTAGTACGAGCAATGTCAGAGTGGCATAGACTAAATACAGTAGAATAGAATACATATTAGATGAGTAAAGAAAAATATGTAAACATTATTAAAGTGACTAGTTTACCATGATTAAAATGGCCAGTGATTTCAAGTCTATGTATATGGGGCAGCCTAGTGATGGCTATTTAACAGTCTGATGGCCTTGAGATAGAAGCTGTTTTTTAGTCTCTTGGTCCCTGCTTTGATGCACCTGTACTGATCTCGCCTTCTGGGTGATAGCGGGGGGAACAGGCATAGGTGGTTATTGTCCTTGATGATCTTTTTGGCCATCCTGTGACATCGGATGCTGTAGGTGTCCTGGAGGGCAGATAGTTTGCCCCCAATGACGTGTTGGGCAAACCACGCCACCCTCTGGAGTGCCCTGTGGTTGTGGCAGGTGCAGTTTCCGTACCAGGCGGTGATACAGCCCTACAGGATGCCCTCAATTGTGCATCTGTAAAAATTGTGAGGGTTTTAGGTGCCAAGCCAAATTTCTTCAGCCTCCTGAGGTTAAAGAGGCACTGTGGAATCTGCGGAATGAACACACCCCTGATCAAGCGTAAACACAGTAAACACTTTCATAGCATCCACGTTGTATTCCTTCTCGCATCTATGAGCTCTCCTCCTTTCACGTTTTGCCCTTTGTTTGTGAGCTTCAATGCACAACACATCAATTGTATGTGACCAGGTGAAAAACGTTACAAGCCAAACCATATCATAACCGCTACACACAGCCTACATCGTCATCACCATATTAGCTGAAGTAACGTCCTAGCAACATAGGTAATAGAACTAACGCGTTAAGAAACCCACTACAATTATGCAGGGTGTTTGAGAGGCAAAACTAGCTAACTGCATTTTCTAGCTAAGTAAGTGAAACTGAATGTTTTAAAAAGTCATTCTTTCTATCTCTCTCTTGCTTCTCCTTCATTTTTGTCAGGACCCGGTTACGAACCCGGGTCTCCGGAGTGAGAAACAGTCACTAAACCAACTGAGCCACGAATAGTCAGCAGAACCCAGAAGATGGGGCAGACACAACAGTACTTGAGACGGTGTATTTAATGAAGTAAAAAGTGAAGTTCTTCAGGAAAACATGTAACTCCACAACCTCAAAAGGAATTCCACAAGAACAATGGTAATCCTCCAAGACAAAAAGGTAAATCCACAAGGTGGAAGGTATAGCACAAAAAAGCCTCAAAAGATACCTAGAAACAAACAAACAAGAACAAAAAACAGAATTCCACAAGAGAGTCCACCGGGATCAACAAGAGTTCACAGAGTACTAGGGCTGGGTGCTAACATACAAACACAGAGCAAAAAACTGAGTAAAACAAAGGGTTTAAATACAATCAGGGGAAACGAGGCACAGGTGCAAATAATAATGGGGATCAAGGGAAAAGAAAAGGTCAAAAGGCACAATGGGGGCATCTAGTGACCAAAAACCGGAACAACCCTGGCCAAATCCTGACAATTTTAGAAGAAATTAATTTGTTCAAAACTGTTAAACTATTGTCTTTCTCTCTCTTTGATTCAACTACTCACCACATTTTATGCAATGCTAGCTGTAGCTTATGCTTTCAGTAATAGATTAATTCTCCTTTGATTAGGTGGGCAACATGTCAGCTCATGCTGCAAGAGCTCTAATAGTTTGGAGTAAGTCCTCCGGAAGTTGTCATCATTACTGTGGAAGTCTATGGAAGGGGGTGAGAACCATGACCCTCCTAGATTTTGTATTGAAGTCAATGTACCCAGAGGAGGATGGAAGCTAGCTGTCCTCCGGCTAGCTTCCAAAGTGTGGTTGAGGCTACAAAACAGTGTGTTTGCAAAATAGTGTGTTTTAATTAATCAGTTATTTGATGACATGAATATATTTAGTATTGTTTATCTAAAAAGGTTAACTTTTATGTTTTACAATTTTATTTTTATGAAATTCACTGAGGAGGTTGGTCCTCCCCTTCCTCCTCTGAGGAGCCTCCACTGATGCCAGCTAATGTTTGCTACTCAGCTCAGGCTTAGTCACTGCTTTGCATGGCCGGTGGGAGTATAGCTGCTATCTAATGATTGAGGGCAGTGTGAAACCATCATTCTCTGCATCATAGCAAGGTTGGAAATGTGGGCAAATTAACATTACATTTGTATGAAGCAATAGATTCACTCTCAACTCCAGAGATGAGACTCGGTCAGTGATTTTTCGATTAACATTTCCACTCTATTGAAAAATACTTAACTGTTCACTATTTTACAGAACATGTTACGATTTTCAGGCGCTATTGTCCGGTGAATAACATTTCAACAGACTTAAATCTACAAATGGGACAATCTGTTGCTGCCAAATCCAATCTGAAAAACATATATTGCTACAACAGTTCTTCCTCTCTGTGCCTTTTAAAGGCTGAATCTGTGTCTAAATCCTGACCAAGTCACTGATGATTTGTCAGTGTGCCCACATCCTTGTCAGAGTGTCTAAAGGATTCAAGGATGACTCATGGAGACAGACTGACTTTAGCACATTATAATATGTGAGAAATTGTATTATGTTTAATTCTGTGTAAGTGCTTTCTAATTCCTGCATTGTGTGTTCTATTAAATTACTGTTTGAACAGGAAATGTAGCAGGATATTGTGTTCATCATCCTAAACAATATATTTTTTCCTTGCTAAGATTAGGTTCACTGATTGGACCAGACCTGTCTCAAGTGACTAACCACATAATTGCAAAAGCATTAGGCAGCTTTTCCAGTCACTCTTTAGGACTTTGACCATTGTTGTTGCACCCAAACCACAATAATTAGCAATAGTCTCAACAGTGTCCATTTATCATGTGGAAAATTTTAATGAGCACTTAACGGCAAGTCATCTTTGTTTGATGGGAGAACTTTTTCACTCATATTTACCGCTGAGTAGCAGTGAGGAAGTGTCTCAGAAACATGTCTCTTCTCACCACAAAATGTTAAATTACAAACACCTAATGGCGCAGTATGTGATCAAATACTTTTGATTTGTATTTCATTTTCTATTTGTTATATATGTTCCTTTATTCATTTCCCATAACCCTACCCAACCTCTCCTAATTGGAGTAAACTAATGGACAACAACACTTAGGATTCTACTTATAGCTTATAAGTATTATATTCATTTAATGTGCACAATGCACATCCTTCAGCTACCATCAACCCCTCCCATCCATCTCTGAAGCCCAACCTTCAGCTACCATCAACCCCTCCCATCCATCTCTGAAGCCCATCCTTCAGCTACCATCAACCCCTCCCATCCATCTCTGAATCCCATCCTTCAGCTACCATCAACCCCTCCCATCCATCTCTTAATCCCACCCTTCAGCTACCATCAACCCCTCCCATCCATCTCTGAATCCCATCCTTCAGCTACCATCAACCCCTCCCATCCATCTCTGAATCCCATCCTTCAGCTACCATCAACCCCTCCCATCCATCTCTGAATCCCATCCTTCAGCTACCATCAACCCCTCCCATCCATCTCTGAATCCCATCCTTCAGCTACCATCAACCCCTCCCATCCATTTCTGAATCCCATCCTTCAGCTACCATCAACCCCTCCCATCCATCTCTGAATCCCATCCTTCAGCTACCATCAACCCCTCCCATCCATCTCTGAATCCCATCCTTCAGCTACCATCAACCCCTCCCATCCATCTCTGAATCCCATCCTTCAGCTACCATCAACCCCTCCCATCCATCTCTGAATCCCATCCTTCAGCTACCATCAACCCCTCCCATCCATCTCTGAATCCCATCCTTCAGCTACCATCAACCCCTTCCATCCATTGTTCATGTTTGATTTCTACTTTGCAATATATTTTTAACTGTGCTGTTTCTCAAATGTTCCGAACCATGTACATTTTGCGTACACAGTATATTTTAAATTCGTTGTCTTGTTGTTTTTAATCCCACCCTTCAGCTCCACACAATACCTTCCATCTATCCCCCAATGCCATCCATGTTTTATTTATATTATTTATATTTGCCATATATTTTTCAACTGTGCTGGGATGATTCACAAAAGTTCTGAACCTTTCTATTCTCATAGTTTTTACAGATTGTAAAGGAAATAATTTTTTTGTTGCTAAAAGTATTATTCTACTATTGGTCGACTGACAGTGACTTTTCAAACCCCCATTAGCGCTATCAGCAGAGTTAGCTCCAGGTAGATGTTGCACTTCTTCACCCATTCCTGGACATGAGACCAAAAACAAGCTACATGGACAGTACCAAAACAAATGATCTAATAATTCTGTCCCTTCACAGCTAAATATTCAGAGCTGGGATGGTTGTAACCCACCTATATAACATTTAAAGCATTGGTTGCAATACTTTCTTATAATAATTTAAGGTCTTGAATCTGGCGTTGGTTTGCGTATCAGTTCATAAACCATGTGCCATGGTACATAGCACAGCTGTCAATGTTTTGGTCCTTAAATGAAACGGGTATACTTTTTTTGTTTATCACAATTTTCTTTAACCAATTTTGGCCAACAGACAAGATTCTTACATTTCCCCCTTCCCTCTTCCATTTTTGCGGTAATGCTGCGATTAGTTGGTTGTGATTTTGGGTGGAGCAGACATTTCCATATATTTCTGTTAGCTGCATGTGTGACGTAACGCCACCAGTCCAATTTATGAGATAATTTACAAAGGTTATAACTTTTTCTATTTTTGTTGAAAAATAATGTGTTTTTTAAATAATTTGGTATATTTGAGTTTAACCAGAATATTTATTGTATTATTTGTTCTGTCTTTTCTGGTAGATTAAACTGAAATTGCAACCAACCTTCTATGGCTTGTTATAAAAATAGCGATATTTTGGATATTATTTCATTTTCAAATACCTGAAAGTGAGCGATTGTAATCTGAATAAAGGGGAAAAGGCCATTCTTGAACATGGGGTGAGGCATTCTTACTGATCTTCTAGAGAACCAGTTCGGATTTAAGTATAACTTTTGAATGACTGACTTTAGTGAGAGGTCTTATGCTTTAATATTTTATAATTTCTGCCCTCCGAATTTATATTCATAATATAAATAGGCCCGTATAGTTTTATGTAGCTCACCGTTCCAAATAAAATTGAAAATGTTTTGCTAATACAATTTTAAAAAACAGGTTACTTGGTGTAGGCAAGACCATAAGTAAACTGGGATATGACTAAAGAGTTAATCAGGGTGATTCTTCCAGAAATAGACAGATGTTTTACTTTCCATCGTAGAAAAATCGTATCTATTTTTTGCTAACTTTCAATTACAATGTATTGTAGTGAGTGAGATCATTTATTTCTTTCAGGATATGAATACAGAGTATGTCCACATCCCCTTCAGACCATTTTATTGGTTAACTACACGCTAATGTAGTACACTTATCATCATTTGGTTGTGATCAAGAGATCCTCTATTAGGCTGTGGAAGGATCCAAAAGATGGATTTAAAAGAAAGCATGAATCATCAGCATACAATGACACCTTTGTTTTTCAGCCCTGGATCTCTAACCCCTTGATATTATTGTTGGATCTGATTTTAACAGCTAACATTTCTATGGCCATAATAAATAGATATGCCGATAGTGGACAACCTTGTTTTACTCCTCTCGACAGTTTAATACTTTCTGAGAAGTACCATTATTGACTATTTTGCACCTGGGGTTACTGTACATTACTTTAATCCATTTTATAAGAGATTCTCCAAGATGTAAATATTCAAGGCATTTATATATAAATTCCAGTCATACCTTATCAAAAGCCTTTCAAAGTCAACTATGCATACAAGGCCTGGTTTCCCAGATTTTTCTTAGTGTTCTATTGTTTCCAGTACTTGTAATATATTATCTTCAATGTATCGTACATGTAAAAAACCTGTCTGATTAGGATGAATAATATCCGACAATACCTTTTTAATTCTATGCACTATGCATTTTTCTAGAATTTTTGCATCACAACACAGAAGTGTAAGTTTTTTAAATGGATCATATCTTTATACTGTATATTCCACTTGAATCCTGTTTAAGTAATAATTAAATCAGACCTTCTTGTTGAGTATCTGATAATCTTTTTGTAGGCGTGGTTAAAACATGGTTGCATCAAGAAGTTCTTCCTCTGTAATTTGGAATTCACATGAGTCTTTCTGTACAGCTATTAATTTGACATTATTCAAAGAAAAAAATCCATACAGTTATCTTCGGTTAGTGGAGATGGAAAAGACATGTGCTTAAAGTTTTTTGCTTCCTCTTTCAAAATATTGTTTGGTGAATCATGGTTGACTCCATCATTTGTCATAAGTTTAATTTAACAATTTTTGGTAGCATTTCTATGTTGAAGATTAAAAAATAATGTGATGCATTCCTCCCCAACTTCCATTCAGTTCACTTTATTTTTTATAATATATTACACTTGATCTTTGTTGAATAAGTTCCTCCATTTCGTTTTGTTTTTCCTTTAACTTATTCTGTGCCTCTATGTGATCAAAGACTTTGCATATTGGAATATTTGAGAAAGGTTTGGCCATTATGAATTGAAACTCAATTATAATGTCTAAATTTAAGAAGGTTATCGAGGAGGTCTAAGAGAACAAAAGAAACAAACAAATATGAGGGAAGTAATTGTGTACATTACAATTTGATACACAAACTGCTGTTTGTCAGGATGAAATAATCTGGTTTCTGAGTGGTTCAGCAGTGGCTGCTGTTGGAGGCCATTAACATCTTGAGTGGGTGGAACATTTGATGAATAATTAATCATAGCCCAAACACTGCATGGCATTTACCTGGGGCTACTCTGGTGCTGCTCTCTATAGAGCACATTGAACAGAGGGAGGACAATGGCACTCTGCTGATTATTACTATCAATCCTATTCACATTGAAGTGATTATAACCGTACAACACGCCCAATCCAAGTTATTGTGCTGTGTTGTATTTCTCTGTCCGGCCTTATCATGAAAGCAAAATTACACTTACAGTTGAAGTCGGAAGTTTACATACACCTTAGCCAAATACATTTAAACTCTGTTTTTCACAATTCCTAACATTTAATCCTTGTAAAAAGTCCCTGTCTTAGGTCAGTTAGGATCAACACTTTACTTTAAGAATGTAAAATGTCAGAAAAAAGTAGAGAATGACCTCTTTCAGCTTTAATTGATTTTATCACATTCACAGTGTGTCAGAAGTGTACATACACTCAATTAGTATTTGGTAGCATTGCCTTTAAATTCTTTAACTGTTTAACTGTTCCGCCGGCGGCTATGGAACCGGACGTTCTACCTGTCCCAGACCTGCTGTTTTCAACTCTCTAGGAGACAGCAGGAGCGGTAGAGATTCTCTGAAGGTTCGACTATGAAAAGCCAGCTGACATTTTCTCCTGAGGTGCTGACCTGTTGCACCCTCGACAACTACTATGATTATTATTATTTGACCCTGCTGGTCATTTATGAACATTTGAACATCTTGGCCATGTTCTGTTATAATCTCCACCCGGCAATGCCAGAAGAGGACTGGCCAGGCCTCATAGCCTGGTTCCTCTCTAGGTTTCTTCCTAGGTTTTGGCCTTTTCTAGGGAGTTTTTCCTAGCCACTGTGCTTCTACACCTGCATTGCTTGCTGTTTGGGGTTTTAGGCTGGGTTTCTGTACAGCACTTTGAGATATCAGCTGAAGTAAGAAGGGCTATATAAATAAATTGATTTGATTTGATTTAACTTGGGTCAAACGTTTTGGGTAGCCTTCCACAATCTTCCCACAATAAGTTGGGTGAATTTTGATCCATTCCTCCTGGCAGAGCTGGTGTAACCGAGTCAGGTTTATAGGCCTCCTTGCTTGCATACGCTTTTTCAGTTCTGTCCACAAATTTTCTATAGGATTGAGGTCAGGGCTTTGGCCACTCCAATACCTTGACTTTGTTGTCCTTAAGCAATTTTTCCACAACTTTGGAAGTATACTTGGGGTCATTGTTATTTTGGAAGACCCATGTGCGACAAAGCATTAACTTCTTGACTGATGTCTTGAGATGTTGCTTCAATATATCCATATAATTTCCCTTCCTCACGATGCCATCTATTTTGTAGAGTGCACCAGTCCCTCCTGCAAAAGTACGATATTTGTCCCCATGTGCAGTTGCAAACCGTAGTCTGGCATTTTTATGGCGGTTTTGGAGCAGTGGCTTCTTCCTTACTGAGGGGCCTTTCAGGTTATGTCGATATAGGACTCGTTTTACTGTGGATATAGATAATTTTGTACCCGTTTCCTCCAGCATCTTCACAAGGTCCTTTGCTGTTGCTCTGGGATTGATTTGCATTTTTCGCACTTAAGTACGTTTATCTTTAGGAGACAGAACGTGTCTCCTTCCTGAGCGTGTGACATCTCTGTGGTCCCATGGTGTTTATACTAGCGTACTATTGTTTGTACAGATGAACGTGGTACCTTCAGGTGTTTGGAAATTGCTCCCAAGGATGAACCAGGCTTGTGGAGGTTCACAAAAGAAAATTCTGAGGTCTTGGCTGAATTCTTTTGATTTTCCCATGATGTCAGGCAAAGAGGCACTGAGTTTGAAGGTAGGCCTTGAAATTGAAGGTAGGCCTTGAAAACATCCACAGGTACTCCTCCAATTGACTCAAATGATGTCAATAAGCCTATCAGAAGCTTCTAAAGCCATGACATCATTTTCTAGAATTTTCCAAGCTGTTTAAAGGCACAGTCAACTTAATGTATGTATGACCCACTGGAATTGTGATACAGTGAATTATAAGTTAAATTGTCATGTTTGTCATTTATTATCATGTCTTGTCCCTGTGCTCCCCATGCTATTCGTTTCCCTCTGCTGGTCTTATTTGGTTCTTTCCCTCCTTCTATCCCTCTCTCTCCCCCTCCCTCTCTCACTCTCTCGCTCTCTCTTCTCTCTATCGTTCCGTTCCTGCTCCCAGCTGTTCCTATTCCCCTAATCATCATTTAGTCTTCCCACACCTGTTCCCGATCCTTTCCCCTGATTAGAGTCCCTATTTATTCCTTTGTGTTCCGTTCCTGTCCCGTCGGTTCCTTGTTTTGTATTCACCATGCTGTGATTGTGTTTCGCCCTGTCCTGTCGTGTTTTTTGCCTTCATCAGATGCTGCGTGTGAGCAGGTGGCTCTATCAACTACGGCCTGCGCCTACCCGAAGCGACCTGCAGTCTGTGGCCGCTTCTCTAGTTATTCCCCTCTACAGACTAGAGGATTTTTGTTATTCCCTGTTTGGATTTAAATAAACTCTGTTTCTGTTAAGTCGCTTTTGGGTCCTCTTTCACCGGCATGACAGAAGGAACCGACCAAGGAATGGACCCAGCGACTTCAGACGCTCGTTACACTGCCGTCAAGATCCAAGGAGCTATGCTCGGCAGACACGAGCAGGAATTGTCTGCTGCTCGCCATGCCGTGGAGAACCTGGCCGCTCAGGTTTCCGACCTCTCTGGACAGTTCCAGAGTCTACGTCTCGTGCCACCTGTTACTTCCTGGCCTGCCGAGTCTCCAGAACCTAGGGTTAATAACCCACCTTGCTACTCCGGGCAGCCCACTGAGTGCCGCTCCTTTCTCACGCAGTGTGAGATTGTGTTCTCTCTCCAACCCAACACATACTCTAGAGAGAGAGCTCGGGTTGCTTACGTCATTTCACTCCTTACTGGCCGGGCTCGAGAATGGGGCACAGCTATCTGGGAGGCAAGGGCTGATTGCTCTAACAAGTTCCAGAACTTTAAAGAGGAGATGATTCGGGTTTTTGACCGTTCAGTTTTTGGTAGGGAGGCTTCTAGGGCCCTGGCTTCATTATGCCAAGGTGAACGGTCCATAACGGATTATTCTATTGAGTTTCGCACTCTTGCTGCCTCTAGTGAGTGGAACGAGCCGGCGCTGCTCGCTCGTTTTCTGGAGGGACTCCACGCAGTGGTTAAGGATGAGATTCTCTCCCGGGAGGTTCCTTCAGATGTGGACTCTTTGATTGCTCTCGCCATCCGCATAGAACGACGGGTAGATCTTCGTCACCGGGCTCGTGGAAGAGAGCTCGCATCAACGGTGTTTCCCTGCTCCGCATCACAACCATCTCCCTCCTCTGGCTTTGAGACTGAGCCCATGCAGCTGGGAGGGATTCGCATCTCGACTAAGGAGAGGGAACGGAGGATCACCAACCGCCTGTGCCTCTATTGCGGAGTTGCTGGACATTTTGTTAATTCATGTCCAGTAAGAGGCCAGAGCCCATCAGTAAGCGGAGGGCTACTGGTGAGCGCTACTACTCAGGTCTCTTCATCTAGATCTTGTACTACTATGTCGGTCCATCTACGCTGGACCGGTTCGGGTGCTACATGCAGTGCCTTGATTGACTCTGGGGCTGAGGGTTGTTTCATGGACGAAGCATGGGTTCGGAAACATAACATTCCTTTCAGACCGTTAGACAAGCCTACGCCCATGTTTGCCTTAGATGGTAGTCATCTTCCCAGTATCAAATTTGAGACACTACCTTTAACCCTCACAGTATCTGGTAACCACAGTGAGACTATTTCTTTTTTGATTTTCCGTTCACCGTTTACACCTGTTGTTTTGGGTCATCCCTGGCTAGTATGTCATAATCCTTCTATTAATTGGTCTAGTAATTCTATCCTATCCTGGAACGTTTCTTGTCATGTGAAGTGTTTAATGTCTGCCATCCCTCCCGTTTCTTCTGTCCCTACTTCTCAGGAGGAACCTGGCGATTTGACAGGAGTGCCGGAGGAATATCATGATCTGCGCACGGTCTTCAGTCGGTCCCGAGCCAACTCCCTTCCTCCTCACCGGTCGTATGATTGTAGTATTGATCTCCTTCCGGGGACCACTCCTCCTCGAGGTAGACTATACTCTCTGTCGGCTCCCGAACGTAAGGCTCTCGAGGATTATTTGTCTGTGTCTCTTGACGCCGGTACCATAGTGCCTTCTTCTTCTCCGGCCGGGCGGGGTTCTTTTTGTTAAGAAGAAGGACGGTACTCTGCGCCCCTGCGTGGATTATCGAGGGCTGAATGACATAACGGTTAAGAATCGTTATCCGCTTCCCCTTATGTCATCAGCCTTCGAGATTCTGCAGGGAGCCAGGTGCTTTACTAAGTTGGACCTTCGTAACGCTTACCATCTCGTGCGCATCAGAGAGGGGGACGAGTGGAAAACGGCGTTTAACACTCCGTTAGGGCATTTTGAGTACCGGGTTCTGCCGTTCGGTCTCGCCAATGCGCCAGCTGTTTTTCAGGCATTAGTTAATGATGTTCTGAGAGACATGCTGAACATTTTTGTTTTTGTCTATCTTGACGATATCCTGATTTTTCTCCGTCACTCGAGATTCATGTTCAGCACGTTCGACGTGTTCTACAGCGCCTTTTAGAGAATTGTCTCTACGTAAAGGCTGAGAAGTGCTCTTTTCATGTCTCCTCCGTTACTTTTCTCGGTTCCGTTATTTCCGCTGAAGGCATTCAGATGGATGCCGCTAAGGTCCAAGCTGTCAGTGATTGGCCCGTTCCAAGGTCACGTGTCGAGTTGCAGCGCTTTTTAGGTTTCGCTAATTTCTATCGGCGTTTCATTCGTAATTTCGGTCAAGTTGCTGCCCCTCTCACAGCTCTTACTTCTGTCAAGACGTGTTTTAAGTGGTCCGGTTCCGCCCAGGGAGCTTTTGATCTTCTAAAAGAACGTTTTACGTCCGCTCCTATCCTCGTTACTCCTGACGTCACTAGACAATTCATTGTCGAGGTTGACGCTTCAGAGGTAGGCGTGGGAGCCATTCTATCCCAGCGCTTCCAGTCTGACGATAAGGTTCATCCTTGCGCTTATTTTTCTCATCGCCTGTCGCCATCTGAGCGCAACTATGATGTGGGTAACCGTGAACTGCTCGCCATCCGCTTAGCCCTAGGCGAATGGCGACAGTGGTTGGAGGGGCGACCGTTCCTTTTGTCGTTTGGACAGACCATAAGAACCTTGAGTACATCCGTTCTGCCAAACGACTTAATGCCCGTCAAGCTCGTTGGGCGTTGTTTTTCGCTCGTTTCGAGTTTGTGATTTCTACCGTCCGGGTAGCAAGAACACCAAGCCTGATGCCTTATCCCGTCTGTTTAGTTCTTCTGTGGCTTCTACTGATCTCGAGGGGATTCTTCCTTATGGGCGTGTTGTCGGGTTGACAGTCTGGGGAATTGAAAGACAGGTTAAGCAAGCACTCACGCACACTGCGTCGCCGCGCGCTTGTCCTAGTAACCTCCTTTTCGTTCCTGTTTCCACTCGTCTGGCTGTTCTTCAGTGGGCTCACTCTGCCAAGTTAGCTGGTCATCCCGGTGTTCGAGGCACTCTTGCGTCTATTCGCCAGCGCTTTTGGTGGCCGACTCAGGAGCGTGACACGCGCCGTTTCGTGGCTGCGTGTTCAGACTGCGCGCAGAAGAAGTCTGGTAATTTTTTTCTGCTTCTGCTCCTGGTCTTGCTGGGTCTCAGTCTGTTCCCTGCCATCGCATCTCTCCTGTTCTTGTCCCTGCCCTTGCTGTGTCTCAGTCTGTCCCTAGTTCTCATTTTTTTTTTAGAGTAGTACCCTAGTTTCCCTTTTTATCGTTTTTCGTTACGGTCCTGAGGAGAGGAGTTGGGTTCTTTCTCGGGACGTGCTGGACCGTTTGATCTATGATTTCCTCCGTTGCCGCCAGTGTTCCTCCTCGAGAGCGCCAGGAGGCGCTCGGTGAGTGGGGGTACTGTCATGTTTGTCATTTATTATCATGTCTTGTCCCTGTGCTCCCCATGCTATTCGTTTCCCTCTGCTGGTCTTATTTGGTTCTTTCCCTCCTTCTATCCCTCTCTCTCCCCTCCCTCTCTCACTCTCTCGCTCTCTCTTCTCTCTATCGTTCCGTTCCTGCTCCCAGCTGTTCCTATTCCCCTAATCATCATTTAGTCTTCCCACACCTGTTCCCGATCCTTTCCCCTGATTAGAGTCCCTATTTATTCCTTTGTGTTCCGTTCCTGTCCCGTCGGTTCCTTGTTTTGTATTCACCATGCTGTGATTGTGTTTCGCCCTGTCCTGTCGTGTTTTTTGCCTTCATCAGATGCTGCGTGTGAGCAGGTGGCTCTATCAACTACGGCCTGCGCCTACCCGAAGCGACCTGCAGTCTGTGGCCGCTTCTCTAGTTATTCCCCTCTACAGACTAGAGGATTTTTGTTATTCCCTGTTTGGATTTAAATAAACTCTGTTTCTGTTAAGTCGCTTTTGGGTCCTCTTTCACCGGCATGACATAAATAATCTGTCTGTAAACAATTGTTGGATAAATTACTTGTGTTATGCACAAAGTAGATGTCCTAACCGACTTGCCAAAACTATATTGTTAACAAGAAATTTGGTGGTTGAAAAACGTTTTTTAATGACTCCAACCTAAGTGTATGTAAACTTCCGACTTCAACTGTATATTTCAACTGTATATATCCGGTGGCATTCTGTTGTTTAATGTTATTGATGACCTCCAGCTGACCCCTACGTCAACACAAAATCTACTGTAGCTGCACTATATATACAAAATATATGTTAACACCCCTTCAAATGAGTGGATTTGGCTATTTCCTGCCACACCCGTTGCTGACAGGTGAATAAAATCGAGCACACAGCCATGCAATCAACATAGACAACCATTGGCAGTAGTATGGCATTACTGGAGAGCTCAGTACATTTCAACGCGGCACCATCATAGGACAATAAGACAGCTCGTCAAATGTCTGCCCTGCTAGTGCTGCCCCCATCAACTAGAAGTGCTGATATAGTGGAAATTTCAAGGAGCAACAACGGCTCAGCCACGAAGTGGTAGTGTAGGCCACACAAGCTCACAGAAAGGGACCTCCGAGTGCTGAAGCGCTTAGCTCGTAAACATCATCAGTCCTCCATTGCAACACTCACTACCGAGTTCCAAACTGCCTTTGGAAGCAACGTCAGCACAATAACTGTACATCGGGAGCTTCATGAAATGGGTTTCCATGGCCGCGCAGGCCACACACAAGCCTAAGATCACAATGCGCAATGCCAAGCGTCGGCTGGAGTGGTGTAAAGGTCACTGCCATTGGACTCTGGAGCAGTGGAAACACGTTCTCTGGAGTGATAAATCACGCTTCACCATCTGGTAGCCCGGCGGATGAATCTGAGTTTGGCCTATGCCAGGAGAACACTACCTGCCCCAATGCATAGTGTCAAATGTAAAGTTTGGTGGAGGAGGAATAATGGTCTGGGGCTGTTTTTCATTGTTTGGGCTAGACCCCTTAGGTCCAGTGAAGGGAAATTTTTACGCTACAGCATACAATGACATTCTAGACGATACTGTGCTTCCAACTTTGTGACAACAGTTTGGGGAATGCCCTTTCCTGTTTCAGCATGGCAGTGCCCCTGTGCACAAAGCGAGGTCCATACACAAATGGTTTGTCGAGATCGGTGTGGAAGAACTTGACTGGCCTGCACAGAACCCTGACCTCAACCCCATCGGACACCTTTGTGATGAATTGGAATGCCGACTGCGAGCCAAGCCTAATCGCCCCATATCTGTGCCCGCCCTCACTAAGGCTCTTGTGGCTGCAGCAACATTCCAACATCTAGTGGAAAGCCTTCCCAGAAGAGTGGAGGATGTTGTAGCAGCAAATGAGGGACCAAATCCATAGTAATGCCCATGATTTTGGAATGAGATGTTCGACGAGACGGTGTCCACATACTTTTGGTCATGTAGTATATGTCGTCACTGTAGTGGACAGGACGATCAATTTATGAATTATTGAAATTAAAATGCATTGCTGTGACCCATACGGTATGTCCTTAATTAAAACCGCATTATCCACCATCTTTGGAAGAGTTAGTGTGTTACTAAATCTGTTCCGGGATTAAACATGGCAGATGGATACAGTGCCATGTCTGGGGTAACTCTTATTGGAGAGTCATTTAAATGAGGAGTGATGCTCAGATTCTCCTCACCTGTTGTCTAGCAACTTGACATCACAGCTCCTCTGTGTCTCACTGTTCCTTATTGCTCAACCTTTACTGCCTGCCTCCCAGAATTCTCTGTACAAACAAGGACTGTACTGTCCTCCCTTCCCCCACTCTTTCCCTTCCGTAACATGGCCACATGCGAAAATGTCTATCTATCTGGAGGGCAAACACACCTAAGGAGTTTGCTCTGATCCTGACCATATGATGGGAAAATACAACTGTGGAAAAGAGGAACAGATGTCCCAAATGGGGCCCGCTCTATAAGAACAGATTTTTGCTTTTTAGATGGACTAGTGTTCTTGACAGGAAAGGGATTCCCATTAGCGAGAGATAGTAAGGGCCCCACCTCCCCCAGTACACACACACACACACACACACACACACACACACACACACACACACACACACACACACACACACACACACACACACACACACACACACACACACACACACACACACACACACACACACACACACACACACACACACACACACACACACACACACACACATTGACACAGCACAGACAGGCATTGACACTTGAGCTCATTGCAATTATTTCAGCCAGGTTAGCTGGGATACCCAGAGTAATGAGCCAGGAGGGATGATGCCTAATGTATTTAGTCTTAATAAACATGGTTAGTAATTTGATATAATGCGTTCAGGAAAATGCCAGTCCAGTTTATGGTGCTATAAATTACCATCATTCATTAATTCCCCCCCCCCCCCCCCCATAACTCAATCGCTAACAATCCAAATCGACTCACTATAAAGTTATGTTAATGAATAGGATCGTACAGTAAACTATACTGTACATGCATTTGAAGTATTCAATTATTTATGAAATGGTCTTAGAACGACATGGACAAAATTCAAGTGTAAATCAGCCAAAAGAGCTGTGTGTGTTATTGGCTGGGACATTAAGTAGCATATTAAAGAGAGAAACCAACATTTAAGTGGCCAGTAACATACTGCATGTAGCAGGATATCCCACAGGCACACATAACAGTCTCTCCTAACAGGCTCTCTGATGTGTTCTTGTTAAATACTATTCCTCCTTATCTTGCAGTGCTATTCCTTCAACCTGCAACACTACAGTTCCACAATAACATCTACATTTAAACTGTGTTGATGTGTGTTTATAAGGGTGTTTCTATAACTACGTGAAAAAATGTAAACCTCACTTTACATGCACTGGTTCATTAATGTAGCCTTTATGATCAATGATTGTTTCGCAGCAGTCCTGTTAGATCACAACACGGCGTGTGGTACACTTGTTAAAGGGAACCAGCTATACAGCTCATAACCAGTTATCACAGTTGCCCATGCTCAGAGCTCGATAGCAACCTGATTTACTCTTCCATTGATGTGTGCTGCAGAGAGTAATGATTATGTGCCAGTGCTTGTGTTAGATAGTATCTGACATGGCATGGAAAGGTTTCCCTTGGGACAGCTGTTCTATGCCCATGAACACTGGGCATTGGAAGCTCCTACTATTGAGTCAGTGCCCAGACATCAAAGGGTTATGATTTCACAATCAATCTTTCTGTTGTGTAACATGGAACCTCCAATTAAAGCTGACTGGATGTGAACATATTTCCATCGTACATGAGACGGACTGGTATGTGGGAGTTTGGCATCACTGATAAGTAGGCAATACAGTAACTGAACTTGCATTTAACCTAGCCCACTTTATGCTTATAATTGGTATCTGACCTGAAGGTTCCCAAGACAGGAACCTCATAGCGCTCCTCTTTGACATTATGCAATATCTTCCGGTTTTCTTTCTATGTATCTGGATATTTGACTGGGCTACCCCCTGGTGACACTTTGCTGCTGGAAATGTGCATGTCTGAAAAACAGATGACCAATACACACACACAGATTCGACCTCTGTGCATAGGAGCCATTGCCAAATCAGAGCTATCTGGACTAATTTCTATATATTCAAAGGAACATAACCTTTTATTTTTTTACATGCCTTTGCATTTCCCCAATGAAGCTACTTGTATTTAACCCTGTGTTTCCCATCATGTTGTGTGTGTGATTGTTTTCATGTTAGGTGGTGTTAGTTTACGCGCTCTACTTTTATGTTCCCTTTTTTTGAGCGAGTTTGATTTTTGGATCTATAATAAAAGTGTGCCTGTTTATTATAATCTGCTCTCCTACACTTGACTTCACCTCCAATACACCATCCTGGCAATCTATTTAAATTGCAGGTTGTAATGCAACAAAATAGGAAAAATGCCAAGGGGGATGAATACTTTTGCAAGGCACTGTAACTCATTGAGTAAAAGGAGTTTCATAAGGAGGCTCATAAGAATGTTGGCAGATAAACAACCAAAATGGTTTTACAGACGCTGGATGAGAAAGCTTTTGTTGCTTCTGACTCAGAATCTGAGGTATCCAATTCAGATTATACAGACTATGTGCTTGTGGGTCAAGTTGGAGTTGTGGATGCACCTGGTAGTCCAACTGTCCTAGATGATTCTACAGACGGGAAAAACTCCTCCTCTGAGGAGAGTGAAAACCAGTCAAAAGAGGGTCTTACTGCAGCGTTCCTCCAGATGTAACGCTTGTCATTCCATCCAAAGAGTTCAATATTGGTTTCATCAGACCAGAGACTCTTGTTTCTCATAGTCTGAGAGTCCTTTAGGTGCCTTTTGGAAAACTCCAACCGGGCTGTCATGTGCCTTTTAGTGAGGAGTAGCTTCCGCCTGGCCACTCTACCATAAAGGCCTGATTGTTGGAGTGCTGCAGAGATGGTTGTCCTTCTGGAAGGTTCTTCCATCTCCACAGTAGAACTGATGCAATGGAAAAATGTGTGGTTATGAAAGAGAGCCATGCAACCACCACTCAGAGCAGCCGGAAGAGGAAGAGGTGCCAGCTCTGCCCACACACAAAGGATAGAAAAGTCAGCTGCTGGTGTTCTCAGTGCAACACACCCGTCTGCAAAGAGCACAGTCACATACATGCTTGTGGTTTGTAACAAATGCATGGACCGAGACAGCATGAGTAAGCATCACACACCCGCACACTTTGTTCCTTTTAGTGTTCATGTTTTCTAAATTCACAATTGTTAGTGTTGTCATTTATATTGATGATGAATGTTTGGAAATATTATAAAACATGCTTAAGGTGGTTTTATTTTGTTCTTCACACTAAAAGGTTGAATGTGAAACTTTGATTGTAAGATTGATTGTAAGAAAAATATGCAAATATTTTCAACAGCTGTTAAGAATTTTCATAATATGTTATCATTGAAATGCGTATCAAATTGTTGAAGAGTGACTAAAAACATTTCAAACAATTCATTATTGAAAGTTCCAAATCACAGCTCAAAATATTTACATTCCACAAATTGATAATATTTTAGACCCATATTATTAAAACACAGATATTACATTATCTGGACATTTTGACCCGGCACATGCATTCATGGGGCGCCATGTTTACTATGCATCCTAGGGTTAATGTTGTTATGGAGAATTGAGAGAATGGATGAGGTTGTGAGATTCTGCTGGGTCCCAACACATTCGGGTGTGGAATGGAATGAAATTGTAGACCAGTTAGCCAACAGAGCTTTGAAAAACGAGATATAATGGATATTAATGCTCTAAATGTAAGATTAGAGCCATTTTGTTAAATGTGTGGAGATGGACTCTGACCCCAAGGATGGAATTTATATGCCCTCCAAAGAAAGGTCGGTGGACCAAGATTCAAAGGTCATATTAGGAAGGAAGAGGTGGTGTTCGCTTGACTGCGCTTAGGACATTGTACATTGAACTCGTCGTTACATCTGGTTGGCAAGCATGTGAATGGTTTGTGTCTGGAGTGTATGGTCGATGAAACGGTGGAGCTTGTGTTGTTATATTGTAAGTATGTTGAAGAGAGGGAAAGATTGAAGTGTCGGGTCATTGGGGTTGGGGGGGTTTGGAAGGGATTTGGGGGATGAGGGAGGGTCTATTACAAGTTCGTAGGTCTCTTTTATTTTCTCAGAGGTACTGAGTTAGGTAGGAGGATTTAGTAATGTTGTAAACCGTGATTGACCACACACTCCAGCACCTTTAACTTTGGTTTTGCGTACCGCCATTATATCATTGAAGAAGAACCTGTACTCTCAAAGGCTGTTGGGGCATTCATGTGCTCGTGTAAAGTGGGAAACTTGTGCTCGTGAAGTGGGTTGTCAAAATTCTGACATGATTGTGTTAGTGGTTTTTTGTGTGTGTTTTGACCAATTCTTCAACCAATTAGCTTGATAAGATAGCTAACATTGCTAATAATAAAGTTACTAGCCTGCACAGATGCCTTACCTCAACCCCAACACTTTGGGATGAATTGGAAAGTCGACTACGAGTCAGGCCTAACTGCCCAACATCAGTACCCGACCTCAATAATGCTCTTGTGTGTGAATGGAAGCAAGTCCCCACAGATATGTTCCAACATCTAGTGGAAAGCCTTCCCGGACGAGCGGAGGCTGTTATAGCAGCAAAGGGGGGACCAACTCCATACTAATGCCCATGGTGATTTTAGAATGAGATGTTCGATGAGTAGGTGTCCACAAACGTTTGGTAATGTAATGTAGAAAGGGAGGCAGACAGGCGGAGAAGAGAGATTAATGTGATTCTACTGTTTTTATTTGTTGGCTTTAGACTTAAGTATTTTACTTAGTTGATGATGGAAGTTGTAGGCCTACTGCTGCATTGGCCTATAGACTATCTGAGTTATATGCTCTCATTTCATTAGCCACCAATGGATCACAGTTTATACGGCAGAGACAAGTGCACTCGCCATAGTTGAATTTGAACTTTTAGAGTTTGCATTTTACTTAAGATTTTTTAAAATTAAACATGTGACAATGATTTGAGAAACGAAAACGTAATTATTGACATGAAACTGTTCCACGAAAATGTGCATATATAAATATCCATAATTGGCACGCAGATCGGGCTTGTGCACACATAGGAGGTCCAGTGAAAAAAACAGGCCCGCCTTCAAAAATCAAATGCCCGTCCAACTGATTAGTTCTGGCGCCGGGTCTGACCTCCACATCCGGCTTCTTCGCCTGTGGGATCGTCTGGGGAGGTGGTGGGTGCTGAGGAGTATTTCTGTCTGTAATAAAACCCTTTTGTGGGGGAAAACTCATTCTGATTGGCTGGGCCTGGCTCCCCAGTGGGTGGGCCTCCCAGGCTCACCCATGGTTGCACCCCTGCCCAGTCAAGTGAAATAGCATAGATTAGTGCTTTATTAATTGATTTAATCCCTATATGAACTGTAACTCAGTAAAATATTTGAAATTATTGCATGTTGCGTTTATATTTTCTCTTGTCTACTTTTGAAAAAGTATGAAATGAGACCCTCATTCGCCTCTCACGTGTCATCAGGCAAATTACATTTACAGAGGGGATCACCAAATACATGTTTAAAGGGCTAAAAACAAGTGAAGTTAGTTGTGCAAGACATTTTATAAATATAACATATAAGTAGAATGTTGTTTGTAGAACATGTTATTAACCCAACCTCACGTTTTTCATTTTCGTCAAAAACAACTTTATATCGAAGAAGTGCCTTTGAGTTGACGGCCTGCACATGCGCAGTTCGGTTCGAGAGACCGTCACACCCCATGACGTGTTTCTACGTTTCAGTTTAGCTAATCAACGTCGCCATGACATCACTTACGAGTGTGATCGGGGTTTATTTTGGACAAGCAGCTTTAGTCTATCTTCATACTGCACTGTCTTTAATGAAACTCTGTGGGAGGACCGTCTTCCGTTTGCCAACGAACGAAATGACACTACTCGACCACTGGTCGTCACTAGTTACCACAGCCACAAAGTCATAGACCCCGCCTATTTCTACAATTTATCTTCTTCAAATGGTTGTTTTCATGAATTGTTTTATACATTTTTACTTTGTGGTAACTAGTGTAAACCTCGACCACTTATAATCGGTTTAAGGGTCACAGACTGAAGATGGGAACCTAGGTCACTTTTATCCAAACGAGAAAACACCACAAAGTAGCTACAAGCCTCTTCTCACAGCCTTTGTGCCAAAGAGCCACAAGCGCGGCATGCGGATGGGGTCAGTATTTTACGTTCAGCGTGCTTGGTGCGCCACCTTGTGAAACATTATTGTTAAACCAATGATTTTCAACCTCCTCTACAATTTAAAAATGGCGGCGGTGGTTGTCAAGTAAACGAAAGACGCTTACTGGTGTTTGTAAGATGGCAAAAAATGTAGCTATAATCGGTTTCTATCTTGCCTTTTAAGAGTACATGTGGCCGCAGTATTCAGTTAAACATTTAAGGTCTATTTCATTGCTGCAGTTTGAGGTGAAACATTATGGCAGAAGTGGAGGACGAAGAGTCAATGCTGGTAAGTGTTGTCGTGTTGCACTGTAGCCTATTTCTATTTGTACTGAGACATGTTCACCTCAATGTATACAATAAAGCAACACATCACCGTGTAGCCTGTTTAGCTTGTTTAGAATGTCAAGCTGCAGTGGTTCTTTCAAAGTTCTGAAATGAAAAACGCACAGTTAACTTTATCCGCCAGGCAGGATGTTTATGATGACATACAAGTGACATTTATCATAACGTGTAAGGTATTTATTTATCCTCACAGAATAAGGGGCAAAACATTCAGGATCAAGCTCCTAGGTTATTCAGGTTATGAATGGTCTTCATCAGCATATTGGTTACATTGTTGAGTAAACACACGACTTCATATCAGTAACACAGGCCAACTTGGACACGGAGGATATTACGGACAAGTATTGTCATGTTGACGGGTTGCATTCCATAAGAGTTTAAAAAGAAAATTATCAGCACATTGTTGGTTTACAGCCTACTTTGATTTACTCAGGTATTTTCTGAAATGTGTTTTTGTGGTTTTGATCTCTGCTATAAATTAAGCTATTTTCTATCACAGCTCTACATTTTCATGTTTTTGTTCCCAGGCCTTGATCAACTACTATTGCCACGAGAAGTATTTCAATCATGTATTAAATGCTGCAGCTGTGGCACAGAGGAAATTCAGCAATGATCCAATCTTCAGCTTTTTCCATGCCTACGGCACCCTGATGCAAGGTCAATGAGTACTCCATTGCTTAGTTTGAAACAATTAAATAAAGCAGCTACAGGGAGGTCCACAATTATTTGTTGTTTTGGCTGTATATTCCAGCACTCTGGATTTGAAATGATACAACTACGAGGTTAAATTGCAGACTGTCAGCTAGGGTATTTTCATCCATATCAGGTAAACTTTTTTAAATTATAAATAACAATATTGACTTCCAGTCATTGTGCTAATGCTAGTTAGCATTGTCTCACAAAACTACCTCAAACTTGCTTCATACAGGACACAGGGACATAAACATGGTATCCATGAATTCATCTGACATCAATGCCAAAATACCGAAGTATCCCTTTAACCTCATAGTCATTGTATCGTTTAAAATCCAAAGTGCTGGAGTACAGAGCCAAATCAACAAAAATCTGTCACTGTCCAAATACTTTTGGACCTGTATATCTGTTTCATGTAATATCAATCAGTGTTTTTTTTTTTTTTTAATTTATTGTATACTGCCTTAATTTTGTCAGCAGCTAATATGGATCCATAATAAATACAAATGATTTATATGTTTCGTTTTAGATCAAATTCAGGAAGCCATCCATGAGTTTGAGACGATAAAAGACAGAAGAGATATGTCCCTCTGTACATTCATGGCTCTTGTTTTTGCTGAAAAGAAAAGGCCAAACCCAGGTAAACCCATATTTGTCTTGATCCATGGTTACTTCTCTGTGTATTTTTCTGTAGCTGAATCTATACACTTTTTATGTTGACTTCAGATCGAGATGTCATTCAGGAACTGGATGGCAAGGTGAAAGAGGACCGTAAAAGTGCAACACCTAAGGGCCTCTACTACGCTGGGATGTTCCTCTGGCTTCTGGGACGAAATGACAAAGCAAGGGAATACATAGAGAGGATGATCAAAGTCTCTAATGGTTCCCGAGAAGTGAGTTTGGTTATGTGTTTCTCTCAAATTCTATCAAATATATATATATTTTTTGAAAATGCATTTGCAAAAACTTAGGAAGTCTGAAAGTGTCACTGTATACATACCTCAAACAGTTAAATGGATGAAATTATGCCCACTATCGGGTTGCCTAGGGACGGCCTTTGTCAGCGCTAGGCTATTTGAGAATTTGTTTTAGGAGCATTTTGAGTGGAATTACTTGAAAACCAGGTAGAGGTCTACTCTGATTTATATTTGTCTACCCTTCTAACATTTGGATTAATGTCTGTTGTTCAGGGGATTATCCTAAAAGGCTGGATAGATCTGACCTCTGGTAAGGATGCATATGCCAAGAAGGCTGGGAAATACTTTGACGAAGGCCTGAAAGAGAAAGCAGATGTTTTTGCTCTGATGGGAAAGGTAAGAAGGCACACAACCCTTGTGTTGCCATGAATAGATTACTTCACTTGAAATGAGAAGAGATGTTAAGATATTGGAGACATTGTTGAGGTCTTTGTCACGTCTCATATTTCATGTAGCACCTAGTTATTGTGCCTGAATGATAATCCCCCATTGTGCTGGATTCTCTATATCCCACAACCTCACTAGGATGTCAGTCTATTATTCACTAACACAATCTGTTTCTCAATTTGTACCATATATTGGACTGTTTTGAAATGCCAAAGCTCTATGTTGCCTTATCTGTGGTAATACAGTGAGACCAATTGTTAGCTTGCTATCTTTTGCTCTTTGTGTAGAGTAATTAGGTTTTGAAACAGATGTACAACAGTGCATTTTACTTTTCCTCAACATGTCCATACATTGTGTGATATTTTATCTGTTTCAGGCACATTACTATGAGTATCGGCATAATTATTCTGGAGCATTGGAGACAGTCAACCAAGTGATTGTTAGTTTCCCTGAGTTCCTTCCTGCCTTTATCAAGAAGATGAAGCTTCTATTGACCCTGCAGGACTGGGAGCAAACTGTAGATGCAGCACAGAGGTATTGTATCTCATATTAGAGGTGATTTTGCTCTAGAATTTCTGTTTTCTTGTTACTTAAGCTAATGACACTGGAAATAATAGCTGGCTTTAATCTTAGTTTGTAAAGAATTGTTTGGATCAAATAAATACTTTCATTGATGAATTTGGTCAATCAATAGCAGCCATATAAAGAACGAGCCAGTCAGCCTTTGCAAGTGGCCCGTATTGAAGTGCAAATTAAAATGGAGCGTGATGCCTGGAACCAGTGGCATAATGACTGAGCCATTGTTCCTGACTGCTCGCCCGCTAGACCCTGACCAAAGCCAGGGAATATGAAAAGGCTTTTGAGCTGAAGCGCTAGAGCCACACGTTTCCCAGGATGCACTTCTCCAGGTTCTATGAACTGCAGGAAGGAGGATCACTCAGGTGGAGCCCGTTTCTAAGGGGACTAAGCCCAAGGCCAGAGCCACTGGTTTAGCCCTGCTGAGTCATAGCTCTTTGAACAGGAATGGACACATGCAGTGCACAGTCCGGCTCTCTCTTTTTTTTTTCTCATTGTCTAAGTGGGTGTTCTTCCTTAGATTGTATTCTCTCTCCCTTTCCTCCAGCCTTGTCAGGCATATAAGCCATCATGGGAAGAAACGAATACAATACTCTGACAACACCACATTTTCATTAGCATCAAACAGTGCTGATCATTAAAGAGATGTTTCATGTCCTATTCTAGGCTCTTGCAGAAGGATAAAAACAACCTAGAAGCCCTGAGAATGCTCGCTCTTCACTCCTTATGCAGAGAGGGGGACATCACAGAGGTAATTTTCAAACATGAATAGTTAAAGGGATGGTTCAGTATGAAGGAAGTTGGAGGTAGTTTCGCGAGCCACTGCTAACTAGAGTTGCTGCTAAGACTGGAAGTCTTAGGGATCAGCTAGCATGCACTTCAACCTGTTGCCACACAACTACGTGTGAATGGTACATAATGATTCCCATGATGTGTACGTGGTCAAGTGGGATACCCTTTTTACTTTTGGCAGTCACTAAACATGCTCTCAAGTCTCGTCAGCAACTTGGACGCCCAAGAGCCTCACAGCCCAGACCTTTTCTACAGGATGTCCTTGGCTTTCACACGGGTGGTAAGACTAATTTGATTTATTAGTCGAGCGTATTGCATCTTCAGGATGCCCAGCCCACATGGGCTTATAAGACACTGTATTCAGTGTTTAATGCTTTTCGATAAATGTTTTTACATGGAAACTAGTGTGACTAGGTTTCACCTCTGAAGAGATCGAGAACCCTTTCACGTCACCTTGTGACATTACAGTCCCTGAACCAGTACAATTGCATGTCTGACATGAGGTATACACAAAGACTTAACTCTGTTGTCATTTGCTAGTGTGGAAGAAATGAGAAAGTGATTCAGCAGACTCACATCATGGTGGACAGAGCCTTCTCCCAAGCCCAAGGGGATTCTGATCTGGCCACAGAGCTGGGCTACCAGTTGGTTCTGCAGGGCAGAATCAAAGAGGCTATGAAGTGGTACAAGACTGCCATGACTCTGGACGAAACAAGTGTCTCGGCTTTGACAGGTGAGACGGGCTTCCCTGATTGTTTAGACATATGCCGTAGATCTCAAACTTTTTAGCTGTAATGTAGCTATGCATGTAATTCTGTACCTACAGTTGAAGTCTGAAGTTTACGTACACTTATGTTGGAATCATTACTACTCGTTTTTCAACCACTCCACAAATTTCTTGTTAACAAACTATAGTTTTGGCAAGTCTGTTAGGACATCTACTTTGTGCATGACACAAGTAATATTTTACAACTGTTTACAGACAGATTATTTCACCCATAATTCACTGTATCACAATTCCAGTGGGTCAGAAGTTTACATACACTAAGTTGACTGTGCTTTTAAACAGCATGGAAAATTCCAGAAAATGATGTCATGGCTTTAGAAGCTTCTGATAGGCTAATTTACAAGTCTGGTTCATCCTTGGGAGCAATTTCCAGACGCCTGAAGGTACCACGTTCATCTGTACAAACAATAGTACGCAAGTATAAACAGCATGGGACCACACAGCCGTCATACCGCTCAGGAAGAAGACGCGTTCTGTCTACTAGCGATAAACTTACTTTGGTGTGAAAAGTGCAAATGTATTTTATTTGATCTTTTTTTAACCTCTTAGTGATCCTTCACGCGCCAATCCCTTTAGCGGAATCGATTTGACAACATCCAGTGAAATTGCAGAGCGCCAAATTCAATCTTCAGAAATATCAATATTAAACATTCACGAAAATATAAGTGTAATACATCAAAATAAAGCTTAACTTCTTGTTAATCCAGCCGCTGTGTCAGATTTCAAAAAGGTTTTACGGCGAAAGCAGACCATGCGATTATCTGAGGACAGCGCCCCGCATACAGACAAATTTAAGACTGGATAATCTGTTTCCAATACCAAAGAAAAATAACACGGAGCGCGCTCCTGTTCACGTACACAGAAATAGTAGGGGCCATCAGTGACACATGGAATGAATAGCACTACTTCTTCATTTCTCAAAAGAAAAACATCGACCAATTTCTAAAGTTGACATCTAGTGGAAGCCATAGGAACTGCAACCAGGTTCCTAATAATAAGGGTATCTATTTTCCTTTATTTAACTAGGCAAGTCAGTTAAGAAAAAAATATTATTTTCAATGACAGCCTAGGAACAGCGGGTAAACTACCTTGTTCAGGTGCAGAATGACAGATTTTCACCTTGTCAGCTCAGGGATTTGATCTTCGGTTACTAGAACAACAGCAAAGCACCTTGTGAAGATGCTGGAGGAGACGGCTACAAAAGTATCTATATCCACAGTAAAACGAGTCCTATATCGACATAACCTGAAAGGCCGCTCAGCAAGGAAGAAGCCACTGCTCCAAAACCGCTATAAAATGCCAGACTACGGTTTGCAACTGCACATGGGGACAACAATTGTACTTTTTGGAAAACTATCCTCTGCTCTGATGAAACAAAAATGGAACTTCATTTCCATTTAAGTCATTTAGCAGACGCTCTTATCCAGAGCGACTTACAAATTGGTGCATTCACCTTATGACATCCAGTGGAACAGCCACTTTACAATAGTGCATCTAAATATTTTAAGGGGGGGGGGGGTGAGAAGGATTACTTTATCCTATCCTAGGTATTCCTTAAAGAGGTGGGGTTTCAGGTGTCTCCGGAAGGTGGTGATTGACTCCGCTGTCCTGGCGTCGTGAGGGAGTTTGTTCCACCATTGGGGAGCCAGAGCAGCGAACAGTTTTGACTGGGCTGAGCGGGAACTGTACCTCCTCAGTGGTAGGGAGGCGAGCAGGCCAGAGGTGGATGAACGCAGTGCCCTTATTTGGGTGTAGGGCCTGATCAGAGCCTGGAGGTACTGAGGTGCCGTTCCCCTCACAGCTCCGTAGGCAAGCACCATGGTCTTGTAGCGGATGCGAGCTTCAACTGGAAGCCAGTGGAGAGAGCGGAGGAGCGGGGTGACGTGAGAGAACTTGGGAAGGTTGAACACTAGACGGGCTGCGGCGTTCTGGATGAGTTGTAGGGGTTTAATGGCACAGGCAGGGAGCCCAGCCAACAGCGAGTTGCAGTAATCCAGACGGGAGATGACAAGTGCCTGGATTAGGACCTGCGCCGCTTCCTGTGTGAGGCAGGGTCGTACTCTGCGGATGTTGTAGAGCATGAACCTACAGGAACGGGCCACCGCCTTGATGTTAGTTGAGAACGACAGGGTGTTGTCCAGGATCACGCCAAGGTTCTTAGCGCTCTGGGAGGAGGACACAATGGAGTTGTCAACCGTGATGGCGAGATCATGGAACGGGCAGTCCTTCCCCGGGAGGAAGAGCAGCTCCGTCTTGCCGAAGTTCAGCTTGAGGTGGTGATCCGTCATCCACACTGATATGTCTGCCAGACATGCAGAGATGCGATTCGCCACCTGGTCATCAGAAGGGGGAAAGGAGAAGATTAATTGTGTGTCGTCTGCATAGCAATGATAGGAGAGACCATGTGAGGTTATGACAGAGCCAAGTGACTTGGTGTATAGCGAGAATAGGAGAGGGCCTAGAACAGAGCCCTGGGGGACACCAGTGGTGAGAGCGGGTGGTGAGGAGACAGATTCTCGCCACGCCACCTGGTAGGAGCGACCTGTCAGGTAGGACGCAATCCAAGCGTGGGCCGCGCCGGAGATGCCCAACTCGGAGAGGGTGGAGAGGAGGATCTGATGGTTCACAGTATCGAAGACAGCCGATAGGTCTAGAAGGATGAGAGCAGAGGAGAGAGAGTTAGCTTTAGCGGTGCGGAGCGCCTCCGTGATACAGAGAAGAGCAGTCTCAGTTGAATGACTAGTCTTGAAACATGACTGATTTGGATCAAGAAGGTCATTCTGAGAGAGATAGTGGGAGAGCTGACCAAGGACGGCACGTTCAAGAGTTTTGGAGAGAAAAGAAAGAAGGGATACTGGTCTGTAGTTGTTGACATCGGAGGGATCGAGTGTAGGTTTTTTCAGAAGGGGTGCAACTCTCGCTCTCTTGAAGACGGAAGGGACGTAGCCAGCGGTCAGGGATAAGTTGATGAGCGAGGTGAGGTAAGGGAGAAGGTCTCCGGAAATGGTCTGGAGAAGAGAGGAGGGGATAGGGTCGAGCGGGCAGGTTGTTGGGCGGCCGGCCGTCACAAGACGCGAGATTTCATCTGGAGAGAGAGAGAGGGGAGAAAGAGGTCAGAGCACAGGGTAGGGCAGTGTGAGCAGAACCAGCGGTGTCGTTTGACTTAGCAAACGAGGATCGGATGTCGTCGACCTTCTTTTCAAAATGGTTGACGAAGTCAGCTGCAGAGAGGGAGGAGGGGGGGAGGATTCAGGAGGGAGGAGAAGGTGGCAAAGAGCTTCCTAGGGTTAGAGACAGATGCTTGGAATTTAGAGTGGTAGAAAGTGGCTTTAGCAGCAGAGACAGAGGAGGAATAATATAATAATAATAATAATATATGCCATTTAGCAGACGCTTTTATCCAAAGCGACTTACAGTCATGTGTGCATACATTCAACATATGGGTGGTCCCGGGGGATCGAACCCACTACCCTGGCGTTACAAGCGCCATGCTCTACCAACTGAGCTACAGAAGGACCAAAATGTAGAGAGGAGGGAGTGAAAGGATGCCAGGTCCGCAGGGAGGCGAGTTTTCCTCCATTTCCGCTCGGCTGCCCGGAGCCCTGTTCTGTGAGCTCGCAATGAGTCGTCAAGCCACGGAGCGGGAGGGGAGGACCGAGCCGGCCTGGAAGATAGAACTGTTTCGCCTTAATGACCATCGTTATGTTTGAAGGAAAAATGGGGAGGCTTGCAAGCCGAAAAAACACCATCCCAACCGTGAAGCACAGGGGTGGCAGCATCATGTTGTGGGGGTGCTTTGCTGCAGGAGGGACTGGTGCACTTCACAAAATAGATGGTGTCATGAGGTAGGAAAATTCTGTGGATATTTTGAAGTAACATCTCAAGACATCAGTCAGGAAGTTAAAGCTTGGTCGCAAATGGGTCTTCCAAATGGACAATGATCCCAAGCATACTTCCAAAGTTGTGGCAAAATGGCTTAAGTACAACAAAGTCAAGGTATTGGAGTGGCCATCACAAAGCCCTGACCTCAATCCTATAGAATATTTGTGGACAGAACTGAAAAAGTATGTGTGAGCAAGGAGGCCTATAAACCTGACTCAGCTACACCAGCTCTGTCAGGAGGAATGGGCCAAAATTCACCCAACTTATTGTGGGAAGCTTGTGGAAGGCTACCCAAAACGTTTGACCCAAGTTAAACAATTTCAAGGCAATGAAATTGCAATGCGACCAAATACTAATTGAGTGTATGTGAACTTCTGACCTACTGGGAATGTGATGAAAGAAATAAAAGCTGAAGTAAATCTCAACTATTATTCTGACATTTCACATTCTTAAAATAAAGTAGTGATCCTAACTGACCTAAGACAGGGCATTTTTACTAGGTTTAAATGTCAGGAATTGTGAAAAACTGAGTTTAAATGTATTTGTCTAAAGTGTATGTAAACTTCCGACATCAACTCTATGTAGAATTTGGTAACGTTTATTCTTCATTATACTATTATAAACCAGCTATAAACAAATAATTAAGTTGTAAATCCTTTAGATGTAGATTGTAAAAACATCTGATCTGTATTTCCAGGTATTATCAGGTGCCAGCTGATCGAGGGAAACTTGGAGGATGCAGAGCAACAGCTGGAGTTTCTCACAGAGATCCAACAGTCTATTGGGAAATCAGGGGTAAGGCTGATAGAGATATTGCTCTGTTCAATCCAGTTCGATAGCCTTGCCAAAGTAATTATATTTCTAATTCTACTTTTGACATTAATATCTAGTGTTTGGTCATCTAGTGAAGCTTTGTAGCCTTTTGGACAGCTTTTTGTTTAGGTAATGGTAGTTCTTTAGAAATGTGTGGGCTTTCCTGTGTTTGCTAAGCCCTTAACAGTGACATCAGCTTGGATAAGTAACTGCTGAGTAACAGCTTGTCCTGTGTGTCTTAAGTATTATAGGGGAGACTCTGGGTATATTCCAAATGGCACCTTATTCCCTTTCTAGTGCACTATAAAGGCCCATAGCGCTCTGGTCAAAAGTAGTGCACTATATAGGTAATAGGGTGCCATTTGGCACGCTCTGCTGTACCTTGGTCCTATAAACCATGTTGTGTTAGAGCTGAATACTGTTGTGTGAACCTGTTGACACCCTTGGCTTGCGCTTTCCTCTCTGTCAGGAGCTGCTGTACCTGCGCGCCATGCTGGCTGTGAAGAAACGCAGGTCACAGGATGAGGTCACCAACCTGCTGAATGATGCCGTGGACACTCACTTCTCCACACTGCAAGGCCTGCCGCTGGGGGTGGACTACTTTGAGAAGCTCAACCCTGACTTCCTGCTGGAGATCGTCAAGGAGTACATAGCACTCTGTCCTGCTAAGGTCAGTCTGGAGAGAGATGTCTATGGATACATTTGTTAAATACATATTTTAAGGTTTTATTATAGGGGACTATAAGATAAGGATAGGAGAGAAAGGTGGAAAGATCGACTTGGGGATTGAATTCCAGTCTCCGGTGGGGGGGCTTTGCATATCTACAGATGCATTTATAGAGATTACTGTCAGTAATTTGGCACCACATTTACTGGGTTTAACAAACGATACATAGACGTTGTAACAGGTTGTAAATAGATTTGCAGCCCCCGTCGTGTCATTCATTGTGGTCTTGATCATAGAGATAACCATCGGTATCACGTGTGTGTTAGCCTCCAGCCCAGGGCCAGCTTCCTGCCCCTCCGCTCCAACACTGTGCCTCTGTGTTGGACACTGTGGTCAAGATAGTACCTGGACTCCTACAAGGTGTCTTCCTATTGGCCAAAGTTAGGTTTCAGTCTGGTGAGTTTCAACTGAATTGCATGTGACACAATTCTGCTCTGTTTTCATGCCAAGTTGTTGTCAACATGAATGACAACAATTAATGGGTTTGATGGAAATGCTGATGTCCTTTAGGTGACATTGACTCTGCTCAGAGCAGCCTCCAACACTGCCTGGACCAGTGTCCCTCCCATGCTGAGGCCCACCTGCTCATGGCACAGATCCACCTCTTACAAGGCAACTACAAGCTCTCCTCCCAGTCTCTGGAGCTTTGCCTCAGTCACAACTTTGCGGTAAGAACAGCATTCCTGATGAACGTGGTATTAGATCAAACAGAACTGTTATGGGAACATCCATCCTCTAATAGCTCTGTGTGCTGCTGCCTGCCAGGTCCGAGAGCACCCTGTGTATCACCTTATAAAGGCCCAGGCCCAGAAGAAGATGGGAGAGCTCCAAGAGGCCATCCAGACTCTGCAGATGGCCATGATCCTGCCGGGGGTCCGCAGGGCCGGTGCCTCAGCCAAATCCAAGAACAAGAAGGTGGAGCTGAGCTCTGCTGACTGTGTGTCCGTGTTCCTTGAACTCGCCGAGGCCCTCTGGCTCAACGGAGAACAGGTAAGGGACCATGGAGAGAACAAGCTCAGCAACAGAGAGTATTATTGAATATATCTTGAGTTATGCTCACCTTTCTAGGAAATGTGTATTTTCCAGGTACTCATGAAATGCAGATCCTCCATATTTTATTGTACTTCCATTCCCGGTAGTGTTTGTCTTCTGTCTCAGTCATGTCGTTGCCCACTGTTGAACAGTAAAGTCTGATTCATGAACGTGGGTTTGACGTTTCAGCACGAAGCCGCCAAAGTGATGCAAGACGCCATCAACGAGTTCTCGGGCACTCCTGAGGAGCTGCGTGTCACCATCGCCAATGCTGACCTGGCTCTGCTGCGTGGCGACACTGAGCTTGCCCTGAGCATGCTCAGAAACATCACCCCTGAGCAGCCCTACTATATCCAGGCCAAGGAGAAGATGGCCGACATATATCTGACTCACAGGAAAGAGAAGCGCCTTTATGTCAGTTGTTACAGGTGAGGAACAACACTGCATTATAAAAAAGACTATAGTCTGACAGTTAGGCACACAAACTGTTCACTAATGGTGTTTGACATGTAGCTTAGGGTAACAAATAGTTTGTTATTTCTTGAAACCACGTCTCTTATTCAGTGTACAAACCACATCCCCCATTGCTGTGTCAGCCCACCCACCCATGCCATAGCAGCAGTCAGTCCATAACAGTATGCAAGTTCACAGCAAATCAAGTGTAAATGTTCAACTTTATCCACTCATACAGCAAGGCTGTAATATGCAAAGCTGCCTGCAGTGTCTAAAAGTGAGCCGAAGGCCCATCACCTCATCTCTGATACTATACTTGTGTTGACAGAATTTCCCACACAGAGACACTGCTGGGAAGCCATTAAGGATGAGTGAACCTCAAAGCAGAGCAGACCCATGTCTGTATAATGTGATAGAATATCAAAAATGTCTAGAATAAGATTCAATCTGATATTTTTCCTGTCTTTCCTCAGAGAATTAGTAGAGAAGCTGCCGAGTCCTCATACATATCTTTTACTTGGGGATGCTTATGTGAATATCCAAGAGGTGGGTATGAAATTGAATATCGATTAATCTCGTTGTTGCCCAAAACGAGGCAATGCAAGGCTTGCAGGGTTTTGGGGTCTTCTACAGTAGTGTGTTCATAGGAAGTAGTATTATGCAGTGTTTTATTAATTCGTGCATATATTTATAAAGAGTAAACATCTGTGCATTGTGCTTATATCTTACTTCATGACTCCCTCCCTGTGGAATGTTGAATCATCACAGTTAATGTTCGATACAGCTAAATGTCACTAAGTCAAGTCTGTTTATCCGTAGCCAGAGAAGGCCATTGAGATCTACGAACAGGCTCTGAAGAAAAACCCCAAAGATGGAGCTCTGGCCAGCAAGATTGGGAAAGCTCTCGTCAAGACTCACAATTACGTCAAGGTCTGTATACTAACTGGGGAGCTACACTGGGGCGTCAGGAAAACGGTAGCTACTACACTGGATGTGTACATTTTTGCCGTGCAAGCACATCAAATTGTTACAAGTAAAACCAGAGTGTAATTTTACTTGGTTCTATTTGTGATGCTTGATGCGCTGCAAGTCCTGCCTCTCCCATCCTCATTTGTTTTTAGGAGCATATACCCACGTTGGTGATAGTAAGATGAACTGAGATCCACACTCCAGTCCAGTTGGTGGTGGTAATGCATCTTAAAGTTGGTTGCCAACTGCCATATAAAGTCCAGAGAAGAAGAAGAAGCCTGGAGAGATTACTAGAAACGTTCTTCTTACTAGAATCCTTCTTCCAGCGCCGACAGAGATGGCCGCCTCCCTTCGCGTTCCTGGGAAACTATGCAGTATTTTGTTTTTTTTCCGTGTTATTTCTTACATTGGTACCCCAGGTAATGGATCGGATCTCAGCCGGCGAACCAAAACAACATCGCCGTAAAAGGGGCAAACGAAGCGGTCTTCTGGTCAGGCTCCGGAGACATATCGCGCACCACTCCCTACCATACTACTCGCCAATGTCCAGTCTCTTGACAACAAGGTTGATGAAATCTGAGCAAGGGTTGCCTTCCAGAGAGACATCAGAGATTGTAACGTTCTTTGCTTCACGGAAACATGGCTCACTCGAGACGCTATCGGAGTCGGTGCAGCCAGCTGCTTTCTTCGCGCCGACAGAAACCAGCATCTTTCTGGTAAGACGAGGGGCGGGGGGGTATGCCTTATGATTACTGAGACGTGGTGTGATCATAACAACATACAGGAACTCAATTCCTACTGTTCACCTGACAAAGAATTCCTCACAATCAAATGTCGACCGCATTATCTACCAAGAGAATTCTCTTTGATTAAAATCACAGCCGTATATATACCCCCCAAGCAAACACATCGATGGCCCTGAACGAACTGTATTTGACTCTATGTAAACTGGAAACCACATATCCTGAGGCTGCATTCATTGTAGCTGGGGATTTTAACAAGGCTAAATTCTATCAACATATCGATTGTGCAACCAGGGATGGTAAAACCCTGGATCATTGTTATTCTAACTTCCGCGATGTATATAAGGCCCTCCCCCGCCTTCTTTTCAGAAAAGCTGACCACGACTCCATTTTGTTGCTCCCAGCCTATAGACAGAAACTAAAACCGGAAGCTCCCGCGCTCAGGTCTGTTCAAAGCTGGTCCGACCAATCTCATTCCACGCTTCAAGACTGCTTCGATCACATGGATTGGGATATGTTCCGCATTGCGTCCAACAACAACATTGATGAATACGCTGATTCGGTGAGCGAGTTTATTAGCAAGTGCATCGGCGATGTCTTACCAACAGCAACTATTAAAACATTCCCAAACCAGAAACCGTGGATTGATGGCAGCATTTGTGCGAAACTGAAAGTACGAACCACTGCTTTTAACCAGGGCAAGGTGACCTGAAACATGGCCGAAAACAAACAGTGTAGCTATTCCTGGGTCTCGACCCCGTGCAACTGGGTACTGGACTTCCTGACGGGCCGCCCCCAGGTGGTGAGGGTAGGTAACAACATCTCCACCCCGCTGATCCTCAACACTGGGGCCCCAGAAGAGGTGCGTTCTGAGCCCACTCCTGTACTCCTTGTTCACCCATGACTGCGTGCCCATGCACGACTCCAACTCAATCATCAAGTTTGCGGACGACACTACAGTGGTAGGCTTGATTACCAACAATGATGAGATGGCCAACAGGGAGGAGGTGAGGGCCCTTGGAGTGTGTTGTCAGGAAAATAACCTCGCACTCAAAGTCAACAAAACAAAGGAGATGATCGTGGACTTCAGGAAACACCCCCCTATCCACATCGACGGGACAATAGTGGAGAGGGTAGAAAGTTTTACGTTCCTCGGCGTACACATCACGGACAAACTGAATTGGTCCACCCACACAGACCGCGTGGTAAAGAAGGCGCAGCAGCGCCTCTTCAACCTCAGGAGACTGAAGAAATTTGGCTTGTCACCAAAAGCACTCACAAACTTTTACAGATGCACAATCGAGAGCATCCTGTCAGGCTGTATCACCGCCTGGTATGGCAACTGCTCAACCGTAAGGCTCCAGAGGGTAGTGAGGTCTGCACAACGCATCACCGGGGGCAAACTGCCTGCCCTCCAGGACACCTACACCACCCGATGTCACAGGAAGGCCAAAAAGATCAAGGACAACAACCACCTGAGCCACTGCCTGTTCACCCCGCTATCATCCAGAAGGCGAGTTCAGTACAGGTGCATCAAAGCAGGGACAGAGCGACTGAAAAACAGCTTCTATCTCAAGGCCATCAGACTGTTATACAGCCACCACTAACATTGAGAGGCTGCTGCCAACATACTGACTCAACTCCAGCCACTTTAGTAATGGAAAATGTATGTAAAAAATGTAACACTAGCCACTTTAAACAATGCCACTTAATATAATGTTGACACCCTACATTACTCATCTCATGTGTGTATATACTGTACTCGATACCATCTACTGCATCTTGCCTATGCTGTTCTGTACCATCACTCATTCATATATCTTTATGTACATATTCTTTATCCCTTTACACTTCTGTGTGTATAAGGTAGTTGTTGTGGAATTGTTAGGTTGGATTACTCGTTGATTATTATTGCAGTGTCGGAACTAGAAGCACAAGCATTTCGTTACACTCGCATTAACATATGCTAACCATGTGTATGTGACAAATCAAATTTGATTTTAGTTTACTATTTTTTTCCAGTGGATTAATTGTTAGAGTAGAGGACCTTGTGCATTTCAGGTAAAATAACAATGCAATGTTTATATCCCAGGATAAATTAGCTAGCAACAGCAAGCTAGCTAGCTAAATTTCCATAAATGTTTCATGCTTTTCGACCTGTCCCCAAATTAATATACTTGGTTCCGAGTTCATTTCTATATTTCATCCTACGTTTCCTGATCACGTCTAGTGTGGGTGGAACAAAATCTACATGAGCGTGATGGCGCACGCACTCGAGCGGTTTGGTCATCATGTTAGGCTCTGCAAAAGTTACATGTCCAGTGTAGCAGGCCTGTAAGAAAAAAAACATTCAAATATCAATCTATAGTAGTCAATGGCTGTATGATTCACTGCTGTTATTCATAGGCAATCAATTACTATGAAGCTGCTCTGAAGACTGAGCAGCAGAACTTCCTGCGATATGACCTGGCTGAACTGCTAATGAAGATGAGACAGTACGAGAGGTGCGAGAAAGTTTTACAAGAGGCTCTCGCCCATGACCCAGGTAAGCTGGACATCATTGCTACACTTTTGAACATTTTGTATGTTAAAGTTTTGTTGCTGGTCATAAATTACAATGATAATACATAGTTACTTATGTAGCGCTTTTCCGACTTCTCACTCGTCGCCTTGTGTTGTTTTGTCTAGTAAATGAGCTGCCGTTGCTAACCGATGATTGTCGCTATCTGGTCCTGTTGGCCAAGATCCAAGGCAAGGTTGACAAAAACGAGGATGCTTTACTTTCCTTGCAACGAGTAAGTATTCTGATATTGTAAAAGCCATTATGCTAAGCAATGAGAGAAACTGAAATAACTGAAATATATTATTATGATCATTTCTAAGATTGAAAATCTGTCTCCTCTATAATACATGCATAATTCACAACATTGCTATTTCTTAGCTATGCTCTGAACCCAGACTTGTGTTTTCTTTTAGGCCCGGGATGTGCAGGCCAAGGTGTTGAAGCGTGTGCAGTTGGAGCAGCCAGACGCTGTCTCCATGCAGAAGCAGCTCGCTGCAGAGATCTGTGGCGAGATCGCTAAACACTACACGAGTCTTAGAGGCTATGAGAGAGCAGTGAAATTCTACAAAGAAGCTCTTGTCTATTGTGAGAGTGATGGCAAGGTCGGTGCAGCTGAATCAAGCCTTCAGTGTGTGCTCCCTGCAGCTGTATTTGTGAATCCCCAGCATCCCTTTCTTTCTATGCAGTTTTTGTATTTGCTAATTTGCATATTACAGTAGTTTATCATGTTTATAATCACTAAATGTTTATAATTACATTCAAATCTATTTTTATGAATGTGTAAATGTATGTTTAATGCCAGCAAGGCATACTGCAACATTTGAGCATAGGAAATGGTATTATAATTATGATGTTAGAAGGTAATTGGTTAACAAAGTTGAATTCAATTGAAAGCTTTCATTGTTACCAGGTGATGCTGGAGCTGGCGCGGTTGTACCTCACTTTAGATGATGTTGATGGCTGCCAACAGCAATGCAGTGTCCTTCTGAAGAGTGACCAGGTCAATGAAGATGCAACACTGGTTAGTTCTATTTATATGCCATTTCTGTCAAGTCCCAAAGGAAAATCCTATTGTAAAACTTGATTGTTTTCCGAACTTCTCTGTTTCCTCGTAGATGATGGCTGACCTGATGTTCAGGAAGCAGGACTATGAGCAAGCTGTTTTCCACTTTCAGCAGCTACTGGAGCGCAAACCAGGTGTGACAGGGCTCTGTTTCTATTAGGTCTGAATACACAACTTCCCCCCTGAAATAGAATTTCAACTGAGATTTGTAAAGCTTGAAAAGGAAGCGTAAGAACCTCAATGTAAATATACACTGCTGATTTGACCTCCCCTGGAAGGGAAGTAATGTCTTTCCCATATGTTCCTGCCAGACAACTACCCAACACTGTCACGTCTAATCGACCTGCTGAGGAGAGCTGGGAAGTTAGAGGAAGTTCCCAGGTTTCTGGAGATGGCTGAAAAACATTCCTCCAGGGCAAAGTTTGACCCTGGGTTTAACTACTGCAAAGGACTTTATCTGTGGTAAATGCATTAGTCAAATGTATCTTTAGCTAGATTGATTATGGTGTCTTTTTGAAATAATTAAGTTGTATTTCGTGCCCAGGTACACAGGTGAACCCAATGATGGGTTGCGACACTTCAACAAGGCACGGAAAGACAACGACTGGGGTCAGAATGCTGTGTACAACATGATTGAGATCTGTCTTAACCCAGACAATGACACCATGGGAGGAGAAGTCTTTGAGAACCTAGATGGTGACATGGGGTGGGTTACATGTGCAGTAATTTGTAATTTTTGTAATTTTTATTAGGATCCCCATTAGCTAACGCCGTAACGCTAGCTAGTCTTCCTGGGGTCCAACACCAATTAACAAGACATTACAAATAACCACAAATCAAGACTTCACAAACATTCAACAAGTAGACAATACAGACAAAATATCTGACAAACACATTTAACATTCAGTTGATGCATTCTATTTCCTGTCCAGTCATATGATATCGCATTTCACCTTTCTTGGAGGTGGATTTAATTTTTGCCTGAGAAACATGGAGTTCCATTCAGCTATGTATTTCAATGAACAGCTGAATATTACCTGTGGGGATGTTTTTTTTTAATGCTTACAGTGAAGATACACTGAGTGTACAAAACATTAGGAACACCTGCTATTTCCATGACATAGACTGACCAGGTGAATCCAGTTGAACACTGTGATCCCTTATTGCGCATTTATCTGGCTGTCATTGATGTAAATGCACTTCCTTTTCCATTTTCATCTATGCTCAGGAACTCTACTGAGAAGCAGGAGTCAGAGCAGCTCGCCGTGAGAACAGCAGAGAAGCTCCTGAATGAGTTAAAGCCCCAGACAGCCGGTGGACACGTCCAACTACGGATCCTAGAGAACTACTGCTTTCTGGCCACCAAGCAGAAAGCCAACGTCGAGAAAGCCCTGAATGTTTTCACAGAGATTGCAAACAATGAGGTAAGTCAACTCCAGATGGTGTACATAAGTGTGCACACACACCCACACCCTTAGCAAATCTAACATCACTACGCGGGTGCATTATCTTAGGCTTTATCTTTGCTTTACACATTCTTGATGTTGACTTTGGAGGTTTCCTTAACAGTTTATTTATTGAGTAACTTACTATGTCATTAACATAGTAAGATAACTTGTGTAAGATAATATCCTGTTACGCAAATTGAATCCTCCTTGCTGACAAGGAAACCTTTGTTTGCATTTTTGGATACTCTTGTCTACTTCACAGAAATAGAGGGAAATGTTAGACCTGATTCGCTGTAAAACGACACCTAACTAACCAAGGCTCTCTGTTTTAACTTAGAAGGACCATGTGCCTGCACTGCTAGCCATGGCGACAGCCTACATGATTCTCAAACAAACCCCTCGAGCCAGGAACCAGCTCAAACGCGTAGCTAAGATGAACTGGAGCATTGTTGACGCTGACGAGTTTGAGAAGAGCTGGCTGCTCCTGGCCGACATCTACATCCAGTCAGGGAAATATGACATGGCTGGGGACCTCTTGAAGAGGTGCCTTCGTCATAATAAGGTCAATGCATACCCTTGATCAAAAATGTATCCGGAATGAGTTTGAGTCACTCACGGTAACAGTCATTGTTAATTTTCACAGTCATGTTGTAAAGCTTATGAATACATGGGCTACATTATGGAGAAGGAGCAGGCATTCCGAGATGCAGCGCTGAACTATGAAATGGCTTGGAAATATGGCAATCAAACGAACCCCACGATAGGTATGTTTAAGGACATCTTGTACATGCTGCCATTCGTTTTTTTTATTTTTTAAATCATGTAAATATACAACAGTCTATGAATAGTAGTATGTTTTTGTCTCAGGATACAAGCTTGCATTCAACTACCTGAAAGCAAAGAGGCATGTTGATGCCATAGATGTCTGTCATAAGGTAAGTTGAAATCATAGCTTCACATGTTATCTATGTTGAAATAAGTGTGTAAAAATGTGATTTTTGTTTATGTGTTGTCATTGAATAACATCATATGCATAAACTAAATATTCATGTTTTGTTTAGGTTTTGGATGCTCACCCCAATTATCCAAAGATGAGGAAGGACATCTTGGACAAAGCTCGGGCAGCTTTGCGGTCTTAACATAAATGTTTTAGCGAGAGAGAGAGTGCAGTGTGTGTGGGTGTATTATTGCTCAATCTTTTTTTATGTGTTTTGTTAACAAGCATTATTACTTGGGTAAGTATTTGGATGTAATTATAAATGGAATTTTGGAGGGATGAGAGACGGTGCTTTTTATAAACGTGATTACAATACAAAACACATTGTTGTAGAGTTATTGTGTTTTTCTTACAATATAATGAAAACAGTGACTGTTTCAACACTAAAGAAAGACTTATTGCTTTGCAATAAATGTCAGGGTAGCCTAGTGGTTAAGAGCATTGGATTAGTAACCGAAAGGTTGCAAGTTCAAATCCCCGAGCTGACAAGGTACAGAATCTGTCGTTCTGCCCCTGAACAGGCAGCTAACCCACTGTTCCTAGGCCGTCATTGAAAATAAGAATTTGTTCTTAACTGACTTGCCTAGTAAAATGAAGGTTAAAAAAAAGAGCTCAATTTAAATCTTAAATACATTTTATTGTACACCTTATTAACATGTCATTATATAGGAGAGCAGACATGGTGGTGTCCCAAATGTTCCCGGTCTATAGTAGGTCACTACATAGGGAATAGGGTGCCATTTGGGACACACAGGGTCAGTGATTTCCAGGTTAGGAATTAATATGAACATCCAACTCAGTGCCACATAGACTATCTAGATATGATATCATCCACACTGTTTTTATTTATATATACATACATGGTTGTTACTTTTTAATGAAGGGAAATGCCACTGGGAGTTGCCAACTTAACAGCACCCTCACCTAAAGAAGGTTGAAGCTACTATTAAATGTTGACATCAAGTCACACACCCAAAAGTCTTGTACCAGTCCATAATTTGACATTGAAATGTATTTCTTCCCAAAAGTATTTGCACTGTTGTATATTAAGTTTAGGTTATAAAGATGGCAAGTAGCCTACATTATGCCAAGTAAGGACATAATATTGAAACGTTCACACACTTCTGGAAATGGTATGTATTGACTATGTTTAGTAAAGCATTGATATTAAGAATCTAGAATGAATCATTTAAAAAAAAAATCCCTCATCAATCTACACACCCCATAATGAAAAAGCGAAAACAGGTTTTTAGAAATGTTTGCAAATGTATTGAAAATAAAAACATATCTTATTTACATATATATATTCAGCCCCTTTGCTATGAGACTCAAAATTGAGCTTGGCTGCATCCTGTTTCCATTGGTCATCCTTGAGATGTTTCTATAACTTGATTGGAGTCCACCTGTGGTAAATTAAATTGATGGGACATGATTTGGAAAGTCACACCTGTCTATATAAGGTCCCACAGTTGACAGTGCATGTCAGAGCAAAAACCAATCCATGAGGTCGAAGGAATTGTCCAGAGAGCTCAGAGACAGGATTGTGTCGAGGCAGAGATCTGGGGAAGGGTACAAAAACATTTCTGCAGCATTGAAGGTCCCCAAGAACACAGTGGCCTCCATCAATCTTAAATGTAAGAAGTTTGGAACCACTAAGACCCTTCCTAGAGCTGGCCGCCTGGCCAAACTGAGCAATCGGGGGAGAAGAGCCTTCGTCGGGAATTGACCAAGAACCTGATAGTCACTCTGACAAAGCTCCAGAGTTCCTCTGTGGAGATGGGAGAACCTTCTAGAAGGACAACCATCTCTGGAACACTCCAACAATCAGGCCTTTATGGTAGAGTGGCCAGACAGAAGCCACTCCCCAGTAAAAGGCACATGACAGCCAGCTTGGAGTTTGCCAAAAAGCACCAAAAAGCACTCTCAGACCATGAGAAACAAGATTCTCTGGTCTGATGAAACCAAGATTGAACACTTTGGCCTGACTGCCAAGCATCCTGTATGGAGAAAAACTAGCACAATCCCTACGGTGAAGCATGGTGGTGGCAGCATCATGCTGTGTGGATGTATTTCAACAGCAGGGACTGGGATACTAGTCAGGATCAAGGGAAAGATTAAAGGAGCAAAGTACAGAGAGATCCTTGATGAAAACCTGCTCAGGATCTCAGACTGGGACAACGGTTCACCTTCCAACAGACAACGACCCTAAGCACACAGCCAAGACAACGCAGGAGTGGCTTCGGGATAAGTCTCTGAATGTCCTTGAGTGGCCCAGCCAGAGCCCGGACTTGAAGTGGATTGAATGTCTCTGGAAGGACCTGAAAATAGCTGTGCAGCGATGCTCCACATCCAACCTGACAGAGCTTGAGAGGATTTTTAGAGAAGAATGGGAGAAGTCTCACACCCAAGACGACTGGTCTGAATACATATTGAAATTTGATATTTCCGTTTCTTATTTTTAATACATACATACATTTAATACATCTAAACCTGTTTTTGCTTTGACATCGGGCACTGTGTGTAGATTGATGAGGGGGGAAAACATATATTTTATCAATTTTAGAATATGGCTGTAACATAACATAATGTGGAAAAAATCACTGAATCCGAATCACTGAGACTTGCCTATTATTCGCATTAGCTATTCGCCTATATCAAATATAATATAAAATAGAGACGGACTAGTCCTGCAAATAAAAAAGTCACTTCCACAACTCGGGGAGCTTGTGATCTGTAGGCTATGTACCAAGAAGGACAGGAGAACAGTCACTGTGAATTGTGTCCCTCGTTGAACCTACTTGACAAGACTCCTACTGCGCACCGGAGTATTCCTCCTCCGAATGTCTACGGTGTCCACGTCTTATCTTTACCACCTTAAGCATCGAACACTTTACGAATACCATCTGCCAGGGCTGACTTGGCAAACAGGAATATGTTGGGATATGTTTCAGAGGGTCCAACATGTTCGGTGAGTGGCAGATGTTCAGTCATTCCTTTCCTTAAGCCTTGAGATAAAAAAATAAATAAAAAATAATAATAATTAAATGCAAGGTTGGACTTTGATTCTACTGTAAACCCGTAACATTAAACGGATTTGCCTGTCGTGTAATGCTCTTTACCATCTGAGGAGTTCTATAGCTTTCTATGCGCTTGAGCGCCCTTGCTTGAATATTTGGCAATTCTGATAAACAGTTCGAGTTCGAATTGTATTATGCTTACTATAATGCAACACGTGTACACAATCTAACATAGCTCATGCCCGATGTTGATCTGTTAAACAAACCAAAAAATTGTCCTAACTTATTTCTGCAGTATAGGCTAACCCGTATTCTGTAAGTGACCCATTATTCTTCTAGCCTGATTGGTTGCAGAGAGGTATAGGATACGTTCATCCGATATGTGTAACCCAGCAACAGTCTCAATGAATGACTTGCTGAACAAATCCATGCTTTTAAGAATTGATACCATTATAAGATCAGACATATCCCGGTGTAGACTATTTCCAATAGTGCATGAGACAAAGTTACTCTGCAAGATGACACTTTTAAAAAATTGGATTTAACCAAACTGGGCACAGCGAGTTATAACTTTGTAGCTGAAGTAAATCAAAGTGACGTTTGCAACTGACACAAATAGACTCATACTTCATGCGCCAAATGACAAATTCATCATTTTTAAGCCACTGTTTTGCAGTGTTTCACTAATGTAACAAATGGGATGACTTTAGGGCTTTGACAAAGGGAGATCTGCTCTACGCACGCGTGCCAAATATAAGGGTTCCACCCTCTACCTGAAAGGAGCGCACCTGGATCCAACGAGACGGAAGTAGTTTGCAAAGATTGAGAAACGCTGCACAACTGTGTTCTTTTTGGCCAACAATTACTCTGGAATTCCACGTTATCTCGAAGATGATATTCATTTAGCGATATGCTCGATAAAACTTGATGGACTTTTAAATCAATCATTTGGAGTCCATTTCCCATCCTTTTTATGTAACGTCCCGGTAAGTCATATCATTTTCCCGAAAAGAGTGTGAAAATGCAGGACTATGACGAGATCATTTTTTATAGTAGCCTGGTCATTCCTGTCGTTTTAGTAGACTGCTGTATAGTAGCACGTTTTCCAACTCTTTTGTTGGACAGTAAGTTGTGGAGAAAAACAATCGCAAGTCTTGTTACATTCCTGCTTGTGTATGGTCATAATTCAAAGTGGCATAGAACTTCAGTCTGTTCTCAGCTTTGAAGAAATATGTGTTTTCCATTCATGTGAGACTGAGTTTTGTGATCCTGCTTTTTACCTCTGTTCATTTGACACATTTGTTCTTTTTAAGGTTACCTCCTCTGGTGGTGCAACTGACTGGTAGGTGAAGTACTGTCTCAAAGCTATCTACCCCACATCTCCAGAAGAATGAGTGGTCTCCGCAGAGTTCTCAGAAGGCGATTACACCCCTTAAAACTAGTGATAGTGGCCCTTATTTTTGTCACATTTCTCTTCCTAATACAACGTGAGGTAGTAAGCCAAAGTCCCTCCCTAGAAGAGCCCTGGCTGAAGGAGATGGCTGTCAAACGGGATGCCATGCTGGGCATGGTGATGGGTGCTGTCAATAACTTTAGGGACGCCATGCCAAAAATGCAGATCAAAGCCCCAGTGCGTCAGCATGACAATGCAGGGGACTTCTCCTGTTTGCCAGGGACCTACACGGCTGCTGAGCTGAGGCCAGCCCTGGAGCGTCCACCTCAGGACCCCAACAGCCCCGGGGCCTCTGGGAAGCCCTTTCACACAGAGAAACTGAGCCCTGCTGAACAGAAGGAGAAGGACCGGGGAGAGGAGAAACACTGTTTTAACCTCTACGCCAGTGACCGCATTTCTCTCAGCCGTGACCTGGGTCCTGATACCAGACCACCAGAGTATGTTGTCTCTCCATAATTGACTGGCTGTATTTGTGCTCTTATCGCAGTTGTTTCCATATCCATGCTCTAAATTCTGTGGTGGAAAAAAGTACCCAATTGTCATACTTGAGTTCAACTAAAGATATCTTAATAGAAAATGACTCTAGTCACCAAGTAAAATACTACATGACTAAAAGTATCTGGATATATGTATGAATGTACAGTTGAAGTCGGAAGTTTACATTTGGGGTGGCATGGTGGCCTAGTGGTTAGAGCATTGGACTAGTAACCGAAAGGTTGCAAGTTCAAATCCCCGAGCTGAACAAGGTACAAAATCTGTCGTTCTGCCCCTGTACAGGCAGTTAACCCACTGTTCCTAGGCCGTCATTGAAAATAAGAATTTGTTGTTAACTGACTTGCCTAGTAAAATAAAGGTAAACCTACACCTTAGCCAAATACATTTAAACTGTTTTCCACAATTCCTGAGATTTTAATTTGAGTAAAAATTCCCTCTCTTAGGTCAGTTAGGATCACCACTTTATTTTAAGAATGTGAGATGTCAGAATAATAGGAGAGAGAATGATTTATTTCATCACATCCCAGTGGATCAGAAGTTTACGTACACTCGATTAGTATTTGGTAACATTGCTTGCTTGTACATGCTTTTCCATTTCTGTCCACAAATGTTCTATAGGATTAAGGTCAGGGCTTTGTGATGGCCACTCCAATACCTTGACTTTGTTGTCCGTAAGCCATTTTGCCACAACTTTGGAAGTATGCTTGGGGTCATTGTCCATTTAGAAGACCCATTTGTGACCAAGCTTTAACTTCCTGACTGAAGTCTTGATGTTGCTTCAATATATCCACATAATTTTCCTACCTCATGATACAATTGATTTTGTGAAGCGCACCAGTCCCTCCTGCAGCAGGGACAGTCCCTCCCACAACATGATGCTGCCACTCCCATGCTTCACGATTGGAATGGTGTTCTTCGGCTTGCAAGCATCCCCCTTTTTCCTCCAAACATAACAATGGTCATTATGGCCAAACAGTTATTTTTTTGTTTCATCAGACCAGAGGACATTTCTCCAAAAAGTACGATCTTTGTCCCAATGTGCAGTTGCAAACCGTAGTCTGTCTTTTTTGGAGCAGTGGCTTATTCCTTGGTGAGCGGCCTTTCTGGTAATGTCAATATAGGACTCATTTTACTTTGGATATACATACTTTTATACCCGTATTCTCCAGCATCTTCACAAGGTGCTTTGCTGCTGTTCTGGGATTGATTTGCACTTTTCACACCAAAGTACGTTCATCTCTAGGAGACAGAACGCATCTCCTTCCTGAGCGGTATGATGGCTGCGTGGTCCCATGGTGTTTATACTGGCGTACTATTGTTTGTACAGATGAATGTGGTACCTTCGGGCGTTTGGAAATTGCTCCCAAGGATGAACCAGACTTGTGGAGGTCTACAATTTTTTTTCCTGAGGTCTTCGCTGATTTCTTTTGATTTTCCCATGATGTCAAGCAAAGAGGCACAGATTTTGTAGGTAGGCCTTAATACATCCACAGGTACACCTCCATTTGACTCAAATTATGTCAATTAGCCTATCAGAAGCTTCTAAAGCCATGACATTATTTTCTGGAATTTTCCAAGCTGGTTAAAGGCACAGTCAACTTAGTGCATGTAAACTTCTGACCACTGGAATTGTGATACAGTAAATTATAAGAATTACAATGGTCTGTAAACAATTGTTGGAAAAATTACTTGTCATGCACAAAGTAGATGTCCTAACCGACTTGCCAAAACTATAGTTTGTTAACAAGAAGAGTGGAGTGGTTGAAAAACGAGTTTTAATGACTCTAACCTAAGAGCATGTAAACTTCCAACTTCAGCTGTATGTATGTGAGAGAATCCATCAAATCCCTTTTATATTAAGCAAACCAGATGACACAATTAAAAAATATATATAATAATAATTATAGACAGATTTGCACACTGCCAATTTACAAACACAGCATTTATGTTTAGTGAGTCCACCAGATCAGAGGCAGTAGGGAGGACAAAGCGTTATATTTATAGGTGGGTAAATTGGACCATAATTCTGTCCTGCCTGCGCATTAGAGATGTAAGTACTTTTTGTAGTCAGGGAAGAACATATAGGAGTAAAAAGTGCATAGTTCTGTCAGGAATGCTGTCAAATATAAATTAATATAAATAGTGAAGTACAGATACCCCAAAAAACAACTTATATCGTACTTCAAAATATTTGTACTTAAGTACTTTACACCACTGTCTAAAATGTATTGTCTCAGTGCCATATGCTTCAGCTACGTAGCCATGTAAAAAATGTAGAGTCAATCTTGGGGTTGGTGGCCCTGTTTTGATGAAATTCTGTCATTATAGGGTATATCTTGTAAAACATCCTAATATGATGCAAACATCTAAAGTGGGGTTTCTCCTCATCACATAACAGCACCATCTAGTGGTGTTCGATAGAACAGCTTCTCTATTGAAGAATTCAGTATGCTTTTATGTCTTGTCTCAGTGGCTCAATATGAAACCAAAGTCTCATACTGAATGACCACAGAAGGAAGGAGATGACCATAATGTGTCTACAACAGAAATGACCGTTTTTACTCCAAGTCTTTGATATTTTCTTTGAGTTATTGAGGAAAATTTCACTTTAACCACAGGCTGAGTTTCTCTGTCTGAAACATTGTTTCAGCATGTGTGCCCAGTAAATGTGTCTGGGTCAAGAAACAGCTTCGTTTTGTTTGGCTAATTAAACAAGTCTGTCCATGTTCCTATTTTTAATGGGGTAATTTACACAGATTCAGACTGTCTGATGCGGTTGGCATTTCAAAGGGAGTCTCACATCCCAATGAAACAACTGAAACAGACACCCCTTTAGGGGAAGACTTCAAATGTTTCAACCACAGTCCTGCACTGAAAGGTCTCTCAGGGACCCAAAAATACCTTTAAAAAAAAAACTTTTAATGCTCTTTTGCAGATGTATCGAGCAAACGTTCAAGCGCTGTCCCCCTTTGCTGACCACCAGCGTGATCATTGTGTTTCACAATGAAGGCTGGACTACTCTGCTGAGGACGGTGTACAGCGTCCTCCACACCTCCCCTGCCATCTTCCTCAAGGAGATCATCCTGGTGGACGATGCCAGTGTGGACGGTAAGGAACTAACTGGCCAGCCAGGCAGACGGCAGGACCACCTTGTTTTCACTTGGAATTGATTTCAGTCGGCCTGCTGGGCGGCCCGCTGGTGTGCCATGAAATGTGCAGGCTGGAGCCCCGGCTTCTTGTGAAGGGGGTTATAGCAGGAAGCAACACTGCTAGTGAATACTTTCCTAAGAGGGGCTAGCTAGTCCGTGGCGGTATGGAGAAATATGTCTGTTTTCTCTTGTAAACAGGCCCTAGGCTGAGGGAGAAACGAGTCTGTGGGTAAAAAGACGAGGGAGCAGGGAATGCAGCCCAACTGGGTGACACTCAAAGCCCTCTGTCGTTTGTTGGGAATAGCCTGCTATTAGACATCTGTACTAAAGCTATTTCCCTGGCCCAATAGGATAAGGCTAGGAACTGATCAGGCAAACTTGGCAGCTAGCCATGGTGTCTCTCTCTCTCTGTATGTAGTGGGGGGGGGGGCAAGTTGAGGTAGAGGCCAACTCTCCCAGAAAGTGTTACAAGGTCCATTACTGTATCTTGACTGTCCGTTCTAGATCTGCATGGTCCAATGCTGTGGGCTCATTTCCTTTTCACAGATGCCTTGAAAGAGGAGTTGGATGAATATTTGAAGCGGCTGCACATCGTGCATGTGGTGCGGCAGCGGGAGAGAAAGGGCCTGATCACCGCTCGGCTACTGGGAGCCTCGGTGGCCACTGGAGACATCCTCACCTTCCTCGACGCTCACTGTGAGTACATGCACACCCACACCCACACCCCAGCATAGACATCAAACAACTGAGTCATCAGGCTGGAACAACCATAACAGCTCTGCCTTTTTAGACACCTACACCCCAGAATACTAGCACTATGCAGATGCTGTTTCGGGCATGGCAGGAAAACCACAGAACAGTATGAGTATTCAAATGTAAAAATGTTTTGGGCAGCCTGCTTTGGGTTGGCCAGGGAAAAATATCAAATCGGTGTTAATTAAATTGAGTTGTTTATACAACAGTCTTCTATGTTCCGTGCCAATGTAGTATTTAAGTATTTTAAAATGCTATGTTATGTAGTGGTTCTATTTTAATGCTGGTGGTGAATGCGTATCCAACAGGTGAATGCTTCAGTGGCTGGCTTGAGCCTCTACTGGCCAGGATAGCAGAGAACTACACTGCAGTAGTGAGTCCTGACATCACTACCATTGACCTCAACACTTTTGAGTTTATGAAGCCCTCGCCGTACGGGCAGAACCACAACCGTGGTAACTTCGACTGGGGCCTGTCCTTCGGCTGGGAGAGTCTACCGGACCACGAGAAACAACGGAGGAAGGATGAGACCTATCCTATTAAGTGAGAAGAACTATGTGAATGATTGAATGCCTATTTTTCAGGAGGAAATACTGACATGACAAACACCTCCCGTCTATCTACCTTGATAACTGGTTGTGAATGGTCTATTTTTCAACTGTGTGTAAACAAACTTATCGGGACCTTCTATTCAGTGGATATCTTTTACCCCACAGGACACCGACTTTTGCTGGGGGACTCTTCTCTATCTCCAAGGACTACTTCTATCTCATCGGAAGCTATGATGAACAAATGGAAATCTGGGGCGGCGAGAATATTGAAATGTCTTTCAGAGTATGAGCTGATTCACTTGGCTTTCTAGTTAGAAAACACCTTGTGTTAGTGTCATCGCTGCTACCTTTTTTCTTTTTTTTTGTGATTCATTCTTTATATCTTTGTATTGAGCAGTAGAACCGAACCAACCGGTTACCAAGTATGACTAACAGTGTTGGGTGTGTTGCCTCTGTCTTGTCTGTAGGTGTGGCAGTGTGGCGGTCAGCTCGAAATCATCCCTTGCTCCATCGTGGGTCACGTGTTCCGCACCAAGAGCCCCCACACCTTCCCCAAGGGCACCCAGGTGATCGCACGCAACCAGGTGCGGCTGGCCGAGGTCTGGATGGACGACTACAAGGAAATCTTCTACCGGCGCAACCAGCAAGCCGCCCAGTTGGCCAAAGACGTATGTGGTATTTCTGAGTGACATTGTCATATTGTTGTACGTTTTAAACCCAGCTAGGCAGGTTGATATCCTGAGAAATGGGACAGGAGTTCAAAAACAGTTAATCTATTCCCTAAAGTTATGTTTTAGCAGTTAACTTCTGGAATGTTTGCCCTGCGCTATATCCCACATGGACATATGAATGTTCTCATTCTGACTGCAGACCACTTGTTATCCCCCTCGTAGGACAAGATTAAAAATAAAAAGTATGCGATTAGTGTTTTGGAAATAGTCTTCATAAATTCTTAAAGAAAATGTTAATCTCATCTTGTAGCTTTGGTGTCATGTTCCCCAGAGAGACTCGTTATAGAGGCAGGGACCCCCTCTCTCTCTCCCCAGAGTGACTCATTTTAGAGCACTGACCCCTAAACAAAGATCATCTTTTGGTTATGTATCGTCTGAACACAGTTGAATGTACAAACCCATTCCCCTGAGGTCCCTGGTATGCACCGTAGAACTGTGTCACTATGTGACGTGAAATAAGTAGAAATGAATAGTATCCTTCTAAAAAACACTTCTGCTGGCCTCCAGGCTATTAGGTGTTTTAGAGTTGTTAACAGGCAGGAAGGGGAGCCTTTGTAGGCAACAGAGTCTGTTAAATGACGGGGATTCGTAGTGCTGCTGTATCAGGTTTTCTCATCTCCACGCCATAAACCGTCCCCCCTCAGGCCATGCGTAGTTGCGTACCTCGGAGTGAAGCAGGCCAAGAGGCCCTCTCCTGCTGCCTTCAAACGCCCCCCCTGTGTCTCCAACCGCTTCAAGGAGCACAGCTACAGTCGTTATCGTCGCACACGGTGGCTTACAGCAGCCGCGTCATCTCTCTCGAATGCTCTCGCTACTAAAGATCTGCCCGGAGAAGCTGTCTGTTCCTTGGAATACTCTGCGTTTGTGCTGGCAATAGGCGAATCAATGGCTGAGCAATGTCTGCATGCGTTCGTTTGAAATGTTGATGGCATGAATTAATTTAAATGAAGCAAAGAGAGGGAAAAGTCTTTTTTTTATATATATTTTTTTAATGTGCGTGCCAATAACTTGAAACGAGATCGGGCAGCCTGAAACTCTGCCATACATGGTGCTGTCTTCAAGCAGTCACCCATCAACCATGGAGCTCCAGCACTAGACTGACTGTGGGGAAGTGGAAATTGACTTTTTCCTCCCAGTCCAAAGCCTGGGCAGTGTGAGTAATGAGGAAAGCCCCCCCCCCACCACCACCACCACCCCCCACCCCTCTTTAATGGCTGCTGCCTGGAATTGTTTCCACAGAGGGCCTTCGGAGATGTCGGGCGTCGTGTGGACCTCCGGGAGCGGCTGCAGTGCAAGAGCTTCTCCTGGTATTTGAAAAATGTGTATCCAGAGGTCTTCATGCCTGATCTCAACCCGCTCCACTTTGGCTCGGTAAGTCCCCCCTGTCCCAGACTCTTTCCAGACCACAGAGAGCTTTCTGGCAATAGTGGGTTTCCACTTAGCATCTCCAGAGGGCTCCGAGGAGAGCTCCAGGGTAGGCCAGGGGAGAGTGTAGCTCCACATTACCTAAGGTTGGGAGGTGGCTGGGCTTGTTTGAACAGCTTGTGTGTCTGACTGAAATCCCTTTCCTTGTGCTTCCAGGTGAAAAATGTAGGTAAAGACTCGTGTCTGGATGCAGGGGAGAACAACGAGGGAGGGAAACCGCTGATCTTGTATCCATGCCACGGCCTTGGAGGAAACCAGGTCAGAGGGAAGGGAATGAAGGGACTGGGTTCAGTCATGAAGTGCTAAGTACTTTCTCGGTCACTTTCAAAATCAAAACGATTACTTCTGGTGTTTTTTGTGATTCCCTCAGTATTTTGAGTACTCGACCCATCATGAGATCCGGCACAACATTCAGAAGGAGTTGTGTTTGCATGGGACGGATGGAGCCGTGAAGCTGGAAGACTGCCAGTATAAAGGCCGCAATACGTTTGTAGGAGCAGAACAGAAGTGGGAGTTAAGGGAGGTGAGACCAAATACCCACATTTCTATCCTAATGGGCTCAGTCAACATTTGTACTTGAAAGCCTGTTTTTCTTTTTTTAACTGTCAATTATTATGAAATTGTTGGGCGTTTGCTTTGTTCTCTTGCATAATCTTCACCATAGAATTGGATGTCAGTGATTTCCTACTGAGGATGTTGGTGACTAATCTGTTTCTCCTCTCTGTAGAACCAGTTATTCTACATCCCAGGATGGAACCTGTGTCTGAGTGCTCGTCATGAGCACCCCTCGTTGGTGGCCTGTAACCCCTCAGACAGATACCAGCTGTGGCTCTACGTCTGACTACAGGACACACATGGTGGACGATGTGTGCCTTGGTATCCTAGGACCATTAGAACAAGTAGCAATTGGCGTACATTTTTGTTACGTTTTATTATCGAAGTTGAATTTGTATTTATTTTTATACGTAGAAGAACTGCTGCTGGAAAGTTTGCGATTTGAGGAGAACGTGACCTCAGGAAGGAAGCGTTCAAACTGATACTAAATACTGTTTGTTTTACTCCTTTTAAAAAAAATCATGATTTGTGTAAAGGAATTGTTTTTCTTGTCTTACACGCCAAATGCTCTCTGTAGATTGACGGAGGTAGCTAGGACTGTGGAAAGACTTTGGATGGATACTGAATGAAGAGAGATTTCTTTGAAGAATACGTTTTTTTTATAGTGTGTACTTCGGCGGGAAATCAACATTACATTTTATTTAATTACCAAGGTTTATTCTTTATTGCCCACACTGAATAATGTATTAATATAAATGTGAAAACCAACAATGGACTGTCAAATAATGCAGTAGTGCACTTGCCTCTTGCACAAACTGAATAACTTCGATGTTAAACACCAAAGACTAATCAAGGTTTTTTTTTATTTTCTATTAAAGACATGCTCCAGAACAATCTGAGGAGAATTACTTTCTTACCTCAATTAGCCACAAATCCATTTACTGGAAGTGGTGCAGTGCCATTTTCCTTACATTTTCCCCCACGTGGGCCAGCCCCCTAGCAATTTGAGTTCCAGCCAATGAGGTTCAGCCCCTCTGCGTGAGAAATTACGTGGGGCACATATGTGATGTATGCAATTTTCTGGGATCATTTTTGGCTTGTAAGCTCTACTTTCAGAACTACTGGCTAAGAAGTATACGGGGAAAATCTATTTTAAAAAGTGTATTATAGGTTATTCAACATCTACCACTACTGCCTATTTTTATTATGTGAACTAATCTATCAGATGTGACAGGAAACCACTAGATATGCATCCTCCATTACCACTACTAGAGGGTCTGATTCCCCTCTCCTCCAGCTGGTTTTCCTCACAAGCAGATTGAGAATGTCTAAATGTTGGCCCATACAGTGCCTCTCACTTTATGAACAGCTAATTCTGATCAAATATGAAGTGTCCAAAGTGGCATTTTAACCAAGGGCTTGAGTCATGTAGTTTTATTTGGCACCTCTAATTCATAATTGTCCGGTGTTTGCAAGATAAATAATTTTATTTTGCTTTTCCATATTGCTTGGCTGGGGAGTTCAAAGGTGTTTTAATCATGTATACGGTTAACCTTTTTGAGACTTTATCACCATAGCATTTTTAAACACAAATCCAGTCACTGCTGTGGTATTTGAAAATGACCTGTTGTGTACAATCTGGTTGATTTTCAAGTTTAACTGCAATGAAAATAGTATTTTTTTTCTTTGAAATCTCTCTTTACAGGAATTCGCTAGATTGATTGGGCCCTGCCAACTTATCAAAAATCGAATAGTTTTAGATGTCAGGGTTTTAGGGAATAATTTGAGTTTGACACATCTTAACATGCATAGTTCTTTGGAATGTATTTTTCTATATTTGACAACACATTTTGTAAAAAATTTTCTTGAATTAAATGAATGTACATGTTTTTGTATGTTCATGGGGATTGGAAAATGTATATGTAGGCTTAAATGGGATCTGTAGAAAGAAAGGGGAAAAATGTTAACTTGGTTTACAACATGGAATGTATGATTGTATTTTTTTGAGTCAAGTCTCAGCGCTCCCAGTATCACACAAACGTCAGTGTTTCAATGCAAGGGTGGGGGCTAGTTTATACGAATCGATGGGAGAATGCTGACTGACAATGGAATGTTAGAATTTTGTTGACTATTTGAATATGTCTGGGACTGAGAAACAGATGGGTCTATTGCAGTCTGTCAATAAATTAGAACCGTGTGCCTTTTATGTTTGGATCCTTGAGGTTTTCCATTTTAGTAAAAGGAACTCTGTAACGAGTACAATGACTGAATACGGCAGGGGTGTCGAACTCGTTCCATGGAGGGCCTAGTGTCTGTTTTCTTTTCAATTAAGCCCGAGGTGGTGAGGTGAGATCATTAGTAATTAGTGACCTTCATTTCAATCAAGTACAAGGGTGTGAAACCTGTGGATGCCAGGCCCTCCGTGGAATGAGTTTCACACCTATGCTGTATGGCATGAGTACCATTCTTCACCATTTCTTATGTTCAACGGGAGAGGGCGCTGTGCACAAAGGAATTCATCCTTGACCCATCCTTACTGGGTTGTTCAAGCTAAACGTATAAAGAAAAACAACACATGGTTTCATTTTATTTAAAGGTCATGTATTGTTAAAGCAAAAACGCAACAAAAAAATTGCATAACATTTTGGCTTTATCTAACGTTAAGAAACCAAACACACATTGAAACATTTATACCATTCCATACAAAAAGTATTCTGTTTCACATTATAGTAAGCGATATAAGGAAATCAGGCACATGGAGCTGTACGACTCACAGCAGTCATGAAACGAGCAACATTTTAGACAGAAACATGTTTTTATCCAATACAGACAGTTCAGTAAAGCACAATAAATACACATTTCAATATATCATTCATAATAAATACTGAAAATCATAAACACAGCAGAATTACTCAATTGGATGCAATGTTACTGTATCTTGCCTTCCCTTAAATGCTTTGGCACTGATACTGTACAGTCCATAACAGTAGCACTGATTGGCTGACAGCTGGATACACTTTGTTTGCCAATGAGGTGAGGTAACATTATTTTGCGTTTCAGTCAGGTGCAGAATCACAAATCAAGTAGTGTTGGTTGAATAGAGACAAGGTGCAGACTTAGACAGGGATACATGCAGGACTGCCCACTCCTTTTATGGAGAGGGAATGTTGGTATTTCATTGTAAAGGCTGTCCCTAACGTTTTAATACAGTTGTAGCAATACAAAATCTGGAGCATTCCGTTCAATGGCCTTACGTTCAATGGCATTCCGTTCAATGGCCTTTTCTCCCAATGTCTTTTCTCCCAGGCTGATCTGTCATTCTCTAACTTGGCGCTGATATGAATCGTCGGCTTGCCTGATTGTCCGACCTCAAATGCCTGATGTGGCTCTCAAGAGTACGACATGGCTTTCATTAAAACCTTCGAAATGCCCTGTTATTATTGCTCTTCACACTTCAATAATTGTGTCACATCGTAACGTTCTCGTCTGTACAACCAATCTCTTCAGGTATTTACTGTCAGTTGTCATAAGAGAATGGAACGTTTGTGTAAATATGTACTTGAAATCATTTCCTTGTCCAACTCAGCAATACCTATGTTGTCCCCAGTTTTGTATTTTTTTTATAATGACATGTTTATTTTTAAATTAAAGCCCCATAAAATATGATTTACTGATCATATTATTGTCCTGTTGTTCCCATATATTTGATAGCTGTATATGGTCTTTGAGAGCTGTCAAAGTACTACACTCGTAGTCTAAACACTTGAATGTTTCCAATGAAATGATGCTCTTTGCATTATAATTCAAATTAAATAAATACAAGTGGTGGTCTGTTTCAAGCTTTTGCAGACCATATAAAAGCGTGGATTTACAAGATTGTACAGTACATTGAGACAGATTTTATCAACCCAAATTGACCATGGTCAATTTCTCGTAAATGCCATTGAAAGACCCAAAAATAACATGCATTTATAGTTATCAAAACATAAGTATACACATACTTCAGAACCAATAAATAAACTGTGACAATATTTTTTTTTGCACATTTGACACAGACATAGAAAAGTCCCACTTACAATATATGCTTAAAACTTTACCTTTAAAATTACGAGATACAATGCACAGGCTTATAGCGTTCAGTTTTTGGTGACTGATTCCATCTTGCACTTTAGAATACTAGAAATCAGCGGGTTCATTAGAAATGTTTCTCATCATGGAACCTGCAGCTAAGTAATGTCAATGTAATGTATGGTCTTGCGAATTACTTGGAAAGTTTAGTTCCCATTAAAGGCCATAAAGATCTTCAACACTTGGTCAGCCTTCCCACGGGCCAAAAACGGGTTGAATCAATGTTGTTTCCACGTCATTTCAACCCAAAAATCTATGCGATGACATTGAATCAATGTCGAAATCTGATTGGATTTGCAAAAAATTATCAATGTAAGGGCATTTAGTCTTTTCTTTCACCAAGCTTTTAACCTAAATCCAGTGACACGGTAACATTTGTTGTTGATTTCACATTGAATTCACGTTAGTTGACATTGAACTGTGCCCAGTGGGTCGTTCATTAAGAAAAGACACAACATGAAGTCTACAGACAGGCAAGCTAGGCCAACTAAACTGGTGCGACCTGGGGGAGCTTCTCTGCTAATGCAGGTGTCTTTGTACTGTCTGCTAGAGAAGGCCCTTCAAACAAATCATGAGCACTAGACACTTCCTTTGGCTGCTCTGCTACAAAACACTTCCCATTACTACCGTAGCCTTCCTGGGAGCTCTTATTGTTCAGGTAGTTGTTGTGGAACTCCATCTGGCTAATGCCCCCAGGCTGCTCAGGGAATGTTCCTTTAGATTGGACCATGTTGTTTTCCAGGTCAGGTGTGCAGCAGCCCATGGCAGTGGTTGCTGCTCTGCCGTTGGTCAGGGTAAAGTGTTGATTGGTGTACTGTTCCTCAGCCTGGTGGGGGTAGTCTGTGTAGTGCTCTGCCTTGTCGGCGGCCATGTTGAATGGTCCTTGTGGCATGGCCCCGTTGCTAGTGCTAACTGGGTGTGGGAATGATAAGGCCTCTCCGTAAGTTTCATTGGGTTGGCTGGCCGTCCCTTCGGCAGAGGTAACAGCACTGGGGTTCTCCTGCTGATAATACTCGGCTTGGGAGCTGAGTAAATAAGAGTTTCCATTCATGTGCTTTTCAATGTGGTTGTCCTGTGGCAAGGTGCCATCAGAGTAACACAACACAGAGGACAGGGGAACAACTTCTGTGTGGGACATAGGCGGCGTGCTCACACCATCCTCAAAGTCCTCCGACTTCTCCTCCTCATCCTCCTCCTCTTCCTCAGAGTCACTGTTAGCCAAGCTCTGAGTGCTGGAGTCAGACAGTCCGCTGCATAAACTGCTGTTGTCCTCTTCGTCCTCCTCATCCTCCTCATTCTCTTCATCGTCCTCATCCTCATCATCTAGAGGCTCTTCCATGTTGTCAGCTGTCTGGAGGTGCATGATGGCAGACTGTTGAAGTGTTGGGTCTGTCAGAGAGTACTCCAGACTATGTTGGGTCTGGACCAGCGGGTTGCCGTGGCTGTGGCCGTTGCTTTCGCCATGGTAACCATTGGCAGGGGAGGCCTGCTGCTGCTCGCGGCTTTTCTCCAGCTCTAGCTTCATGATGGTGTGCAGGAAGTGGGTCCGTACACGGATGGGGTTAAATTCCACCCGGCCGGCCGCGTTGCTACACCCCTCCTTGGTACAGCCACAGGGAAAAGACATGCGGTCCACCTGTAGATTGGACCACATTGGGTTATATGACCATATATTCTGCAGTTTGCATGTAATAGACACATTAGTGTAATCCTTTTGGCAATATCAGATAAGCAACTGTAATTATATAATGCTTTTTCAATAATGGAGTGCTTTCATCTACAGCGTCTAAAATATTTGATCACTTAACGATACATCAGTGTCAGTATGTCTGGGTCAGACTCTACCCAGAGATTTACCTGACATTTGATTCCTGCTACGCTGCACGCACAAGTCTCTGGGTCACAGAACACTCTGCAGTCACAGCCACAGTCCTCCCTGGACAACCGGATGGCCCGCAGCTCGTGCTTCTCCTCCACGTCAATTTTCTTCACCCCCGAGGTCCGCAGCAGAGCCCGACGCTTCTTCGTGGTGAGGGGCTGGAGGAAGAAGTACTCGTCCACCTCCGTGTTTTCCAGATCAATGTCATCGTCAGAGATGTCCTCAGCCGTGAGCGTGTTGGCCTCCTCCGACTCCACTGTACCGTTCTTAGTCAGCTGAAAACGAACGAGAGGGGATCACATTCAGTCCGGTTTGAAGAGTAAGCAACCAGCCCGAAACAAATGCCATGCTGCATCTCAAAAGAGGATACAGTGTTAGCCGTTGAAAACACGTTCTGGATTTCTACGAGGATATGCTATGTCACAACTGTGCATGGAGTACCGTCTGTTTATCACGATGCATTATATCATCTCCCTGTGTGCAGTACATTTCATTAGCTCAGTAGCTTCCTTTTCCTTCAATACCTTGAGTTTAATGGAGTTGATCTTCTCCTCCTTCAGATGATCTCGGAGCATGTCTCTGTGGATCCTCTCCTGCTCCAGGGCAAACTCTCCCAGGGAGAACTGCCTGACACAGCTGTGTCTGTTGGACATGCCCAGCGTACTGCCTCCCTGACTGGGCACACTGGTGAAACCCTGGCGCCGGCTGAAGTAGTACACCGTCACGTTCTCAAAGTGCACCCTCCTCGTTCTCACACGCTTCTCTCGCTTCAGTATGGAGTCAGCTAGAGGACCAAATGACAACACAAGAAGTGGATGGTTAAAAGGAACGTTAAAAAGCAGTGAAAGCTGGCCTACTCATACATGAATAACAGGGGGAAGCAGGGTTATTTGTTCATACATGAATGAAAGATGAACCAGTTCCACGTGGTGGAACCACCAGTATGACATAAAGCTAAATTTAAGGACACTGTTCTTGGGAGGGAGGGAGGGCATAAATAATCCCCCTCTCAGGCCTGGATGTATAGTCACTTTCCCAGCGGTCACTTGAGGTCAGACAAACAGGACAAATGGGGACCATCTGGTTGGTGCAGCTCTCCACTCTGTGCCATAAGGGGCAATGTCTTCATTAACAACATGGCAATCCCAGTCTGGGCTTCACGATTGGAATTTTTCTTTATTGTCTTGAAAAAAGGTTTATAAGTTGTTTTTTCGGGTATCCACATGGTTTTCAAGCTTGCACCCTGAAGAAGGCACAGTGATGTCGAAACGTTGGTGTTTTTTTTACCCTATTAAATTACTGGGAGGTTATACATACGGAGTGTGTGGCTGTCTTCGTTTCTAAAGCTTGCAATACCTAACATAGTTGTATATTTCTCTGTATTTCTTCCGTTTTCTTGTCCATTTCCGATGAGGGTTGCCTCAACCATTTCTAAAAATGTATCTTTGAGAATACATAGTAGCCCTTTTCAAAGACTTCACAATTCCAAGGATGCTTCACTAAAAGCAATCACACCAGGAGAGGAGCTGGGTTATTTCTTCAACACTAACGTGACCCAAGACAGGTTTGTTCTGTATTCCCCAGGAGACAATGCTACTGTTCATCTCAGGAGCAAGCCTGATACATTGTGGCACCTCTTTAGTGGGGAGAAGCTGGGGGAGCCATGTGTTGTGCTGCATAGTGCAGACTAGAGCTGAGAGTAGCGTCCTCCTGGTCCTCCTATGCATCTGTCACCAAACACAACATAGATCTGTCCCCTGAGGAATCATCCACCAAATTTTCAAAATGTTCCTATGAATAACATCGTATCTGCTCATAAAAAGATACAGGTCATCTAATATACAGTTATTTTATCAGTGGCGCCATCAGTGGTGCCTGCCAAACTGGCTGTAGCCTTTCCAATAAGTAGCTGTGGAGCGGAGAACAGGTTCACTCGACTGAGAGCTTCTTAGAGAGGCTGACACACCAACAGCCACACCAATAGCTGCAATTACTGAGCTCTTCAGTAAGGCCATTCTACTGCCAATTTCTGTCTATGGAGATTGCATGGATATGTGATTGATTTTATACACATGTCAGCAACGGGTGTGGTTGAAATAGCCAAATCCACTAACTTTAAGGGGTGTCCACATACTTTTGTATATATAGTGTACAGTGTGTACCCTGAAAATATATGGATATGGAGCCACCCCAGATTTGGCCCATGTGGGGCGTGGCAGCCACTATAAAAAAAATCAATAGGCCCATATATTGCCCATATTGGTGGCCATTTTAGGTCCTACTGTTATGTCAGATTAGCTCAGTCACCAATTTCTCAGCCTCTGAGTATCACAGAAGCACACACTTTGTTCATAAGAAGTGGCTATGAAAGAAATGGATCAAAATCTGTTCATAGCATGGTAAACATACAAAAACGTATGTTTTCAAACATCAAATTTGACTATACATGTGAGATTTTTTAAACCTAAATTATTTTTGAGAAATTAAACCATTGACTTGTTTTACAAAAACCTAATAACATCTAAAGTGTTACTGCTTGACAGAGAGTGTCTCTTTGCAATCATTACCAGTTTGGGGTCAAAATCCCCCCCCCCCCACACACATAAAAATATGTGGCCGATTTCAGGGTTAAAGCACACAGATTGATCCAGCTTTTTTTCTTTCCTCTTCAACTGTGTTATCGGAATTATATTCCTATTGGCCATGGGTTGGTTTCGGCTTCAGAACTCAGAATATCAGTCATCACAAGTCATTATAGACAATAGGTTTTCTAACACACTCAACATCCATTACAAAAGCAACATTATGATGGATTAGTAACATCAGAATGACACATGCTTCATTAAAAAAACGAACGTCTCTTTCACTAATGTACAATATGAACACTGAATGTAGCTATTTGTTTGATCTTTCGACACTGTGTCAGTGTTGAGCATATCAATGAGTGTTTTGTAGTGTTTTGAGTGTTTCGTTGACTGTAGGGGGAGAGAGCAGTGTGTGTGTATGTGCATGTGTGTGTGTGCTTGTGTGTGTGGGAGCCAGGTGACTCACGGGTGAAGGTACCCGAGGCCGAGGGGTTGACACTGTCGCTGCTGTCCCCGCTCTCGCTGCAGGAGACCTCGTAATCAGACTCCCGCAACGAGGAGCACGGCGAGGAGGACACCTCCTCAAACCTTCTCTTAAGTATTCCGCTCATGGCCTTCCTCTCCGTCTCCGCCACTGCAACAATCAACAGGGAAGGAAGGTAACACATGATTTAATACCCAGCTTAGGCCTCGCCGGTCTGGGCAGTACTCCTCAACACAGTCAATTAGCAATGAGTCACAGAACACAACACTCCCAGCTGCTGCAACACCCCCAGCTGCTGCCCAGCTCCCCCCGTAGCAAAGGCTGCAGATTGCATGATACGTCTACCTCAGGAAGTTCATTCTGCTGTCTTTGATTGAGTGACCACAGAAAAAGGACATCGGATTGAGATTGTTTCTTCTGCCCTGTCCTCGTGATGGTATTCATAAAAACACTGCCTGACTGTTGTTCAACTCAATAAAAAATGTATCACAAAAGGACAACATGGGGTGAAAATGAAATGAGACGTTAATGCCCAAAGCAGGCTTTTAGTATCCGGCCACAGCACCATATGAAAAATTAAAAACATTATGTGACTGTACTTAATTGCTGTTGCACATCAGAAACACAATGAATGCATCCAACCGGCTACTGATTGAAATTATCCACTGGCTTCAAAATGTATTAATGACATTTTAGGGGAAATGTAAAAAGCCTGACTATAGCCTTACTTATTCTGGGATATGAAGTGAATTTAAATATGCCTGTAAAAACTGTCTGAATGTGTGTGGGCATGTGCGTGCGCACGTGAATGTGTGTGGGTGTGTGCGCATAAGATGCATGCATGTAAAAATCAAACAGGGATTTGTGAAATGGTTAACGTTGCACATTCAGTGCTCCTCCTTAGAGTGGTTCCAATCTGAGGCATGATTTGTAGTATTTAGGGGGACATTTTGAGTGACATGGTTATACCTTCTATTAAAGAAAGTGGACATTTTCCAGTGGACCGGGAGGAGCACCCAGAGGGCCGTAAAGTGCCATTGGCTGAATAAAGGACCCTGAGTGTCTAGCTAGCTTTCAGTGTCACAGAGACCGAGGAAAGACCCTGGTTGCGTCCGAAATGGCCCCCTATTCCCTATATAGTAGGGATCTTGTTAAAAGTAGTGCACTAGATAGGGAATAGGGTGCCATTAGGAATAGGGCACCATTCGGGATACAGCCCCCTTTCTGAGTCCCTCATCTTCCCCGATGCCACTGCACAGCAGACGACTACAAGAGAGGCCAGCGGAGAGCAGCCACCAGTGACAGCCATTAAACTCTGACTGATGGTGCAATTAAACCAATCAAAACAAGAGCAGTCTCATCAGTCAACTACACAGATACTGAGTGCCAAATTAGGCTACTGACTTTAAGAAGTCTTACTTTTGTAACTGTCAAACACTGTTTTTCTGGAACTTGCTATACCCCCCCCCCCAAATCATGTTACATCACTTGGTCTTCAGCCAGTCACTGTCTGCATCAGTAATCTAGTAGCAATTATTTTGATATGAATGTCATTTTAGACATCAATAAAGCTATGCGTTATTACACAAACGATAGTAATTGCATTTTGTAGAGACCGTTATCATACAGATAGATAGCAGAGCTAGGGAAGAATGACTGGCAGCTTCTCTCTCCGACTCCTCTTTGTTTTCGACACGGAAATAAGGAAACAAGAGGTCTTCTCAATAATCAACGTTCCCTGGCAGTCATACTCAATGCAGGGGATTAAAAGTTCAAATTGTTAGATATCCTCACTCTGTCAGGATTCCAATAGGAATTATGCATCACTTTGGAAGCCAGCATAATGGCACTTGCAGTCTTGATATGGCCTGTTAACCAGGGGTTTCAACTAGGCCCTCAAAGAAAGGCCTTCTGATGTATGTAATACTGAAAGGTAGAATAAATTCTCAAGTTAAATTGTCTGTTCATTGTTCACTCAACCTATAATTCAAAGTTGAGTGAACATGCAATTTAACTTAAGAATGCATGTTTGTTCATCTATATGCCAAAATTTTAAGCAAACTCACAATCCTATTGCAGACGGCTGCCGTAAGATTGTACGTTAAATCGACTTTTACATTTTATTTTGACCATGTGTGGTAGTTACCATGCCATAGGTTTGCTTGCACCTGGAGGAGATTCAACATCGACTACAGTACCTTTTGCACTGTGGAATGTCCAACGTGAGGCGCCCGCTGCATGTACAGTAGGCAACTCATACTGTTGACGCCAATCATTCTGTTCCATTGTCACTTTAATGGATCACAACAAACTCTACATACATGAAATATTGAATCAGTCCAGAATGGCTACTTGACCTTATCATTTAGCATCAAAGGGTGCACAGATACTGCAACTTATCAAAGACTGCCTGAATGCCAAGATAATTGAAAAACTTGAAAGACTTTCATTCACCTTTTGGGTCATTCGGTGTGAAAATGAAAAATCCGTAAATGTCAAGGACATTGAGCAGTTTCCTGTAACCTCCCGAGCCTTTCTATGTAGACTATAATCAACGGAGGAAACGTAAAAAGGCACAAGAGGGTTAATACCTATTTTTCTACTGGTGTCCAACTGGGAAGTTGGACAATGCTCCATGTAATTCAGGAGAAATACAAAATAGTATGGACATTTGAGTTCCATTTTTACAAATGGTATGGCCCGGCCCATACAATGTAAGTCTATTTTGTCATTATTTTCAGTAGTTCCCCATTTTTGAAAAACCATTCGTATTCTTAGCCCTCAGCGGATGCTGCGCTATTCTTTGATAGCCAAAGTGGTTTCCATGGAAATGCTGATATACTAGCACAAATAGTGATTTCACAGTGATACTCCTCCAGCCCTATGTCTGTGAAACATAAATGTCACTGCAACTCTACATCTGAAAACAAATGAATACAATATAGATTAAGGAGGATAATCATTTTTGAGGAAACCACACAAATTAAGAATATTACAAGACAAATATCCTATTACCAACTTCACACAGAACCACAAGTACACAAATCGAATGTTCTGTATGAACAAGGATCCCGATGTCTTATTTCACACTGTAGCTATCCCAAAATAGACCCACCCGGACAGGGTAACATCATCTGTATTGTAACACAGTGGCTAATGTAAGCAGACTCCACTTCTAACAGCACAAGCCAGAGAACAGAGCTCGTTCCTCCTCTACATCATGCAGTTCTTTTCTTTGTCTCCTCCAATGTTGTGTTCTACCTAATCAAGGCTGGGAATACACCACGGTGCATGAGAAAATGCTGGGAGCTATAATGCAGCAAAAGCCTGCTTGCAAAGCCCCTCCCTGTGCTGGCTTCACTGAGCGCACACACATGCACTGTACAAACCAACTGTGTTCCTTTAGGAACTGTATCCACAGCCTGCGGTGGCACGCTCACATTCTGAATCCAACGGACAATTTCGCCATTCATTTAGGTTCGCAAATCACCATCAACAGAGGTGACACACAAGACTCACATTGCAGATCTGCTATTATATGGAGTCCCAGTGAAAGCTCTCGTCCCCAAGTTATACTAACAAGCCCACAGCATCTGTAGCAAGTCATGGCACATCAGGTCCTGCAAACGAATACATAAGGGTGCACTTTGTGCCAACTCTGGTAGAAACGACTGACCTGTGTCCACTGGCGTGTTTTCCGACTCCTTTGACCCCCTTCTCACAGTGAGACTTGGGAGCAAAATGAAGCACTCAAAAAGAGGTGACACATGATAAATGAAGGGCTCCCATTTTGCTTCAGTCCACTGACTTGCTGCGACCCTGCCACTCTGAGGGCTTGAGTGCCGGCTGAGAGGGAGAGATAGGGAGAGGCACAGAGAGACCTGTACATTTCCCAGCCCTGACTGCCACTGCCGGTACCATATGTTTATTGTTAAATGAAGATAGGCACTCTCTCTTTAACTCTCCCTATCCCTTCCTCTCTACCTCCCCCTCTCTGTCTTACTCACCCTAGCCACACAAAGACTCATTATCTTTCTGCCGGCTGAAAGGCTGGATCCTGACTGGAGTGGAGGGAGGACGCCTGTGAGATCACATGGGTGGGATGTCTGCGAGAGAGTCAGGCGTGCCTGTGCTCCTGCTGTCTGCAGATATATTTTTTTTACCAGCATGAGCCTGGGAGGGAGGGAAAGACACGAGGGAGAGGGGGGGGGTAAGAGAGATGCAGAGGGGGAGGGTATGGTGAAGGGGAGGGGAGGGGAAGAGAGGTAGAGCGAGAGAGTGAGCGAGAGAATAAAGAGAGAGAGAGGGGCAGGGAGCGGAAGAAAAACATTTGATTCCAGGCTCAATAACCCAGTAAGATTAATGGGCACAATGCTTAATAAAACCACAGGAGGAACCATTGCATGGCTCACAACACTGAGATTGGAAGTAAAATCTCCAGAAAGTGACAAATCCAGCAAAAGAGCCTTATTTGTGCTAATTCTAAAGGTCTTTGAATCATTGAAAATGTATGTATACCTCAGACAAATGGGAATTAGCCTACCTCATACAAGCTAATTATGCCACAAGTTTACTGGCCCCAAATCCAACTAAATATCCAAATCATCAAAGTAATAATATAAGGATCTAAAAATCACAGTGAATACTACAGTATATCACACACAGAGAGGAGCCCATCTACTTGTGTAATAGTTGTCCCCAGTGAAGTGATTATAGTAGAAGCACCTCCTATCCAAGGAAGTCTTGTTTAGTGTGGCTGCGGCTTGTGGAGTCAGATGGATGATACCATTCTTACACGCAATCGGAGAATGATTCAACATTAGAAGCACTGCACTTCCTCCTACAGCTTTGGCTTAATCTACTTCTTTATAGTCAGAAAAGGAAGTAAAATCAACAATGGAGCAGTGCTGTTAGGAGCTACAAGCTCTATGTCTGATTACAGACAAAAGGCAAACATACAGAGACAGAGTTACACCAAATGTCAATAAATGTACTTCAATACACACACAAACATATTCCATTTACTCCTCTGCCCACAAAATGTGTATTCCAAGATGAAGACATGTAACACTTTGTGCGAGGGCCTAATGCACAGTGCACAATGTAAATCCCCAGTGCCTCTGGCGAATGCCTATGTTTAGTGGGCGGTTACAGTGTGAGAAACATATTTTTTTACAGTGACATGTTACGTGTTACGGGATTACATTGTTTTATTGATAAACCATTAAAACAAAGCTGTCATCTCTCTCAGGCAGGGGCAGTCTGCTGCGTGTAAGTGTCCTCACTGAACATACTGAACTTTCCCTTGACAGCAGCCTGGTCTCATAGACTAGTAAATGGAAATCCGGGACACTCAAATTGGTATGACATGTTTACTACGTTTGTTGTGGTTACATAAGACGGAAGGTTAGCTAAAAAAAAACTCAAAAATTCTAAGCCGTTGCGGTATATACATTTTTTTTTTTCAAGTACAAAATATACAAAATTTGGCCTTTTCTACTATAGCTCATAGAAACACATTGAATAACACATTCATTCAAAATAGGTAAACGTTTTGAAGTGTCTGTCCTATATCTAGGAGATATTAGAAAGCTTTAGAAAGTTTTTCTGGAGACATATTTAAACAATGTATTTTTGTTGGCACAAAACTAACACCATACTTCCATCAATTTGTATGGATTACCTTCCGATGAGTGCTGCGACACTCGTAGAGCAAAACAGAGAACACCATCGCGAGTCTCCCCTTTACACAGTTGGGTAATATTAGTTTGTAGGCCAAACCATTCAGACGTTTTTGTGAGAAGACCGATTTTCGGGATGTCTCAAGGGTCTGACAAATATCGCTGTCGCTCGGCCACCTTCCACTGCAGATGCGGAAGGCCGCCATAGGTGGATGCAGTGGATTGAGACTCGGCCCATGCAAAACAGATCTAGCTTAAACTGATTGATGGCAATTTTTTCATTATATTACTTAGATTGTCGCACGGGTGTGGCCCAGCCAGAACCCGATCAAACATTTCTGGAGAGACCTGAAAATAGCTGTGCAGTGACACTCCCCATGCAACCTGACAGAGCTTGAGAGAATCTGCAGAGAAGAATGGGAGAAACTCCCCAAATACAAGTGTGCCAAGCTTGTAGTGTCATACCCAAGAAGACTCGAGGCTGTAGTCACTGCCAAAGGTGCTTCAGCAAAGTACTGAGTAAAGGGTCTGAATATTTATGGAAATGTCTTATTTCAGTTTTTTATTTTTTATTTAAAAAATATATATATTCTAAAAACCTGTTTTTGGTTTGTCATTATGGGATATTGTGTGTATTCATGAGGGGGAAATAATATTTAGAATAAGGCTGCAATGCAACAAAATGTGGGAAAAGTGAAGATATATATATATATATATATATATATATATATATATATACACACACACACACACACACACACACACACACACACACACACACACACACACACACACACACACACACACACACACACACACACACACACACACACACACACACACACACACACATATATATATATGTGTGTGTGTGTATATATGTGTGTGTGTATATATATATATATATATATATATATATATATATATATATATATATATATATACACACACGCTCGGGAGAGACAAAGGTTGAAAGTCATGCGTCCTCTGATACACAACCCAACCAAGCTGCACTGCTTCTTAACACAGCACCATCCAACCCGGAAGCCAGCCACACCAATGTGTCGGAGGAAACATCGTGCACCTGGCAACCTTGGTTAGAACGCACTGCGCCCGGCCCGCCACAGGAGTCGCTGGTGCGCGATGAGACAAGGATTTCCCTACCAGCCAAACACTCCCTAACCCGGACGACGCTAGGCCAATTGTGCATCGCCCCACGGACCTCCCGGTCGCGGCCAGTTACGACAGAGCCTGGGCGCGATCCCAGAGTCTCTGGTGGCACAGCTGAATAAATACATATATTTAATCTCTTTATTATGGCAAGCCTAAATAAGTTCAGGAGTAAAAAGGTACTTAACAAGTCACATAATAAGTTGCACGGACTCACTCTGTGTGCAATAATAGTCTTTAACATGAATTTTGAATGACTACCTCATCTCTGTACCCCACACATACAATGATCTGTAAGGTCCGTCAGTCGAGCAGTGACTTTAAAATAGGGATTCAACCACAAAGACCAGATAGGTATTCTAAAGACATGCAAAAAAGACACCTATTGGTAGATATAAAAGGCAGACATTGAATATCCATTTGATCATGGGGAAGTTATTAATTACACTTTGGATGGTGGATCAATACACCCAGTCACTACAAAGATACAGATGTCCTTCCTAACTCAGTTGCCGGAGAGGAAGGAAACCGCTCAGGGATTTCACCATGAGGTCAATGGTGACTTTAAAATAGCTACAGAGTTGAATGGCTGTGATAGGAGAAAACTGATGACGGATCAACAACATTGTAGTTATTCCACAATACTAACCTAACTTACAGAGTGAAAAGAAGGAAGATGGTACAGAATAAAAATATTACAAAACATGCACCCTGTTTGCAACAACGCAATAAATTACTGCAAAAGATGTGGCAAAGCAATTCGCGTTTTTTCCTGAATACAATGTGTTATGTTTGGGGTTATCCAATACAACACCTTACTGAGTACCAATCTCCATATTTTCTAGCATTGTGGTGGCTGCATCATGTTATGGGTATGCTTGTAATTGTTAAGAACTGGGAAGTTTTTCAGGATAAAAAGGAAGCGGAATGGAGCTAAGCACAGGCAGAATCTTAGAGGAAAACTTGGTTCAGTGTGCTTTTCACCAGACACTGGGATATTAAATAATCTTTCAGCAGGACGACAACCTAAAACCCAAGGCCAAATCTACACTGGAGTTGCTTACCAAGACGATAGTGAATGTTCCTGAGTGGCTGAGTTACAGTTTTGACTTAAATCTACTTGAAAATCTATGACAAGCCCTGGAAATGGTTGTCTAGCAATAATCAACAACCAATTTGACAGAGCTTGAAGATTTTTTTACGGGCAACTTTTGCACAATCCAGGTGAGAAAAGCTCTTAGAAACTTACCCAGAAAGACTCACAGCTAAAATCCCTGTCAAAGGTGCTTGTTCAGGCTATCCTACGTTCAAATTTGTATGTTTTTTTTCCAGACTAAAACGATAGACATTTGCATAATATAAAACTCACCAAAAGTAACCCTTGAATTGTTCAAGCTAGATACACCCGCTCCAACTTTGATATGTTCAGGCTGTCCTAACTTTTCATCTACCTACTTTTTCAACTATAAACAGTCACCACAATTACCACAGCAAAAACTACCACTGCTATAACGTATTTCAAAACCATACATTCTTTAAAACATGCTAGCCAACACACCACATTTTCTTCAGGAAATGTACTTTCCAGTGATCACTGTTAGCCTGAAGAGTGTATTTATTAGATACAACAACAGCTAGCTATCAATAGGTCTACTACATTCAATAGCCTAAAACCTTTGAATCATTACATCATCATTCAACTAAAATCAAACTTCATTTACACTGAGCTTTTTTAGAAAAAGTCAGTTGCGCATCGATCTGAAACCCACAGCTTGAATGAGAGTTGCTTTGCTTTCCTAAAGGTGTTGTCCACATGATCCTCGCTTTTATTCCCATTTTATGACAGAAGATCACTTTGTCTTATGTCTTTCTTGTTTTCATTTTCACACGCAACAACTGTAGTTTAGACATTTTTGTGATCTAACTGACTCACAATCCAAAGTAATATGGTTGATATAGTAGGCTATCAAAGTAATCAGACCAATTATTTTACTACATTTAAACTTTGACCACTAACACAAAAATACTTTTAAAGAGTTAAAGGAAGTCCCACCACCAATTGCACATCATCTACAATTACCATCTAGTTGTTATTATTCTTCACAACGCTACTCCACTTACAACATTTAAGATAGAGATGCCGTTCAAACTTTTAAAGAGTAGACTGGTCTGGAAGAGTGTGCTTTTATACATTTTAAACCATTTGAACTTGTTGTCCCTTTATTTGTCCTCCATCCACGTTCATGGCCTGGCCTGCTAGCTGTATGAATCGCCGTGCCTCCAGCTCGCCTAGTTACTCACTGGACTCTATGATCCCTCGGCTACACATGCCTCTCCCTAATGTCAACATGCCTTGTCTATTGCTGTTTTGGTTAGTATTTTTTGCCTTATTGCACTGTAGAGCCTCCAGCCCTGCTCAATATGCCTTAGCTGGCCCTTATTTTCCACCCCACACACATGCGGTGACCGCACCTGGCTTAAATGGTGCCTCTAGAGACAACACCTCTCATCGTCACTCAATGTCTAGGCTTACCTCCACTGTACTCACATCCTACCATACCCTTGTCCGTACATTATGCCTTGAATCTATTCTTCCTTGCCCAGAAACCTGCTCCTTTTACACTCTGTTCTGAACGCACTAGACAACCAGTTCTTTTAGCATTTAACCAAACTCTAATCCTACTCCTCCTTGGATCCTCTGGTGATGTAGAGGTTAACCCAGGCCCTGCAGCCCCAGCATCACTCCCATTCCCCAGGCGCTCTCATTTGTTGACTTCTGTTACCGGAAAAGCATTGGTTTCATGCATGTTAACATTAGAAGCCTCCTGCCTAAGTTTGTTTTATTCACTGCTTTACCACACTCCGCCAACCCGGATGTCCTAGCCGTGTCTGAATCCTGGCTTAGGAAGGCCACCAAAAATCCAGAAATTTCCATCCCTAACTATAACATTTTCCAAAAAGATAGAACTGCCAAATGGGGCGTAGTTGCAATCTACTGCAGAGATAGCCTGCAGAGTTCTGTCATACTATCTAGGTCTGTGCCCAAACAATTTGAGCTTCTACTTTTAAATATCCACCTTTCCAGAAACAAGTTTTTCACCGTTGCCGCTCGCTATAGACCACCCTCTGCCCCCAGCTGTGCCCTGGACACCATATGTGAATTGATTGCCCCCCATCTATCTTCAGAGCTTGTGCTGCTAGGTGACCTAAACTGGGATATGCTTAACACCCCAGCCGTCCTACAATCTAAGCTTGATGCCCTCAATCTCACGCAAATTATTAATGAAACCACCAGGTACAACCCCAAATCCGTAAACACGGGAACCCTCATAGATTTCATCCTAACCAACCTGCCCTCCAAATACACCTCTGCTGTTTTCAACCAGGATCTCAGCTATCACTGCCTGATTGCCTGCATCCGTAATGGCTCTGCGGTCAAACAACCACTGTCAAACGCTTCCTAAAACACTTCAGCGAGCAGGACTTTCTAATCGACCTGGCACGGGTATCCTGGAAGGATATTGAACTCATCCCATCAGTAGAGGATGCCTGGTTATTCTTTAAATGTGCCTTCCTCACCATTTTAAATAAGCATGTCCCTATCAAATGTAGAACCAGGAACAGATATAGCCCTTGCTTCTCTCCAGACCTGACTGCCTTTGACCAGCACAAAACCATCGATAAGAGACATTACCGTGCAGCTGTATTCATCGACCTGGCCAAGGCTTTCGACTCTGTCAATCATTACATTCTTATTGGCAGACTCAACAGCCTTGGCTTCTCAAATGATTGCCTCGCCTGGTTCACCAACTACTTCTCAGACAGAGTTCAGTGTGTCAAATCGGAGGGCCTGTTGTCCAGACCTCTAGCAGTCTCTATGGGGGTTCCACATGGTTCAATTCTCGGGCCAACTGTGTTCTCTGTATACATCAATGATGTCGCTCATGCTGCTGGTGATTCTCTGATCCACTTTTAAGCAGACACCATTCTGTATACTTCTGCCCCTTCTTTGGACACTGTGTTAACTAACCTCCAGTTGAGCTTCAATGCCATACAACTCTCCTTCCCTGGCCTCCATCTGCTCTTAAATGCAAGTAAAACGAAATGCATGCTCTTCAACCAATCGCTGCCCGCACCCTCCCGCCCGACTAGCATCAAAACCCTGGACGGTACTGACCTAGAACATGTGGATGTAATCTACAAATACCTAGGTGTCTGATTAGACTGTAAACTCTCCTTCCAGACTCACATTAAGCATAATTTCGCAACAAAGCCTCCTTCACTCATGCCGCCAAACTTACCCTCGTAAACCTGACTATTCTACCGATCCTTGACTTCGGCGATGTCATTTACAAAATAGCCCTCAAAACTCTACTCATCAAACTGGATGTAGTCTATCACCAAAGCCCCATATACTACCCACCACTGCAACCTGTATGCCCTTGTTAGCTGGCCCTCACTACATATCCGTCGCCAAACCCACTGGCTCCAGGTGATCTATAAGTCTTACCTAGGTAAAGCCCCGCCTTACCTCAGCTCACTGGTCACCATAGCAACACCCACCCGTAGCACAGGCTCCAGCAGGTATATTGCACAGGTCATCTGCTGCCAATGACTGGAATGAATTGCAACAATCTCTGTAACTGGAGACTCATATCTCCCTCTCTAACTTTAAGCATCAGTTGTCTGAGCAGCTTACCGATCACTGTACCTGTACACAGCCAACCTGTAAATAGCACACCCTCATCCCCATATTATTACTTACCCTCTTGCTCTTCTGCACCCCAGTATCTCTACTTGCACATCATCATCTGCACATCTATCACTCCAGGATTAATGCTAAATTGTAATTATTTTCACCTCTAGGACCTATTTATTGCCTACCTCCCTAATCTTCTACATTTGCACACACTGTACATAGATTCTATTTTTATTTTCTTTTGTGTTATTGACTTTACATTTGTTTATGTGTAACTCTGTGTTGTTGTTTTTGTCACACTGCTTTGCTTTATCTTGGACAGGTCACAGTTGTAAATGAGAACTTGTTCTCAACTGGCCTACCTGGATAAATAAAGGTGAATTTGTAAAAAAAAATCTTAAAAAGGGATTTCTTCAGCATTCATCACACCCAACATTTTATTCTATTAATTGTAAACAATGTAACTTATTACACAAATCAGTTACATTGACCACTTTCCCAACTTCAAATTTTTTAAAACTTTTTATCAACTATAAGTATAAACATTTGCATAAATTAGCATAAAACATCACACCAACAGTAAGTAAGTAACCGTTTAACCTTTCACTGCAGTGGGCTAAATCAGGGTCACACAGTGTTTATTGGTAGTCTTAAACAAATCTACTTGGAAACAAAAGTATACACCTCACACATGGTCATGAGTTTTTTTTAAATAAGACATCCGTACCACTAGAGGAGGCCACTAGAGGAGGCCACTAGAGGAGGCCACTAGAGGAGGCCACTAGAGGAGGCTTCGGGCATTCAACTGAATTAAATTGGATTTCTTCCACATTCTAAAGCTTCCATTGTTGAAAACTCCCATGACTACCAACATTCTACTCACTGTAAACATTCTACCTTTAGACACAAATCAGCCACTTTGACCACTTTCCCAACAACTTAAACAAACTCTTAAGAGTTTGGTCTACTTCCATAGAGTGATTATAAAAAAAAAAAATTAAGATGTTGCATTGAATTCAAAGCATTGGTAATGCACAAATTGAATAACTGAATTCAGAAATTGAATTTCTATCTAAATAATGAAATGAATATTGAATTTAGTTGTAAAATGTAATTTCTATTTAATTAAATATTTAAATGAAATATTCCTGTATTAAGTTTCAATATGGTAGATATTGTATTCTTGGTCTGTGTATGAGGTTTAATCATCATTTCAAGTTGAGAAAAGTTTTAAATATTCAATTTCTCTAATGCGTTCAGGTTCCGTTTTCAAATTCAGTTCTCTAAATTCTGATTCAAACCAACATCCTGGTACTTTGCTAGCTATTATGAGCCAATGCCTGAAAGGTGAGACTATGGAGCATTTACATGCCTTATGTTTCCCTTTACGATACTCACAAGCCGCACAGGACACATTACAAGGTAGTGTGACAAACAAACACAATTTGACCCTCATAAGAATATTGTTGAATATCCCTGTGTAGCAGAGCCTGGGGAGAGGCCACTGCCACAGACCAGAGCTTGGAGGGGTTTCAGGGTACATAGGCTCAGTGAGGCAGAGTTCAAACGTAGGTTTTTATTATTTCTACTAATTTGTACTAACTAGGCTGAGTGAGTTTGCTGAACTCTGAACGTTGTATGCGTTTATTAATTACAGATGTCACAGCCTTCATAACCCTAGAAGCGCAAAACAGGGCCAAAGTTTGCTGTACTTTGAGATTGTATATGGTAATGTATTACAGATGTTACAGCATTAAAGATCACAGTGCAGTTGACACATGTGCGCGGTTGTATAAGCGGGTTAACCAACTTATACAACTGCACCAGGCCCATCCCTCAGTTTTTTTTTTTACCAAAACAGAGGTGGGGTGTTGCTTTGTTATCGTTTCAATTAGGGACAACGTTTTTTGTTACTGTTTTTTTTGTTACTGTTTCTTGTTATAGTCTAAGTTCCTTCTTCTTGGGCATTTCTGGTTTAAGTTACGTAATAAAGAATCTATGTTTGAACGGTTTACTCTGCCTCACTGAGCCTTTGTACCCTGAAACCCCTCCTAGTTCAGGTCCATGGCAGTGGCCTCTCCCCAGGCTCTCCTACAAAGGGATATTCAACTACAGTGAGCTCCAAAAGTATTGTTTAAGCTCTGTACTCCAGCACTTTGGATTTGAAATGATACAATGACTATGAGGTTATCGTGCAGACTGTCAGATTTAATTTGAGGTTATTTTCATCCATTCATTTTGAACCGTTTCGAAGCTACAACACTTTTTGTACATAGTCCTCCCTATGTTAGGGGACAAAAAGAATTGGGACAAATTCACTTAAAGTCTTCCAAAGTTTAGTAATTGGTCCCATATTCATAGCACACAATGACTACATCAGGCTTGTTAATCTACACACATGTTGGATGCATTTACTGTTTGTTTAGTTGTCTCAGATAATTTTGTGCCAAATATACATTTATGAAAAATAATGTATTGTGTCATTGGAGTCACTTTTATTGTAATTAAGAATATAATATATGAATATATGAATGTGGATGCTAACATGATTAGAGATAGTCCTGAATAAATCATGAATAATGATGAGTGAGAAAGTTAGACGCACAAATATAAATGTTGAGAACTGAATTTGAAAACAGAATCTGAATGCTACTGAGAATAAGAATATTTTAAACTTTGGTACACTTGAAATTATGGTTTGTACACAGACAAGGATTGCAATATCTGTAGCTCAGTTGGTAGAGCATGGCGCTTGTAACGCCAGGGTAGTGGGTTCGATTCCCGGGACCACCCATACGTAGAATGTCTGCACACATGACTGTAAGTCGCTTTGGATAAAAGCATCTGCTAAATGGCATATACAATATCTACAATATTGAAATTGAATATACAGTACCAGTCTAAAGTTTGGACACACCTATTTATTCAAGGGTTTTTCTTTATTTTAGCTATGATCTACATTGTAAAATAATAGTGAAGACAACAAAACTAGGAAATAACACATATGGAATCATGTAGCAACCAAAACAAATGTTAAACAATTCAAAATCTACGTTATATTTGAGATTCTTCAAAGTAGCCACCCTTTTCCCTGATGACAGCTTTGCACACTCTTTGGGATTCTCTCAACCAGCTTCACATGTAATGCTTTTCCAACAGTCTTGAAGGAGTTCCCACATATTCTGAGCACTTGTTGGCTGCTTTTCCTTCACTCTGTGGTCCAACTCATCCTAAAACCATCTCAATTGGGTTGAGGACTGGGGTGATTATGGAGGCCAGGTCATGTGATGCAGCACTCCATCACTCTCCTTCTTGGTCAAATAGCCCTTACACAGCCTGGAGGTGTGTTGGGTCATTGTCCTGTTGAAAAACAATTGACAGTCCCACTAAATGCAAATCAGATGGGATGGCGTATCGCTGCAGAATGCTGTGGTAGCCATGCTGGTTAAGTGTGCCTTGAATTCTAAATAAATCACAGACAGTGTCACCATCAAAGCACCCTCACACCTCCTTTAGTAGGGGTTCTTTGCAGCAATTTGACCATGATGGTCTGATTCACGCAGTCTCATTTGAACAGTTGATGTTGAGATGTGTCTGTTACTTGAACTCTGTGAAGCATTTATTTGGGGTGCAATTTCTTAGGCTGGTATCTCTAATGAACTTATCAGCAGAGGTAACTTTAGGTCTTCCTTTCCTGTGGCAGTCCTCATAACAGCCAGTTTCATCATACCGCTTGATGTTTCCTTTTGACTGCACTTGAAGAAACTTTCAAAGTTCTTGAAATGTTCCGGATTCACTGACCTCCATGTCTTAAAGTAATGATAGACTGTCGTTTCTCTTTGCTTATTTGAGTTGTTCTTGCCATAATATGGACTTGGTCTTTTACCAAATAGGGCAATCTTCTGTATACCACCCCTACCTTGTCACAACACAACTGACTGGCTCAAATGTATTAAGAAGGAAAGAAATTCCACAAATGAACTTTTAAAAAGGCACACCTGTTAATTGAAATGCATTCCAGGTTACTATCTCATGAGCTGGTTGAGAGAATATCAAGAGTGTGCAAAGCTGTCATCAAGGCAAAGGGTGGCTACTTGGAAGAATCTCAAATAGAAAATATATTTTGATTTGTTTAACACTTTTTTGGTTACTACATGATTCCATATGTGTTATTTCATCGTTTTGAGGTCTTCACTGTTATTCTACAAGGTAGAAAATAGTACAAATAAAGAAAAACCCTGGAATGAGTAGGTGTGTACAAACTTTTGACTGGCACTGTATATTGAATTTAAATATAATTCAGTTTCAAATCATTAAATATAAGTTAAATTTATGAAAGTAATCATTCAATTTGTGCATTACAATTTCAAAAACACTGAATTCAAATATAATTTCTGTGGACACTTAAATCACTTCATATTCTTCTCTGCCATTTAAATATGAAATTTGAACAGAAACTGAGTGTACAAAACATTATGAACACCTGCTCTTTCCATGACATAGACTGACGAGGTGAATCCAGGTGAAAGACATTATCCCTTATTGATGTTACTTGTTAAATCCACTTCAAATCAGTGTAAATGAACGGGAGATGACAGGTTTAAAGCCTTGAGACAATTGAGACATGGATTGTGTATGTGCACCATTCAGAGGTTGAATGGACAAGACAACATACCTTTGAACAAGGTATGGTAGTAGGTGCCAGGTGCACCTGTTTGAGTGTGTCAAGACCTGAAACGCTGCTGGGTTTTTCACACTCAACAGTTTCCTCTGTGTATCAATAATGGTCCACCACCCAAAGGACATCCAGACAAGTTGTTCCTAATGTTTTGTACACTCCGTGTATATTATCTCAGAAAGAAAACATCACGTGTAAGTTTAACCATTTATTAGAAAAGATGCATGGTTTGGTGTTAGGGCAGCTGCTCCTTCAGGATAGTTCACAGCCCAGGCGAAGCGTCACATGAAGATGATATTATAACTACAGCCAGCTGATTAACTAGGTGTGCGACAGAATGCACCGTTTAAGAGCTCTCAATAGACCAGCGAAGGTCATTCTACCATACATGACTGACTACTAGGCCTATGTGTACGTATTACATATGTGTAGCATGAGCTAACGCAGCCGTATGACTATTTCACATATGACGCACCACCGGGTACCCTCGATGAGGCAAGATGAGCTGTCATCTTGGATCATGAGGATATTCTACATGTGAACACAGCCAACCACCTGCAATATAGATGCACCGCCAGGTGGCCTTGCTGAGCAATATGAGCTGTGCGTGAGAGTTTTCTACGTACGAGCCCAAACAACCACCTGCAAAATAGGCGCAGTGCTGGGTGCCAGCCACCCACCTGAGCTAACAGTGTTATATACTGTATCAGATGCGATGCAGAAAAAAGCAACCTAGTTACAGGACCATATGGATGACGCAATCATGATCATAATAGTAATTAGTGCCGGAACTCATGTAGGCTCCACGCTCTCAGAGTGAAACATCGCAGGCAGTAGAAGATTGTGGCCCATAATTTTGAGGGTCAAGCCGTGACCGATGAGAAGCAACACCGATGCAGGAGTGTGCAGCCCATAGATCAGAGCTGACACATAGCGCTGACACATAGCGCTGACGAAGGAACCAGAGCAGTGAGGAGTTCCAGGATCTTGTCATTGTTTGCCAGCATCGGTGTTGAACAAGGTAGCATAACATGAAAGAGAGGACAAAGCAATGTTAGTTATTTTTATGACCACCTTGTGTTCCATCGTCAATTCTTCATTGCTGAGTATAAAAGAACTTTCAAAATGTAAGTGTCCATAAAACAATACAATTTGATATAGCATGCGAGCTTAAAGGGATGGAACATTTAGTGCAATTCAGACTGAAGATCCCATATAAGCCATCAAACAGACCGCTTCTAGCAAAGGTTAATGTAAACCCAACACCAATGAACTCAAACTTGTGCTACTGAGAGAGGAGAGATACTCCTGATATGCATGCCGGTTGCTTTCCGTAAGAGACAGATGGATTCCTGAACGAACTACTCGGCTAAGGTTCCTGACAAGGACATTTGCAGTGGCCGTGTTACTGTCACACCGGCAGTCATGGGTCAAGACCGCAGTAAAAATCCTCGTGACCGCTGAGTCGCGGTAATCTCCTTTTATGCACAATGGACATGCTTTAGTAGTACCCAATTTACTAACGACCATCCGCTTCTAATGGCCTGGTACTCAGTGCCCTATTGTCTCTTTAACCACTCTGACATCAATGCAAATGCAATCAAAAATCACATTTAAAAAAGTGTCATCAAAATAAACTCACCTGTTGTATTCGCCGCATGTGACAAATAAACTTTGATTTGATTTATTTGGATGAAAATAAGATTCAACAACTGAGACAAACTGAACAAGTTCCTCAGACATGTGACTAACATAAATGGAATAATGTGTCCCTGAACAAAGGGGGGATTCAAAAGTAACAGTCAGTATCTGGTGTGGCCACCAGCTGCATTAAGTACTCCTCATTGACTGCACCAGCTTTGTCAGTTCTTGCTGTGAGATGTTACCCCACTCTTCCACCAAGGCACCTGCGAGTTCCCGGACATTTCTGGGGGAATGGGCCTAGCCCTCACTCTCCGATCCAACAGGTACCAGACGTGCTCAACGGGATTAAGATCTGGGCTGTTCGTTGGCCATGGCAGAACACTGACTTTCCCGTCTTGCAGGAAATCAGGCACAGAACGAGCAGTATGGCTGGTGGCATTGTCATTCTGAAGGGTCATGTCAGGATGAGCCTGCAGGAAGTGTACCCCATGAGGGAGGAGGATGTAACACACAGCGTTGAGATTGCCTGCATTGACAACAAGTTCAGTCCAATGATACTGTGACACACAGCCCCAGACCATGACGGACCCTCCACCTCCAAATCGATCCCGCTCCAGAGTACAGGCCTCAGTGTAACGCTCATTCCTTCGATGATAAACGCAAATCCGACCATCACCTCCAGTGAGGCAAAACTTTGACTCATCAGTGAAGAGCACTTTTTGCCAGTCCTGTCTGGTCCAGCGACGGTGGGTTTGTGCCCATAGGCAACGTTGTTGCTGGTGATGTCTGGTGAGGACCTGCCTTACAACAGGCATACAAGCCCTTAGTCCAGCCTCTCTCAGCCTATTCCGGACAGTCTGAGCACTGATGGAGGGATTGTGCATTTCTGATGTAACTCGGGCAGTTGTTGTTGCCATCCTGTACCTGTCCCGCAGGTGTGATGTTCGGATGTACCGATCCTGTGCAGGTGTTGTTACACGTGGTCTGCCACTGCGAGGACGATCAGCTGTCCGTCCTGTCTCCCTGTAGCGCTGTCTTAGGCGTCTCACAGTACAGACATTGCAATTTATTGCCCTGGCCACATCTTTAGTCCTCAGGCCTCCTTGCAGCGTGCCTAAGGCATGTTCACGCAGATGAGCAGGGACCCTGGGCATCTTTCTTTTGGTGAGTCGGTAGAAAGGCCTCTTTAGTGTGCTACGTTTTAATAACTGTGACCTTATTTTAAAATTAAAATATTTCACCTTTATTTAATCAGGGAGGCCAGTTGAGAACAAGTTCTCACTTACAAATCTGACCTGGCCAAGATAAAACAAAGCAGTGCGAAAAAAAACAACAACACATAGTTACACATGGGCTAAACAAAAGTACAGTCAATAACATAATAGAAAAATCTATATACAGTGTGTGAAAATCGAGTAAGGAGGTAAGGCAATAAATAGGCCATAGTAGCGAAGTAATTACAATTTAGCAAATGAACACTGGAGTGATAGATGTGCAGATGATGATGTACAAGTAGAAATACTGGTGTGCAAAAAAGCAAAAAAGTAAATAAAAACAATACAGGGATGAGGAAGGTAGTAGGATGGGCTATTTACAGATGGGCTATGTACAGCTGCAGCGATTGGTAAGCTGCTCAGAGAGCTGATGCTTAAAGTTAGTGAGGGAGATATAAGTCTCCAACTTAAGCAATTTTTACAATTCGTTCCAGTCATTGGCAGCAGAGAACTGGAAGGATAGGTGGCCAAAGTAGGTGTTGGCTTTGGGGATGACCAGTGAGATATACTTGCTGGAGCGCGTGCCATGGGTGGGCGTTGTTATAATTGCCTATCGTCTGTAAGCTGTTAGTGTCTTAACGACTCTTCCACAGGTACATGTTAATTAATTGTTTTTGGTTGAACAAGCATGGGAAACCGTGTTTAAACCCTTTACAATGAAGATCTGTGAAGTTATTTGGATTTTTACGAATTATCATTGAAATACAGGGTCCTGAAAAAGGGACGTTTCTGTTTTTGCTGAATTTAGTATCCTGCTTTTAAAACACCTCACTGTGATGATCCAATTAAGGTTGGAAGTGTCAACAGCAGGTTGAAGCTAGTGTAAAAAATAGGCTTTGAAACAACATCCACAACGACCAACAAAGTAAATGGAGAGTGCTTTCTAAGGTGATGATTAATTCAAAACACCCATATGCATTTTCAAACTTATGCATAGGCTTATTTTTTTAACCTTTACCTTATTCACAATGACAGCCTAGGAACAGTGGGTTAACTGACTTGTTTAGGGGCAGAACGACAGATTTTTACCTTGTCAGCTTGGGGATTCGATCTAGCAACCTTTCGGTTACTGGCCCAACGAAATCCAAGATGGCGTAGCAGTCAGACGTCTTTGTCTTTGTCTTGTCGTGTCCCGTCCCGTGTATATATCTTTTAAAATATTTTTTCTTTGCATATATTTTCAAAAATATTTTTCTTAACCTCAACTTCAACATAATCTCCCGCAATCAACCTCACCCAATGTGGTATGGATCTGCTATTTTCTTTACTTTTGAACCGGACCCCCAACAGAAGCTAGCCAGCTAACTAGCTACTAACTGGTAGTCAGCTAGTCACTGCTTGCGGTCATCAGCTAACCTTAGCCCGGACAACTCTTGCCAGTCTGCTGAGCGCGATTCAAACCAGAGCATATCAGACTTATTTTTATCCATATCGCCAGATTCCTACCGCAGGCTCTGGACCTTTTCACCTGGATCACCGCAGCTACTTAGCTGCTATCAGAGTGGCCACTCTGATAACGTCTCTGTCCTGAAGCAAGCATTAATTAGCCTGGAGCTAGCCTATGCTAGGCCCATCTCCTGGCTAGCTGAAGAGGCCCATCGGCCAATTTTTTAGGCCACTATACCTATTTAGCCAATTGGCCTTAACCCTTTTACTACACGGAGCCCTGCTGATCCATCACGACTGGTCTGCCGACATAACTACACGAGGGGGCTACAACAGACTAATTCCGTCGCTACGTCCCTCTAAGGCCCTTCTGCTAGTTTGCTATCCCCGGCCCGCTCTGCATCCCCGTGTCTCCAGCCAGCTTAGCTACTCACTGGACCCCTATGATCACTCAGCTACGCATGCCTCTCCCTAATGTCAATATGCCTTGTCCATTGCTGTTTTGGTTAGTGATTATTGCCTTATTTCACTGTAGCGCCTCTAGCCCTACTCACCCTTTAGTTCCACCTCCCACACATGCAGTGACCTCAAATGGTTTAAATTATGTATCTAGAGACAATAAATCTCTCATCGTCACTCAATGCATAGGTTTACCTCCACTGTATTCACATCCTACCATACATTTGGCTGCACATTATGCCTTGAATCTATTCTACCGGGCCCAGAAACCTGCTCCTTTACTCTGTTCTGAACGTACTAGACCAGTTCTTACAGCCTTTAGCCGTACCCTTATCCTACTCCTCCTCTGGTGATGTAGAGGTTAATCAAGGCCCTGCAGTGCCTAACTCCACTCTCATTCCCCAGGCGCTCTCATTTGTTGACTTCTGTAACTGTAAAAGCCTTGGTTTCACTCCTCTTTCTATTCTGGTTAGAGCCAGTTTACACTGTTCTGTGAAGGGAATAGTACACAGCGTTGTATGAAATCTTCAGTTTCTTGGCAATTTCTCGCATGGAATAGCCTTCATTTCTCAGAACAAGAATAGACTGACAAGTTTCAGAACAATTGCCAATTACTTAAAAATCATACAATGTGATTTTCTGGATTTTTGTTTTAGATTCTGTCTCTGACAGTTGAAGTGTACCTATGATTTTAAAAATTACAGACCTCTACATGCTTTGTAAGTAGGAAAACCTGCAAAATCGGCAGTGTATCAAATACTTGTTCTCTCCACTGTATATAGCAAGTGTCAAAATCATTACATTCAGGGCCGAGTGTCTGTGAGTTTTCACTCCTCTATTGTACTGGACTGATGAACTAAGGTCACTAATTACTAAAGAACTCCCCTCACCTGGTTGTCTAGGTCTTAATTGAAAGGAAAAAACAAAACACTAGGCCCTCCTTGGAATGACTTTGACACCCCTTATAAATAGAATACATGTTTTATATCTGTGTCCATATTGTCCATTACCTTCTGGTAGAGAGACCATTTGGTTTAAGAGAAAATAGACTAATTTATGAAAAATGCATCTATTCAACAATGGCATTTTCAATTAACGCTGCAACTCTTCCAACTATTGACTTTTTTCACAACAGATAGCAGTTTGACACCAAAACATTAAAATCAAATAAATATTGACTTAGCAAAATAAATAAAAAAGTGTGTAAAACATTTTTTGTAGGATATTTCATGCTGAAAACCTCATATTAAAACACCAATGGTATTAATTTAGTTGATGGTTATATTTAAGATAATGTTTTGCAGCTTTGTCATTCAATTTCATTTAAATTTTATATATTTTATATGTGATAAGGCCACACAGAGGGCTAGAGATAATTACAGACACATGTGATATGTCTTGTGATAGATCCTTGAACGATACCAAAATTCTGGTAGTTTACTGGTAAACTTCTAAAGTTTTCAGTAATATACCCTCCCTTTGCAACCCTAGTTACGCCTAATATGGCAATTCATATTTTTGTTAACTTACATCTCAAAGCCATGCATTCAAGAAGCCTTTACCTGGTGTACACATATTTCTCTGTCCTCAATTTGAATGAAGCCCTCAATCTGTATTTTTTCATTACCTTGTAACTGATTAGCTACAAGTATAATGCAATGAAATATCTCATTCTTACAAAAAATGTATGTATAGGCTAAAAAAACTTTTTCGGGCCTTCTTCTGACACACCTGGTAGAGAGATCCTGGATGGCAGGGAGCTCAACCCTAGTGGTGTACTGGGCTGTACGCACTACCCTCTGTAGCGCCTTGCGATCGGATGCCAAACAGTTGCCTTACCTACGCCTCCTGAAGGGGAAGGAGGCATTGTCGTGCCGTCTTCACGACTGTGTTGACGCGTGTGCACCATGATAGTTCCATAGTGATGTGGACAATGAGGAACTTTAATCTCTCAACCTGTTTGATAACAGTCCCATCGATATGGATGGGGGGCATGTTCGACACTCCCGTTTCCTGTAGTCCACGATCAGCTCCTTTTCCTTGCTGACGTTGAGGGAAAGGTTGTTGCAATGATGTTCAATGATGAGCTTAAGTCAATGAACAGCATTCTCACGTAGGTGTAATTTTTGTCCATGTGGTAAAGGGCAATGTGGAGGGCAATAGTGCTTGTGTCATCTGTGGATCTGTTGCGAAGGTATGCGAATTGGAGTGTGTACTGGGTGTCTAGGATGATGGTGTTGATGTGAGCTATGGCCAGCCTTTGAAAGCATTTCATAGCTACATATGTCAGCGTATGGTCTGAGTACCCGTCCTGGTAATCCAGGCCCTGCGGCCTTGTGAATGTTAACCTGTTTAAAGGTCTTACTCACATCAGCTACAGCCATCAGAAAACAGTTGGTGACCTCATGCATAGTTCAGTGTTGCTAGCCTCGAAGCGGACAAAGACGATATTTAGCTCCGACGAGGTCCAGTGTGCGTGGAGATTTGCGCACGACTGAGAGCGTAAGTTTGCGTGTCAGTGTTTTTTGGTGGGAGAAGAAAGGGGAGGAGCTGAAGGTAATGGTCAAGATTCCTCACAAAATATGAGAATACTTTGAGCTTTAGTGTATAACTCAAAGGTTAGAAAACCACCATGACTCCTCCCAGAGCAGGGTTAATAGTGTAACTATGACTTGCATGTTGCATGCTCTGTGTCAAAACACATTTTATTGGTCACATACACATGGTTAGCAGATGTTAATGCGAGTCTAGCGACATGCTTCTGCTTCTAGTTCCAACAGTGCAGTAATATCGAACAAGTAATCTAACAAATTCACAACGACTCCCTTATACACACAAATGGAATGGGATGAATAAGGATATGTACATATAAATATATGGATGAGCGATGGCCGTACGGCATAGGCAAGATGCAGTAGATGGTATAGAATACAGTATATCCATATGAGATGAGTAATGTAGGATATGTAAACATTATTAAAGTGCCGTTATTTAATGTGACTAGTGATAACTTTATTAAATCCATTTATTAAAGTGGCCAGAGGTTTGAGTCTGTATGTTGGCAGCAGCCTCTATGTTAGTGATGGCTGTTAAACAGTCTGATGGCCTTGAGATAGAAGCTGTTTTTCGGTCTCTCGGGCCCAGCTTTGTTGCACCTGTACTGACATCCTTCTGGATGATAGCGGGGTGAACAGGCAGTGGCTCGGGTGATTGTTGTCCTTGATGATCTTTTTAGCCTTCCTGTGATATCGGGTTACCTTTCGTGTTACTTTTCTTTTCCAATGTCATGCTGATCAATGGGAAGTTAATAAATAACTGACAACATTTTTTGTAGAACTAAGAACAATTCAACTTATAACAATATGAGTACTATTGGAAAGAAGCATTTTTTTTGTTGCTTCCTTTTAACTTAGCAATGCTTACTTGTTAGTAGTAAATCCAACTATTCATCAGTATCGCTGTAATACTTTTGCATTATAACTCACTAGCCAGTATCCAGCTAATCTCAGCACCCAGAACCAACTCAGCTACTCTATACTGTATGTTAAGGCTGTCACATTGAGATTACTAGCGAGCTAATCCTCTCCATCTCTCAATTGCCCTAAGGAATCATTAACCTGAACCATTCAGCCTGCAGTTAGACTTTGGTCCACAGGAAGGACTGACTAGGGTTATATAACAGCCTGCTTGCACATGCAGACCCAGACCTAGCAGGGATACACATACTCCCAGTCTGAGGTCTAGCCACCTCTCAGTAGCACTCAGTGCCAGACCTCGGGGAGTTAGTGTCCTTCTCACAACACAGCTTGTGTAACTGAAAAGAGAGGCAGAGAGGCATGGGCTGGGGGAAAAGTGTTCCTGTGGTTAAGCAGGGGCTGGGGCTGACGCCGGGGCATAGGCTGGGACTGCTGGTTCTGCTGTGCTGCCTAGCCCTGTGTCCAAGGCCCATCCAGGGGGACAAGGTCCTGGTGATGCCTGTAGAAGGGAGCCACTGGCTGAGTATGAAGCTTCTGGTGAAGGAGCTTGCAGCCAGGGGCCATGAGATGGTGGTGCTGGTCCCTGAGACATCCATCCTCATCAAGAGCTCTGACTACCACAGGACTGAGATGTTTAGGGTCCCCTTCAACAAGGCACAGCTGGACAAGAACATCGACAAATTGAAGGACGACATGTTCCGCAAGACCCCAAAGGTAACGGACATATTTATGAACGTGCAGGGCCTGATTGACTTCACTGACATGCAGGTGAAAGGCTGTGAGGGTCTTCTGTATGACAAGCCCCTGATGCAGCGACTGAGAGGAGAAGGGTTCAAGATGATGCTGACTGACCCCTTCCTACCCTGTGGATCCATCATCGCTGAGTCCTTCAACATTCCAGCGGTGTACTTCTTGAAGGGGATCCCCTGTGGGATGGAGGATAGGGCTGCCCAGTGCCCCAATCCCCCATCCTACGTACCACGCTTCTTCTCCGGCAACACTGACCACATGGACTTCCTAGGGAGAGTTAAGAACATGCTCATGTACGGTCTGGAGAGCTACCTGTGCACAGTAATGTTTGCTAGCTTTGACGAGCTGACCAGTAGGTACCTGGAGAAGGACCTGACGTACAGGGAACTGCTGGGTCATGGGGCGATCTGGCTGCTGAGGTATGACTACTCCTTTGAGTATCCCAAACCCACGATGCCTAACATGGTCCACATTGGAGGCATCAACTGTGGTAAAAGAGATCCACTTCCAGAGGTAAATTTCTTATAAATACTTCAACTGTGCAAAAAATTCAACTGTGCAGAGCTGTGCAAACTATATCTTATATGGATCCAGGTCCAGAAACCTTTACGGTACATGTGCCAAACTAATTCCACAGATGGCCAAGTGTCTGCGGGTTTTCGCTTCACCCTTGTACTTGATTGATGAATTAAGGTCACAAATTAGTAAGGAACTCCCCTCACCTGGTTGTCTTGGTCTTAATTGAAAGGAAAAACCAAGAGCCCGCAGACACTCGGCTCTCCGTGGAATTAGTTTGACACCCTGCCTTAATGGATAGATTCACTGCAGCGGCAGTTGTACCACATCAGACATTCCTCAAGGATAAATTTCAGACATTTTAACTTGTTTAAATTTAATTTCAAGCTATCAAATTCTTCTCTTACTTTCTAATTTGGGACCACATCTCTTTTCAAGATCGTTATGTTTTGACAGACTGAGATTACTTTCTCCTCTGAAGCCCGAATGTTGTAAAACAGTCAGAAATATTCTGTTGGGTGTTTAAAAGGGACAGTCAATCAGACTGTTAGGTGTTTAAAAGGGACAGTCAATCAGACTGTTGGGTGTTGTCCCACAACCCAGATGTTGTGTTTACCTGCCTGTCAGACACTCAGCTAGCGGCCAGCTGTAACCTGATCTCTGTTTCCTCCATAGGGACTGACTGGACACAGCTCTCTGTTTATCTACCAACTAGCTTCTCCTCACATTTATACAGCCCACATTCCACTAGCTCTCATTAATGGGACTAGCGAAGCAAACGTCCTCATTCAAAATCTTGTCATACTTCTACTTCTTCTAATTTGGAACGTTACTCCTCCTACACCGTTTAAGCTAGAAATATAATTAAAACTTTAAAACATACAGATCGGTCTTTTACACTATCAAAATATATTCTACGGATCTAACTATACAGCTGTTTTAGTAACTGCATTAACACATTTTCCCCCATTTTCCCCCCAAAACAACTGACCCCTTCCCCAACAAGTCGGACAAAAGTTCTACTACCAATTCAAAGTTACAGCTGTTTATCTGAGTTTAAAGGGACAAAAAAAGTAGCTTGCTAACAGCTTTCTCATGTCTCATCATTGAGCAGCCCAAACAGACCCGTTGCTATGGACACTCACATATGCAGAGGAGCACATGGTGAAGTTTTGGCAAAAATTATGACAACCACAAATACTGACCACAACCACACAACTAGTCAACACACAACTACTGACCACAACAGCACAACTACAGACCATACTCACAGCCACAATCACACAACTACTGACCACAACTAGTGGCCACAACATCTGACCACAATTACTGACCACAACCACAATACTGACACAACTAATGAACCACACAACTAATGACCACAACCATAAAAGTACTGACCACTACTACTGAACACAACTATTGACAACAAATAATGAACCACACAACTACTTACCTAAACTACTGACTAAAACTACTGACCACTACTTACCACAACCACACAACTACTGACCATTTTCATACTGTAGGGTCCAAAGAATCTGCAACACAACCACTGACCAAACAACTACTGACCACAACTACTGCTCTGGTCCCCACTAGCTCTGGTCCTGCTCTGTTCCTGGGCATTGCTACCGATCTCTGGTTCGCATATAATACCTACCAGCAATAATTGTAACTCTTGAACCGTTCAAGCTAGAGACACCAAACAGACTTTCACATGTCCAGGCTAGCCTATCCTATCAACCAACCAACCAATCAATCAATACAGATTTTCATCTACCCACATCTCAAACTATAACCAATCACCACCAGTACAACTCCTGAAACTACCACTACTATAATGTATTTCAATAGCATACATGCTAGCAAACACACCACATTTTCTTCAGGAACTGTACTTTTCAGTGATCATTGTTAGCCTAAAGAGTTAATCTTTTAGATAGAACAACAGCTAGCTATCAGTAGGTCTGCATACAAACCTATTCTGCGTAGTTCTTCAACAACCATAAAATACTTTTAAAGAGCTGTCATCACTAGATCCACCATCCCATCTCTCTTCCCAAATTGTAGCCTAAAACGTTCTAATCATCACATCATCTTTCAACTAAAATCAAACTTCATTTACACTGAATGTTTTACAAAAGTAAATTGTGCACCTGTTTTATCTGAAACCCACAGCTTGAATGAGAGTTGCTATGTGAAGAGTTTTGTCCACATGATCCTCCCTTTTATTCCCATTTTATGACAGAAAATCACTTTGTCTTATGTCTTTCTTCTTTTAGTTTTCACGCAATAACTGTAGTTTAGACATTTTTTGCGATCTAAATGCCCCACAATCCAAAGTAATATGGTTGATATAGTAGTCTATCAAAGTAAATCAGACCAATTATTTTACTACATTCAACAGTGACTATATGTAAGTGCTTTGCTTTAAATAGTAAAGTTACACTTTTCAAAGTTCTACCACTATCACAAAAATATTTTGAAAGAGTTAAAGCAAGTCCCATCAATTGCACATCATGTACAATTACCATCTTGTTTGCCTTGCAATCTGTCAAACCTGGTGTAACCTAGAGGTCAAGTTACTTTCCTGTCAATTGTAAGTATTGTGGCTACTGATAAAAGACGCCAGAGTGCTATGGGAGTCATGCCAAACACAAGTAATCCTGACAATGTTTTAGGGAATATAAAAAGCAATGCACCAATAGAAATGCTCCATAATCGCACCCATTACTTTTCAAAAGTTTCTTAACCACGTCCTTCAGCTTGGGTAAGGGAAAAGGACAAGGCAGATAGATGTGCAGGGAAAGTTAAGGTGTGGTTTCTCATATGTTGTAGAAAGAAAAGTATTGCTCAAAATTAACATTGGGGGAATGTCCCTCTATGTACTACCCTCCATTCTCTCGCTTCTCTAAAGACGGTGTTCAGTCAGCCCTCTGAGCCCTGGTCAAAAATAATGCACTATATAGGTAATAGGGTGCCATTTAGGACATAACACAGTTATTTCCTCCTGGGCTGTGGCCACTATTATCTAACAGAAGAACTGAGGGGCCCTATTGTGTTCTAGTTCCAACCCTACAAACCTCAGGAAGGGAAACTACTCTGCAGGGTTTGTTTTGTGGGGTTAGGGTTGGAGTTAGGGTTAGCTGTGATTCTTATATGATTTATTATGCCTTTGTCTTCTATGAATACAGGGTGTGTTATCAGAGAATGGGCTCCTTTCACAACTTCACCTTCCCTCCTTCAGTCAATATTTTGCTAACCAGACCAAAGACTGTTCTAACACTCAAGTATTGCTTAACATTAATGTTGGGGGAATGTCCCTCTCTGAACTACCCTCCAACCTGTTTCTTCTCTAAAGACTGTGTTCAGCTAGTGAAACCTGAGCCAGGAACAGCATTGATGTGCCTCAAATGGTACCATACTTCCCATACAGTGAACTACTTTTGAGCCCTCTGGGCCCTCTGGGCCCTGGTCAAAAATAATGCACTACATAGGTAATAGGGTGCCATTTGGGACATAGCACAGTTCTTTCCCCCTGGACTGTGGCCACTATAATCTAACAGAAGAACTGAGTAGCCCTATTGTGTTCTAGTTCCAACTAGTTGGACAAGTGTCCAAAAAGTTGGACACATTCTGAAATGGACCTGAGGCTTTCCTAACCTGGACCCGATGTACATAAATAAAATTATAAAATATAGAGACCCGTTCCCAACAGACCCGAGGACAGCTAGATCCATTCCATATAGACAGATCCAGACACGTTCCAATCCCGGTGAGGGAAAAGGCAGAAATTTCATTTTTTATTATAAGGACCTGATAAAGCGCGATAGGCTCAGTGTTGCCAACTTAAGAGATTTTGTCGATATTTAGCGAGGTTTTAGACCCCTCCAGTTTTTTGGTAAAAGATTATGGTGAAAAATTCAACTACTTACAGGCTGCCTTTGGGGAGTTTTGACACAGAGGATACTATGGTTTTGATAGCGTTTAGCTACTTTTTCCATTCAATTAATCCGTAAATGAGAGTGAGAGGAGCTGAGAAGTTCAAGAGGCGGTGGTGTGCAGTGGCAGAGGGGACCAAAACACTATGTCGGGGACCGCAGCTGTGTTGTCACGACAATGGCAAAACATCATCTAGCGACTTCTAGCGACAAATCAAGGAGCCAATAGCATATCTCACTGAAAAATAGTTGGCAACACTGGAGGGATGGAGAGAGAGGTACCGCTTGAGCAGGCAGGAGAGGGGCAGTTCTGTGAGTGAGTGAACATGAAGAAAGGAGGGAGAGACAGCACCAACCACCAACCAAGCCGACTCGCACTATAGTAGACTAAGAGACCATTTGTGCTTGAACCAAAAATATGGTCGGAGGCTCCATATGGATGGTGTGATGCAATGCTGAGCCTTCAGAGGCACGCAGAGGGCAAATTGAGCTCCATATTGCATTGCCTTGCGCCTCTCAAATGTTGTAATAATGCAGAGGGCTCCGTGTAGCTCTGCATTGACATGATTGGTTGACGGTAGGTGAGGGCGGGAGATCCTGTATAAACACAAAATCACTTCCTTGACAACTTCCTTCACAACAGCACTGCCCTGTACTGCAAAGTGCAAGAAATATTAATACCATAACACCTCGATCACACCTATAGCGCATCGTTGCACAAAATGGTACGCAGCATCATCTGGATACGTGTGCAATAAAAGTTCAACATGCAGACGTCAGTTTGACCACGCAGTGCCTTTAACATACTGACCAAACTGGATCCGCGCACACATCTGCATGCAACATCGTGCGCATGTTGATTTTATCTATCCCCACCAGAAATGTTCATGTCACGCAGGTTACAATACCAACACCAATTGTGAACCAACTATATTAATTTTGGAACAGATCGAAACACACATGAAACATTCATGGACATTTGTAACCCGTTTCAGGAAACTAGACACATGTCGTAGGTCACTACCTCACAGGAGAGCCGTTTGAACTTAAACTTTTTTTAATCAAAACATTTTTGGGGACAGAAATGACTTCTTGAATATGTTTTTTGGGGGGCAGAAATGCCTTCTCCAACTTACATGTGCCTTAATAACAAACTTTTATGCCATCTGTAAATACAAATACAATTGTTAAATAACAAGCCTAGTTGGTTAAGCCACAGAAAAAGGCAGCAACCTTCACACTACCCATGATTGTCTGAGATAATAAGTGGGCTGGACATGCCGAGAGATGAGTTTGGATTGGTCAGCCATTCTGTCTAACGATGCATTTTTTAATATATCGCGTAGTAAAATTTAACAAAAGACTTGACTATGCAAGTATCCATTTCAATAGAACGTCACTGCAACAACTGTTTCATAGCACTCTCGTCTGAGTGTGCCAGAGCGCAGAATAATTGATGAATTTACGAACGCTCAACACTGGTTGAATATGGCCGGTGTTGGCAAAAAAGCGCAATTAAATTGTTGCCAGGGGCACACTTATAGTCACCAACTCTTTGGATAACATGAAAACAGCCTAACCAGCTCTGCTACGGCGAGTAAAATGGAGTTTGGGTGGGGGTTAAAGCTTAAGATGATTCTTAAAGTTATGGCATTGCACAGTCAGTGTAACCCAGAGTGACTAGACAGAACAACAGAACAAGCAAGCTGTACAAACAAAACAGAAATGACACAGGACATCTTATTTGATGAAAGGGGTTGCAGTCTGCCGTGAAGCGTTCATCCATGTATACGGGTAAGAGTCTAGCTACTGTTTCAGATATTATACGTTTCTAATTTAGTCAGAAAGTTGTTTTCATTGAAAGTTAATGCTTACAGTTAGCTAGCTAGCTGACATTAGATGGCCAGCTCTCTAGCTAGCATTACATTTATGATCTGTGTGTAGTAATATTATCTCAGAATGCCATTTCACATTGCTAGTTATAGCCTAATGTTAGCTAGCTAACTAGCTAACATTGAACCTGTTTGGTTAACTTTAGCTAGCTATGACAATCAGTTTGTATTGTTAGTACTCTATGGATTGGGATATGTTGGTATATTTTTTAGCTAGCTATCTACATGTCTGAACAAAAGACCAAGTTAAAGTTTACTGTTAGCTAGATAGCTGACATTAGATTGCTGGATTGATAGCTAACATTATGTTTATGATCTATGTGTAGTAATGTTATCTGGGAATGTCATCTTCACAAGATGATTACATGACCAATCAAGTTAGACAGGTGTGTCTGACAGTGATTACGGCTATCTATTGTATAATAATGCCAAAATATTTGTATCTGGAATTTGTCTTTCAGCATCAGTAGACTCTCCTCCACCAAATAATGTACTTTTTACCCCATACATTTTCCCTTACACCCAGAAGTTGTCTTTACATGTTGACAGGAAAATTGTCCAATTCACACGCTTATCAAGAGAACATCCCTGGTCATCCCTACTGCATCTGATCTGGCAGACTCACTAAACACAAATGCTTAATTTGAAAATTATGTCTGAGTTGCTGGAGTGTGCCCCTGGCTATCCGTCAATAAAATAAAATTGTGCCGTCTGGTTTACTTAATATAAGGAATTTGAAATGATTTATACTTTTACTTTTGATACTTAAGTACATTTGACCAATTCTATTTACTTTTGATACTGAAGTATTTTTTTAAACAAATACCTTTAGACGTTTACTAAAGTAGTATTTTATTGGGTGAGTAGTAGTACTTTTACTTGAGTCATTTTCTATTAAGGTATCTTTACTTTTACTCAAGTATGACAATGTAGTACTTTTTACACCACTTTGTGACTGTGGGTTATAGCATTTATTTCAGATGACCTATCAATTTAGACAAGTGTGTCTGGGTAAGCGACATCTAATATTTATTAAATATTTTTATCTGGACACTTTCTGTTTATCTGGAATTTTTCCTTATTGTAGGCTATTACTTTTACCACTTTTGGTCTTAATCTTTACTACACTACTCACTGTTTATCACATGACCTGGCTTAAGCGGGTGTGAACAATGCTAAACGGGTGAAGACAAAGGAGAGCTCTACAGTAGGTACCAAAACATTCAAAATGCCATTTTCTCAAAAGTGAGTTCACAAGTTGATCAACTTTCAAAGCAGAATTACTTTCCCATTGTTCCTCAAAAACTTAGTGAAGCTATGAGTCTCTACTTTTATCCAATGTAAAAAAAATAATACTACACAATTTCAAATTTTGCTACATAAGACCGATTTTGAGCCGGTCAGTCACATTTAGCTAGCTTGCTGTTGCTAACTAATCTGTCCTAGGAAATAAACATTGGGTTGTTTACCTGAAATGCATATGGTTCTTTTGACTTATGACCAACAACAACAAACTACACGTACCACACTCCACTCCCGTGAAAAGCAAGAGCAGCAGCATAAATGATCAAATTTCTCCATCTTTACTTGCAATACTTGATATGTGGTTGAATGCATTGACTGTAAGTCACACTGGATAAGAGCGTCTGCTAGATGACGAAAAAGTAAATGAACAATTTTCTTGTTAACTAACCCTTCCCACCGTGCCTCAACAGGATCTGCAGGAGTTTGTGGATGAGTCAGGAGAGGATGGCTTTGTGGTCTTCAGCCTGGGCTCTATGGTCTCTCAGATGCCGGAGGAGAAAGCCAAGCAGTTTTTTGATGCCTTCAGCAGGATCCCTCAGAGGGTAAGGACACCTTGAATATGTCCCAAATGGGAAAAAGTAACCCTTTCTGACCAACAAAATCTTTACAGTCTCTACGTCTTCTGTAAATATCAATATATTTTTCTAAATCTTAAAAGATATCATTTCTCACTCACAGTTGAGATATCAGTGTTTGAAGAAGCACAGTACTATGCATGTTACGCATGTAGGCCTAATCTCCAATCCACTATTACATGCTGACCAAATCGCTCGCGCCTGTGCAATCGCACGCGTGTTGATTTTGTACATCCACACCAGACATGATCAAGACACGCAGGTTGAAATATAAAAATTCTGAACCAACTATATTAAGTTGGAGACACGCCGAAAAGCATTAAACATTTATGGCAATTTAGCTTGCTGTTGCTAGCTAATTTGTCCTGGAATATAAACATTGGGTTGTTATTTTACCTGAAATGCACATGGTCCTCTACTCAGACAATTAATCCACTGATAAAACGGTAAACCAAATTTGTTTCTCGTCATCTCTCCTCCTTCCTTCAGGCTTCATTTTCTTCTTTGGACTTTATATGGTAGTTGGCAGCCAACTTTACAGTGAATTACTACAACAGACTGGAGTGTGGACGTCAGTTGATCTTTCAATCACCCACGTGGGTATATGCTCCTAAAAGCCAATGAGGAGATTTGAGACACAGGACTTGCAGCGTGTTGAGCGTCACAAATAGAACCAATTTCTATTTTATCACCTGTCACGAGCGTCTGTGCAATGATTGAATAACATGTATGTGTAAATGTATTTTGCAACGATCGTGCACGCGACATGTCTGGTCAGCATGTTAGTCTAAACTAAAAACAAGTCCTTTAATTACGTGGAGTTTCAATGGCATTTGCATATTCTCCATTCTTCATATACTATGTCAAGTATCATGGCAAGCTGCAGTTCTATGTTGTTCAGTTTGTGTGGAAATATACACTGGAGCTATACCTTAAAACAATCCAGACACATTTATATCCCACTACAAACTGGTGTGCCTTTAACACTATATCCAGAACTGGCAGATGATTCTATATGACTTGATTAGGGAGGTAAGATGTTGTTCTCTGTGTTTTCAGGTGTTGTGGAGGTACACAGGAGTAGTGCCTAAAAACGCTACAGCCAACGTCAGATTGATGAAGTGGCTTCCTCAGAATGAGCTGCTGGGTTAGTTTAGTCTCTCAGTTATAATGAAAACCACCTGGGTTACAGAAGTTACAGATGGGTACTCTTCTGAGTAAACACAACATGCTACTTTGTTGCCATTGTGAAAGAGAAGCAATAGCTTCTTCTTCTTCATGGTTTCATGCTCTGTTATATGTTCCATGTTCTAGGCCACCCCAGGGTCAAGGCCTTTATAACCCACGGAGGAACCCACGGTACCTATGAGGGGATCTGTAATGGCGTTCCCATGGTGATGCTGCCGTTGTTCGCTGAACAGGGTGACAACGTACACCGCATGGCAGTGAGGGGCGTCGGGGAGGTGCTCAACTTGTTTGATATCACCTCAGAAAAACTGGTGGAGGCTCTCAACAAGGTCATCAATGACAAGAGGTCAGACATCATGTTATATAATACTAGGAGATACTATGAACTCAAGTAGCAGTGCAAACAGTACAGAGAAGAAATCCTAACTTGAGATCTACACGCGCATATTGAGTTTCAGTGCAAATATAATTGTCAGCCATGCATGACTTACATGAAAGTCTGAGTTCCTCATAAGAATTCAGCCCCAGGTGAATATTGCACTGTGTAGTGTGACACAGTGGTTCCTATATTAGCAGTCTTTAGTTGTCTATGAGGATATTGTAAATCCTGTTGTATTTGTCCTTTCTCACCAGTTACAAGGAGAAGATGATGAAGCTGTCAGCGGTGCATAAGGACCGTCCCATCGAGCCCCTGGACCTGGCCGTGTTCTGGTCAGAGTTTGTGATGCGTCACGGCGGAGCGGAACACCTGAGACCTGCCGCTCACGACCTCAACTGGATCCAGTACCACAGTCTGGATGTGTTCACTCTGCTACTCACTATAGTTCTCATTGTTGTCATCGTCACCGTTAAATGCTGCATAGTCTGCTTCCGCAAGTGCTGTGGAACGAAGAGGTCTATGAAGAAGAAGAATGCATAGCCGTGGGAAGTGGGGGTGCTGAAGGTGCTGCAGCACCCCCTGGTGGTGGGATGATAACATTGTAACAATAAGATAAAACAATTGTAAAAATACAAAAATCTGTTGCCTTATTGATATAAATGATCATGGGATTGGGGTAGGGGAGAGAGAGAAAAAAAACATGGGATATTTATATATGGGCCCCATTCTGCATGGAGAGCTCTCAGCTCCGTTTTGTAAACGGTAAGCTCATGATATGCTCTTATCTACTCAATTGTGGAGGTTTGGAGTTGGACACACGCTCTGCTGTACGATAGACCGTTTACTTTGAGTTGAGTCGGGTCTCTCCTTCTCCCCTCTCCCACAGTAGGCGCGTGAGTTTCTAGTTTGGGGAAGCATATTTTCACCATGAAAATGCACCTTTTGGTAAAGCATTCCATGGAACTATCTATCATCGCATTTGTGGACTTATGTAAGATATTCCTAATGTGATGAGTAGATTGGATAGTTAATTTAGGCTAATAATATAACTCCAATCACTATAAAAAAAGACTGCAGTATTCAATGCATGAGTGTGTAGTGGCAAAGAGAAGGTCTAGGCTATATCAGATACATTTCTTCTCCTTTCTTTCTGTGATAATAGACACATGACATGCTTTTCTAATACACCTTATATGACTGGAGACATTAGCAGAATATTTTTTTTAATATGACAAAAATCATAGGGTAGTATAGGCCTATAGGCTACTACTGACAGTTATAACAGATCAATACCAACGACCTTGCCTACAACCATCTCATCTAGGCCCTATGAAAAGGGGAGACACACATTTTACAATATGATATCCATCTAACCTGGAGGATTAAATGATTGTCCAAGAACAACGTTTCAAGTGGCACAGCCCAATGATAAAGAGTGGATAGTCAACACTACAGTCCCTGGTTCAAATCCAGGCTGAATCAGATCCGGCCGTGATTGGGAGTCCCATAGGGAGGTGCACAATTGGCGCAGTGTCTTCCGGGTTTGGCCGGGGTAGGCTGTCATTGTAAATGAGAATTTGTTCTTAACGGACTTGCCTAGTTAAATAAATATGGACGATACTCTACGCTGGTGCCAATAAGATAGGCTACAGATGCACAGACCTTTGACTCCCTTCACCTCCCCACACATCTTCCTCTTGTGTTTAGCTGATAGGAGTGGAACCCAGTAGGCTCGTCTGCTGCAATTCGTGGCAAGGATCAACAAGTTGTGTGTTCCCAAGATGGAGTTCTGCACACCACTGTTGAACTGCACTGTTATTTGTCTGTTCGTGGTTCGGCCCGCCTATTAGCTTGCACGATTCCATTCTCCTTCGACCTCTCCTATCAACTGGATGTTTTCTGTTTGTCGCACCATTCTAGGTAAAATCTAGACACTGTCGTGCGTGAAAAGACCAGGAGATCAGCCATTTCTGAGATACTAGATATGGCACACCTGGCACCGACAATCATACCACGCTCAAAGTCCATTAAGTCACTCATTTAGCCCATTCTAACATTCAATCGAGCAGTAACAGTATGCCCTGATGCCTGTCTGCCTGCTTTATGTAGCAAGCCATGGCCACGTGACTCACTATCTGTAGGAGCGATCCATTTCCGTGAATGGTGTACCTAACAAACTGGCCAGTGACTGTATATTCCTCATAATCAAATCAAATCCAATTTTATTTGTCTCATTCTCTGAACAGGTGTAGACCTTACCATGAAATGCACACTTACAAGTCCTTAACCAACAATGCAGTTCAAGAAAGAGAAAATATGTACTCAATAAACTAAAGTAAAAATAGTAAAATAAAAAGTAACACAATAAAGAGGCTATATACAGGGGGTACCGGTAGCGAGTCAATGTGCAGGGGTACCGGTAGCGAGTCAATGTACATGTAGGTAGGGGTAAAGTGACTATGCATAGATAATAAACAGCGAGGAGCAGCAGTGTAAAAAAAAGGGAGGGGGACATGTCAATGTAAATAGTCCGGGTGGACATTTAATTAATTGTTCAGCAGTCTTATGGCTTGGAGGTAGAAGCTGTTAAGTACTTGGCACTCCGGTACCACTTGCCGTGGTGGCAGAGAGAACAGTCTATGATTTGGGTGACTGGAGACCTTGAACATTTTTGGGCTTTCCTCTGACACCGCCTAGTATATAGGTTCTGGATGGCAGGAAGCCCTGGCCCCAGTGATGTACTGGGCCGTACGCACTACCGTCTGTAGCACCTTACGATCAGCTGCCGAGCAGTTGCCATACTAGGCGGTTGATACAACCGGTCAGGATGTTCTCAATGGTGCAGCTGTGGAACGTTTTGAGGATCTGGGGACCCATGCCAAATCTTTTCAGTCTCCAGAGGGGGAAGATTAGTTGCGGTGCCATCTACACGACCGTCTTGGTGTGTTTGGACCATGATAGTTTGTCGGTGATGTGGACACCAAGAAACCTGAAACTCTCGACCCGCTTCATTACAGCCCGTCAATGTTAATGGGGGCCTGTTCGGCATATTTAGCTCTATTAAATAAAAATGCAAATCAGAAGCTGGAGAGAAGGCATTTTGTAACACACAATTCCATTGCACCACTGCTATTGACCTACATTTTGTCTGACTTGCAAAGTGGCTTTATGATTTCTGTAAAGCAATTTTGTGACAGCAGGCATGAACATAAACATACAAAATGTTGTGAATCAGTCAATCTTAAAACAGTATGTGTGGCCAAGCTGGGCAGTTGTATTGAGGTCATGTGATAATGAAGTGTCCAACCCAGAATGCTCAGTGAAGACATGACACTAGGAAATAGGAAATAAAATAGAAGAAACATTTTGAAATAGATGAAACATTTTGAAATAGATATCTCAAAGCTACCATATTTACTGTATATTATGCATTGGTGAATAACTAGTTCTGCTGTCCAAAAGTCCTATTGTTTATCATAAACATTATAAACACAGGTTCAAATAGGCATCTTAATCTCAGAGAAGCAGACATTGTGTGGATTGTCTGAGCTGTGACTGACATAACATCTGATGAATGTGTCTTATCCGGCATACAGTTTTCAGTCTACCCACACACCTTGTAAGTCTTGCTGAACATTTTCAACTAAATGAAGACTGAGAGAAGAATCATTGGCAGAAGTCCTTATTTCAGATGGTACCCCGACACTTAATCTATTGATATGCACAGTCTCAGTAGATCCCTTGACAGGGGCAGCAGTGACGCTGGTGCATAAGAGACATTGGGGCAGGGTATTTCTGATTATTGTGAAGCTAGAGAGGGGGGAAAGCTGGGTAGACTTCAGACACCACGGCCTGCGTCCAAAATGGCACTCTATTTCCTACATAGTGCACTACTTTTTACAGGGCCCATAGGGAATAGGGTGCCATTTGGGATATAGCCCTGTCTCTCTCTCTCTCTCTGAAGCCTGAGGACCTCACCAGCCTTAGCCAACACTCAATACACCTAGATTGTTACAACATTATTTTTTTTTAATTCTTCAAGCTCTGTCATGTTGGTTGTTAATCATTGCTAGACAGCCATGTTCAAGTCTTGCCATAGATTTTCAAGGTGAATTAAGTCAAAACTGTAACCCGGACCCATACAAATCAGTAGGGCTAGACAATCTGGACCCTCTCTTTCTAAAATTATCTGCCGCCATTATTGCAACCCCCATTACTAGTCTGTTCAACCTCTCTTTTTTTTATCGTCCGAGATTCCTAAAGATTGGAAAGCTGACATGGTCATCCCCCTCTTCAAAGTGGGTGACACTCTAGACCCAAACTCTTACAGACCTATATCCATCCTGTCCTGCCTTTCTAAAGTCTTTGAAAGCCAAGTTAACAAACAGATCACTGACCATTTTGAATCCCACAGTACCTTCTCCACTGTGCAATCCGGTGGTCACGGGTGCACCTCAGCCACGCTCAAGGTACTAAACGATATCATATAACCTCCATCGATAAGAGACAGTACTGTGCAGCCGTCTTCATCGACCTGGCCAAGGCTTTCGACTCTGTCAATCATCGCATTCTTATCGGCAGACTCAATAGCCTTGGTTTCTCAAATGACTGCCTCGCCTGGTTCACCAACTACTTCTCAGATAGAGTTCAGTTTGTCAAATCGGAGTGCTTGATGTCCGGACCTCTGGCAGTCTCTATGGGGGTGCCACAGGGTTCAATTCTTGGGCCAACTCTTTTCTCTGTATATATCAATGATGTCGTTCTTGCTGCGGCTGATTCATTGTTCCACCTCTATGCAGACGACACCATTCTGTATACATCTGGCCCTTCTTTGGACACTGTGTTAACTAACCTCCAAATGAGCTTCAATGCCATACAACACTCCTTCCGTGGCCTTCAACTGCTCTTAAACGCTAGCAAAACTAAATGCATGCTCTTCAACCGATCGCTGCCAGCACCCACCCACCCGACTAACATCACTACTCTGGACGGTTCTGACCTAGAATATGTGGACAACTACAAATACCTAGGTGGCTAGACTGTATCTCCAATCCAAAATTAAATCTGGAATTGGCTTCCTATTTCACAACAAAGCCTCCTTCACTCACGCTGCCAAACATACCCTCGTAAAACTGACTATCCTACCAATCCTCGACTTCGGCGATGTCATCTACAAAATAGCCTCCAACACTCTACTCAGCAAACTGGATGCAGTCTATCACAGTGCCATCCATTTTTGTCACCAAAGCCCCATATACCACCCACCACTGGGACCTGTATGCTCTCGTCGGCTGGTCCTCTCTACACATCCGTCGCCAGACCCGCTGACTCCAGGTCACCTATATTTCTTTGCTAGGTAAAGCTCCGCCTTAGCTCACTGGTAACAACACCTACCCGTACCACTCACTCCAGCAGATATATCTCACTGGTCATCCGCAAAGCCAACACCTCCTTTGGCCGCCTGTCCTTACAGTTCTCTGCTGCCAATGACTGGAACGAATTGCAAAAATTGCTGAATTTGGAGACCTATATATCCCTCACTAACTTTAAGCATCAACTATCTGAGCAGCTCACCGATCGCTGCAGCTGTACACAACCCATCTGTAAATAGCCCATCCAACTACCTACCTAATCCCCATATTGTTTTTATTTACTTTTTTTTGCTCTTTTGCAGACCAGTATTTCTACTTGCAGATCTACAAATGCACATCTATCACTCCAGTGTTAATTAGCTAAATTGTAATTACTTTGCTACTATGGCCTATTCATTGCCTTAACTCCCTTATATTACCTCATTTGCACTCACTGTATATAAACTTTTTGTTTTATGTTTTTCTACTGTATTATTGACTGTATGTTTTGTTTATTCCATGTGTAACTAGGGGCGGCAGGGTAGCCTAGTGGTTAGAGCATTGGACTAGTAACCGAAAGGTTCAAACCTCCGAGCTGACAAGGTACAAATCTTTCGTTCTGCCCCTGAACAGGCAGTTAACCCACTGTTCCTAGGCGATCATTGAAAATAAGAATTTGTTCTTGACTGACTTGCCTAGATGACTAAAGGTAAAATAAAATAAACTCTGTGTTGTTGTACGTGTCTAATTGCTATACTTTATCTTGTCCAGGTCGCAGTTGCAAATGAGAACTTGTTCTCAACTAGCCTACCTGTTTAAATAAAGGTGAAATAAAATACAGTTTAAAAAAATGTCTTGTGGTTGAGTACCTACAATGTTGTTGATCCATCCTCAGTTTTATCCAATCACAGCCAATAAACTCTGTAACGGTTTTAAAATCTCCATTGGCCTCATGGTGAAATCCCTGAGTGCTTTCCTTCCTCTCCGGCAACTGAGTTAGGAAGGACGCCTGTATATTTGTAGTGACTGGGTGTATTGATATAATTAATAACTGCACCATGCTCAAGAGGACAAGGTCTGCTTTTTTGAAACTTTACCCATTTACCAATAGGTGCCCTTCTTTGCGAAGCATTGGAAAACCTCCTTGGTCTTTGTGGTTGAATCTGTGTTTGAAATTCACTGCTTTGTGGGGTCTAGAGATGAGGTCGTCATTCAAATATAATTTTAAACACTATTATTGCACACAGAGTAAGTTCATGCAACTTATTATGTGACTTGTTAAGCAGATGTTTATTCCTGAACTTATTTAGGCTTGCCATAACAAAGGAGTTGAATAGTTATTGACTCAAGACATTTCAGCTTTAAATGTTGTATTCATTTGTAAACATTTATAAAAACATAATTCCACTTTGACATTATGGGGTATTGTATGTACAGTTGAAGTCGGAAGTTTCCACACACTTATTTTGGAGTCGTTAAAACTAATTTTTCAACCACTTCACAAATGTCTTGTTAACAAACTATATTTTTGGCAAGTCGGTTATCTACTTCGTGCATGACACAAGTACTTTTTCTGACAATTTACAGACAGATTATTTCACTTATAATTCACTGTATCACAATTCCAGTGGGTCAGAAGTTTACATACACTAAGTTGACTGTGCCTCTAAACAGCTTGGAAAATTCGAGAAAATGATGTCATGGCTTTAGAAGCTAATGTTAGGCTAATTGACATCATTTGAGTCAATTAGAGATGTACCTGTGGATGTATTTCAAGGCCTACCTTCAAACTCAGTGCCTCTTTGCTTGACATCATGGGAATACCATAAGAAATAAGCAAAGACCTCAGAAAAACAATTGTAGACCTCCACAGGTCTGGTTCATCCTTAGGAGCAATTTCCACCATGGGACCACACAGCCGTCATACCGCTCAGGAAGCAGACGCGTTCTGTCTCTTAGAGATGAACGCACTTTGGTGCAAAAAGTGCAAGTCAATCCCAGAACAACAGCAAATGACCCTGTGATGATGCTGAGGAAACAGGTACAAAAGTATCTATATCCACAGTAAAATGAGTCCTATATCGACATAACCTGAAAGGCCGCCCAGCAAGTAAGAGGCCACTGCTCCAATACTGCCATAAAAAAGCCAGACTACCGTTTGCAACTGCACATGGGGACAAAGATAAAAACTTTTTGGAGAAATGTCCTCTGGTCTGATGAAACAAAAATATATATTTTTGGCCATAATGACCATCGTTATGTTTGAGGAAAAGGGGGAGGCTTGCAAGCCGAAGAACACCATCCCAACCATGAAGCACGGGGGTGGAGGCATCATGTTGTGGGGGTGCTTTGCTGCAGGAGGGACTGGTGCACTTCACAAAATAGATGGCATCATGAGGAATGAAAATTATGTGGATATCTTGAAGAAACATCTCAAGACATCAGTCAAGAAGTGAAAGCTTGGTTGCAAATGTGTCTTCCAAATGGACAGTGACCCCAAGCATACTTCCAAAGTTGGCACAACAAAGTCAAGGTATTGGAGTGGCCATAACAAAACCCTGACCTCAATCCTATGGAACATTTGTGAGCAGAACTGAAAATGTGTGTGTGAGCAAGGAGGCCTACAAACCTGACTCAGTTACACCAGCTCTGTCAGGAGGAATGGGCCATAATTCACCAAACTTATTGTGGGAAGCTTGTGGAGGTCCACCCGAAACATTTGACCCAAGTAAACAATTTAAAGGCAATGCTACCAAATACTAATTGAGTGTATGTAAACTTCTGACCTACTGGGAATGTGATGAAATAAATAAAAGCTGAAAGAAATACTTCTCTATTATTATTATTCTTACATTTTACATTCTTAAAATAAAGTGGTGATCCTAACTGACCTAAGACAATTTTTATTTGGATTAAATGTCAGGAATGGTGAAAAACTGATTTTAAATGTATTTGGCTAAGGTGTATGTAAACTTCCGACTTCAACTGTATACAAGTGACACATCATCTCAATCCATTTTAAATGCAGGCTGTAACACAACAAAATGTGGAAAAAGTCAAGGGGTGTGAATACTTTCTGAAGGCACTGTTTATACTGTCTTCAAGTCAAGGCTCATCTTATATAACTACTGCTGTACACACCTTTTCTATACATATACTGTCCATAATGTCTATAGACACCATCATATACATATATATTTATATTCCCGGACTCTGACATTGCTTGTTCTAATATTTCTACATTTCTATTGTTTTATTTGTGGATTTGCATGTATTGTTTGTGTTGATAGGCATCACTGCACTGCTGGAGCTAGGAACATAAGCATTATTTATTTATTTTTGATTTGATGATCCTCTGCCATATTAGAAGTCTGAGGTTAGGCTTAACCTCATAAATCACTGGTGTCAGACGCAGCCATAAACAGCAACCTTGAGAGGCAGGCCGGGTCTCAGCTGGGCTCCCTGAGGAGGAGCTGAGGCCTGGATGATTATATATCTACAGATGATGTTGACGGAGGATTCCTGCATGTGGCGGAGATGAACATGAACACAACGCTGATGTATTCCACATTCGATGACACTGTTCAGAGGGTGGCGAGCCTCCTAAATTATACATGAAAAGGCCACAGAGGAATTTGTTTGGTGAATTCTCCATCTCTCTTCTATTCTCTCTCTTGTTTGTTTGTTTGTTTGACCTTTATTTAACTAGGCAAGTCAGTTAAGAACAAATTATTATTTTCAATGACGGCCTAGGAACAGTGAGTTAACTGCCTGTTCAGAGGCAGAACAACAGATTTGTACCTTGTCAGCTTTGGGATTTGAACATGCAACCTTCCGGTTACTAGTCCAATGCTCTAACCACTAGGCTACCCTGCCGCCCCGTCTCTCTCTCGCTTCTATTCTCTCTCTCGCTGTCAGTTAATCACGTGTTCAGGAATAACAGAATGCTCAATGTAGTTTGCATCCCTGTGTCCCAAGGGGATACTTGGTCAAGCCCACATCCCCCACAAAATAAGTCAATGTAGGCTACAGGATGGTTTCAATCAAACTTTCCCCACATCTGAAAATAAATCAGTGATTATATGGAGATCCATCAAAATGTGCAGCAGAATGATGTTTTCAGACCTAGCGAACAATACTATGAGACATTAGCACAATACATTGCCGATATATCAATCTACACATAAAACCAGACTCTGTGCATTAATAAAATACAAGTATGACCACTCTGTCTAAATCACAATAAATAAGCTGTGGTGGAGCGGGCACAGTCATATTCAAACACTCAATGTTTCTCAACTATCAACAACACAATAATATAATCTATCTACACATTACTTATATGCATGATAAGCTCATGGTCAAATTAAATCAAAAAAGGAGAACAACACAGTCCAAGAGGATACTGATGTTCAGGCAGCTCATTGACAATTGGAAAGTCAAATGCATAAGGAACAACGCACCAATTAAACACAAAGGAATCCATTCACGAAAATGTGGTACATTTACAGATTTATGCAAATCAAGCTTTCACACGGGCTCCGTACATTTGTTAACTTGATGTTGCCCGAGGCTGTAGACAGCTCCACACACGAATGGAAAGGAGGGAGTCGGACCAGCCCACTGCTCAGCACTCTGCACACGAAGGATGGGAGCCTGCGTGCCTGCTGCAGCTAGCACAGGGACCATTGATCTATCTTGCTCTTCCTCACAGAACAATAGAGGAAACGGTGGTGCCTGTCTATTATCAATGCAGGTCCAGGGATGACTGAGATAAGAGTCTTATACCAAACATTAGGTTGTTTGTAGTACCATTATATCAAACTGGGCTGCTCTGCTCTATTTCATAACATCGGCCATTAACATACATCTGCCAATAATATTTGTTTCTAAGGGGGGCGGTCTTAGGGGGATGTCATTACTTTTCAAAGACAGGGATATAGAATAATATATTATATTGGGTGCACCCAATACGGGTAGTTTTTTTTGTCTGATTCTTTTTCAAAGGCAGCTGGTGTATAATCTAAAAGAAAGCAGTTTCATGGTTTTACATATGGTCTTTCATAACATGGATTCATAAAACCATTACACTCTCACGAAAAGACAAATGCTGAAATAATGATGCTCTTGGTTTGACGCTCGCAAGGAGCAGCAAAGGAATTCATCTGACAGCCTGACAACATAATCGATGCATTGTCTGCCGAAATTAGTCGACATACAGCTTACAGTGTCTTAACCTTTTTTTTTTTACATTCAAACTTGGGCATGTTTTGGTGTAATTCAAGTCATGCACTGTGGAGGTATAATCAGGTTATTTCACACTAGTTGTCATTCACAATGCTAAGCTGAATTATTGATAAAAGCATATTTTATTTATGACTGTTTTCCCATGCCACCTAAAAGTTCACAGAAGCCCTAGCTCTGGCAGAGACAGAGCTGCCAAGGCACCTCACAGAGACAAAGATGCTTTCATCTCTGTTACATGCGGAGGGAGCAGAGGGGTTGTGGGTCCATGTTAGCAGACATCATTATTAATATATAGTATCGGCTGAGATCTTCAAGCATCAAATTCCTGAAGCGGGTCATGCAGTGCTTGTACATAGACAGTGGAATAATAACTACGTTCATCTGTAAATAATCTCAGTACACCAAACGAAAACATGGTTTGAAGGTGCCTTTGGAGGCTAAAAGCTACATGCAGCTCTCACATTTCAAAGGATACATTTAGCCTAATTAACTCAATTCATCCTAATGGATATGGACTCCGGCAAGCTAGAAATAGGATCACCGTCAGACAAACTTAGAAATGTACAGAATATCTACTGTAAATGAACATCTAATACAGTGTGTTGTTTAATGTAGCAGAATGTAAAAACGTGAAGAAATATGTAAACATGATAGTTTCTCATGTAGTTATTCAAATAGATAAAATGACTCTCATTCTAGTTCTGTGGTTATACTAAATCAACACTTAGCGATTCATAATGATTCATACTGTATCTGAGGAATATTTTGTTTACAGTATTGCAACTTCTCTGACTAATGGTCTGACAAAATAAAAACATATACCACAATGGTAGTCATTTCATCAAAGAGTCCCCCCCCCCCACATTAAAACTGGTTGCCATAGTGATGGCAGGCATAGAGCAGCATGATGGAAATAATTTGAGAATTTATTCAGAGAAAGATGACATGCTCAGACTCGTAGGAATGGGAAAAGAGGTGCTCTTGATTTTCCTCTGAATCAAAATAATAGTTGATCAAAATTCACATCCAATTGAAAAAATGCCTTAAAAAGGTGTGCAGGCCCATCATCAATGAGAGTGCATCAAAATAGATATGTTGCGTAACTATGCTACTGTGTTTATGACATTCAGACACACTATCAGAGTTATTTATACAGTAATAAATTGTTGGATTCCAGGGGAATATTTTTATGTGACCCTCCAGTAATTAACAGTGCAGGTTAAAGTACCCAATTGTCATACTTGAGTAAAAGTCTAGATTACTTAGAGTTGAAAATAAAAGTCCCCCAGTAAAATACTACTTGAGTAAAATCAAAACATATTTGGTTTTAAAAGTAAAAGTCTAAATTATTTTAATTTCCATATATTAAGCAAACCATTAGATTTTTTTCCTATTTTTTGTTTGTTTACGGATAGCCAGGGGCACGCCCCAACACTCAGACATCATTTACAAACTACGCTGTGTGTTTAGTGAATCTGCCAGATCAGAGGCATTAGGGATGACCAGGGATGTTCTCTTGAAGTATGTGAATTTGACAATTTTACTGTCCTGTTACTGTACTTTTGGGTGTCAGGGAAAAGGTATGGAGTAAAAAGTACATATTTTTTTAGGAATGTAGTGAAGTAAAAGTTGTCAAAGTTGTCAAAGATAACTTTGCATCCCGCAAAGGCAGAGGTGTTGCTAACATTTACGTTAGCAAATTTCAATTTACAAAAAATAAAATGACGTTTTCGTCTTTTGAGCTTCTCGTCATGAAATCTACGCAGCCTACTCAATCACTTTTTATAACTACTGTTTACAGGCCTCCTGGGCCATATACAGCATTCCTCATTGAGTTCCCTGAAGATAATATTCAAATTTTTGTTGACTTTAATATTCACATGCAAAGGTCCACAGACCCACTCCAACGACTATTGGACCACCATTTTATTATGTTTGCAATTGCAACAAATAATCTGCTCAGACTCCATCCAAGGAACATCGTGCTATAAATTCACAGACAACAAAGATTCCTTGATGTCCTTCCAGACTCCCTCTGTCTACCCAAGGACGTCAGAGGACAAAAATCATTTAACCACCTAACTGAGGGACTCAATTTAACCTTGCGCAATACCCTAGATGCAGTTGCACCCCCAAAAACTAAAAACATTTCTCATAAGAAACTAGCTCCCTGGTATACAGAAAATACCCGAGCTCTGAAAAAAGCTTCCAAAAAATTGGAACGGAAATAGCGCCACACCAAACTGGAAGTCTTCCGACTAGCTTGGAAAGACAGTACCGTGCAGTATCGAAGAGCCCTTACTGCTGCTCGATCATCCTATTTTTCCAACTTAATTGAGGAAAATAAGAACAATCAGAAATTCCTTTTTGATACTGTCGCAAAGCTAACTAAAAAGCAGCATTCCCCAAGAGAAGATGGCTTTCACTTAAGCAGTAAAATTAATGAACTTCTTTGAGGAAAAGATCATGATTATTAGAAAGCAAATTACAGACTCCTCTTTAAATCTGCGTATTCCTTCAAAGCTCAGTTGTCCTGAGTCTGCACAACTCTGCCAGGACCTAGGATCAAGAGAGACACTCAAGTGTTTTAGTACTATATCTCTTGACACAATAATGAAAATAAACACGGCCTCTAAACCTTCAAGCTGCATACTGGACCCTATTCCAACTAAACTACTGAAAGAGCTGCTTCCTGTGCTTGGCCCTCCTATGTTGAACATAATAAACGGCTCTCTATCCACCGGATGTGTACCAAACTCACTAAAATTGGCAGTAATAAAGCCTCTCTTGAAAAAGCCTTGACGCAGAAAATATATTTTTTAAACTATCGGGCTATATCGAATCTTCCATTCCTCTCAACATTTTTAGAAAAGGCTGTTGCACAGCAACTCGCTGCCTTCCTGAAGACAAACAATGCATACGAAATGCTTCAGTCTGGTTTTAGACCCCATCATAGCACTGAGACTGCACTTGTGAAGGTGGTAAATTACCTTTTAATGGCATCAGACCGAGGCTTTGCATCTGTCCTCGTGCTCCTAGACCTTAGTGCTGCTTTTGGCCTGGTTTAGATCTTATTTGTCGGAAAGATATCAGTTTGTCTCTGAATGGTTTGTCCTCTGACAAAATCAACTGTAAATTTCAAGGTTCCGTTTTAGGACCACTATTGTTTTCACTATATATTTTACCTCTTGGGGATGTCATTCGAAAACATAATGTTAACTTTCACTGCTATGCGGCTGACACACAGCTGTACATTTCAATGAAACATGGTGAAGCCCCAAAAATCCCTCGTTAGAAGCCTGTGTTTCAGACATAAGGAAGTGGATGGCTGCGAACGTTCTACTTTTAAACTCGGACAAAACAGAGAAGCTTGTTTTAGGTTCCCAGAAACAAAGAGATCTATTGAATCTGACAATTAATCTTAATGGTTGTACAGTCGTCTCAAATAAAACTGTGAAGGACCTGGACCCTGATCTCTCTTTTGACGAACATATCAAGAATGTTTCAAGGACAGCTTTTTTTCCATCTAGGTAACATTGCAAAAATCTGAAACTTTCTGTCCAAAAATAATGCAGAAAAATTAGTCCATGCTTTTGTTACTTCTAGGTTAGTCTAGTGCAATGCTCTACTTTCCGGCTCCTCGGATAAAGCACTAAATAAACTTAACTTAAGTACTAAATATGGCTGCTAGAATCCTGACTAGAACCCAAAAATGTCATCATATTACTCCAGTGCTAGCCTCCTGACACGGGCTTCCTGTCAAGGCAAGAGCTGATTTCAAGGTTTTACTGCTAACCTACACCATAATTTGCAAATAAATTCATAAAACATCTCTACAGTGATTTTTTTGGATTTTTTTCTCATTTTGTCTGTCATAGTTGAAGTGTACCTATGATGAAAATTACAGGCCTCTCATCTTAAGTGGGAGAACTAGCACAATTGGTGGCTGACTAAATACTTTTTTGCCCCACTGTATTTGAAAAGACCGGCTGAACTTCTGCCTGCTTTGTTGTGATTGAGTTTCGCCCTGCCTGGTGACATCAACGGTCGGTAAATTAGTTAATAGACCAATAAGAAAGAGTGTTCCAAACCTCTCTTCCAATAACAGCTAGTTTTCCCCTCCCCACTCAGACCACTCCCAGACAGTCCTAGATAAATTATTGCTTGAGAAATTGGTCTTTGCTAAGAAGCTGTGTTTCTTTTTGACAATTTTAATTGGAAACAATCACACTAAGGTACATAATTGTTACTCAGAAATGATTTGATATTGAGATTAAAAAATATATTTTAATACTGGCATATTCAGTTTTGTAAGTCTATAGAATGGATTGACGTGGTCTTCCAATTTCAAGAGTGGTGAACATTAGTTGAGACATTAAAAGGTGAGAAAATAGGAATATCATCAGATCAATATTTATCTAAGACTGATTCAAAACAGTTTAATTGTGTTGTGATCTTGTCCCCTGAATAATCAACATGCACTATCCTGTTAAGCCTAAGGACATGCTTCCTAAACAGAACATTCCAACTGATCAACAAGATATGAACCACTGATCTAAAGCACCAGCTACTCCCTCCCAAAAACAATCTTCTAGCCTGACCTGTTGGCCTGTTTTTACAAGTCAGTATGAATGGAACTGCAGGCCAAGTTTAAAGGAAAGCATGAATCCCTGTCATTCCCACAAATGTTGGCTCTGAATGTGAAACTGTGAGAAGACTACTCACCCGCGCCAGAGTCATGCAGGGACATTCTACTCTGTACTATTATCTTTAAAAAGTCGCACTACCTTCTCTCTAAATCTTTAATGAACCACATTCAATGCGCCCACGGCAACTATGCTACAGTTTTTAATAGCAACGCAAGGCAGATTCAGTTATTCAAAGAGGTACCAACATTCAAAGGCTCAGTTATTCACAAGGTAAACACATTTAAATCAAATCAAATGTTATTGGTCACATACACGTGTTTAGCAGATGTTATTTCGGGTGTAGCGAAATGCTTGTGCTTCTAGCTCTAACAGTGAAGTAATATCTAACAGTTTCACAACATATACCCAAAACTCTAAGTAAGGAATTGATTAAGTATGTATATATACACATATATACATATATATACACATATATATATACACATATACACATATACACATATACACACACACACACACACACACACACACACACACACACACACACACACATACATACATACATACATACATACATACATACATACATACATACATACATACATACATACATACATACATACATACATACATACATACATACATACATACATACATACATACATACATACATACATACATACATACATACATACATACATACATACATACATACATACATACATACATACATACATACATACATGTCAGAGCAGCATTAGACTAAGATACAGTGGCATAGTATAGAATACAGTATATACATATGAGATGCATGATGCAATATTTACAAACAATTAAAGTGACTAAGATAACATAGAATAGTATAGAGTACAGTTTACACATGAGATGAGTATTGCAAGATACAGAAACATTATGTATGTGATGTGCTGTAGATGGCGGTTTAACAGTCAGTGGTGTAGTATAGAATACAGTATATACATATGAAATGGGTGATACAATATGTAAACACAATTTCAAAGTGACTACGATACCGTAGAATAGTGTGTGCAAGCAGCCGCCTCTGATGTGCTAGTGATGGCTGTTTAGCAGTCCGATGGCCTTGAGATTGAAAAACAGTTTCTGTCTCTCTGTCCCAGCTTTGTTGCACCTGTACTGACCTCACCTTCTGGATGATAGCGGGGTGAACAGGCAGTGGCTCGGGTGGTTGATGTCAAGGACATTATTATCTTTTTGTCCTTCCTATGGAATCTGGTGCTGTAGGTGTCCAGGGGGGAGGGAAGTTTGCCCCCGGTAATATAATTTAGTGTATGTTTCAATGTTCTTTAATGTTCTCTTAAGCACAGCAAATTAGTAACATATGTGTATGAATTGGATTTGTAATATACCATACAAATATTTGTTTTGAGTAAACACTGTATATATTTTTTTAATACAGTGCCTTAAGAAAGTATTCAGACCCCTTGACATTTTGTTACAGCCTCATTCTAATATGTATATAAAAAAAAAGAAAACCTAATCAAGTTACAAACAATACCCCATAATGACCCTTTACTCAGAACTTTGTTGAAGGACATTTTTTCAACGATTAAAGCATCAAATCTTATTGGGTATGACGCTACAAGCGTGGCACACCTAGTGTCCTGTTGGAAGGTGAGCATTCGCCACAGGCTGAGGTCCTGAGCGCTCTGGAGCAGTTTTGTCAAGAATCTCGCTGTACATTGCTCATCTTTGCCTCTATTCTGACTACTCTCCCTGCCGCTGAAAAACATCCCCACAGCGTGATGCAGCCACCACCATGCTTCACCGTAGGGATGGTGCCAGGTTTCCTCCAGACGTGAAGCTTGACATTCAGGCCAAATAGTTCAATCTTGGTTTCATCAGACCAGAGAATCTGGTTTCTCGTGGTCTGAGAGTCTTTAGGTGCCTTTTTGTGGAGTGCTGCAGAGATGGTTGTCCTTCTGGAAGGTTCTTCAATCACCGCAGAGGAACTCAAGAGCTCTGTCAGAGTGAGAATCAGGTACTTGGTCACCCTGACCAAGGCCCTTCTCCCCAAATTGCTCAGTTTGGCCGGGCAGCCAGCTATAGGAAGAATCTTGATTCCAAACATCTTCTATTTAAGAATGATGGAGGCCACTGTGTTCTTGGGCACCTTCATTGCGGCAGATTTTTGTCGGTACCCTTCCCCAGACCTGTGCCTCAACACAATCCTGTCTCGGAACTCTACGGACATTCCTTAGACCTCATGGCTTGGTTTTTCTCTGACATGCACTGTCAACTGTGGGACCTTATATAGACAGGTGTGTGCCTTTCCCAATCATTTCCAACCAATTGAATTTACCACAGGTGGACTCCAATCAAGTTCTAGAAATGCACCTGGATGCAATTTTGAGTCTCATCACAAACGGGCTGAATAGTTAGGTAAAGAAGATATGTATGTATGTCAGTTGAAGTCGGAAGTTTACATACACTTAGGTTGGAGTCATTAAAACTTGTTTTTAACCACTCCACAAATGTAATGTTAACAAACAATAGTTTTGGCAAGTCGGTTAGGACATCTACTTTGTGCATGACACAAGTAATTTTTCCAACAATTGTTTACAGAGATTATTTCACTTAATCACAATTCCAGTGGGTCAGAAGTTTAGATACACTAAGTTGACTGTGCCTTCAAACAGCTTGGAAAATTCCAGAAAATTATGTCATGGCTTTAGAAGCTTCTGATACGGAGTTAAAATCTATTTGGCTAAGGTGTATGTAAACCGCCGACTTCAACTGTAAAATAAATAATAATTATATATGTAGATAGCACCAGTCAAAGGTTTGGACACACCTACTCATTCAATATGTATTATTTCATAGTTTTGTTGACTTCAATATTATTCTACAATGTAGAAAATAGTCAAATAAAGAAAAAACCTGGAATGAGTAGGTGTGTCCAAATTTTTGACCGGTACTTTATTTCTAATATTTGCAGGATGTAACATATCATACAAAACGGATGACATAGTACACAATTTGACGACGTAGTACCCAAACAACGTGAACCACGTTTGGCCCATGAGCACCACTTTCAAAACTACAGGCTGGAATTATAGAAATGTTTGAGAGTGCATATTTAACTATGTAACAAGACATGTACTAATTAAGTCACATTCCTGTGAGGACAGGTTGCTGACAGATTGCATAGACTAACAGATGGATTAGGGAGGAACAAAATCATTGCCAAGATAAAAGGTAGAGCCCCACTCTTGCCTCACAGATCTCAATCACTTTGCTGGATTGAGTTTGTGTGTGTGGTGTGGTGTGTGGTGTGTTGCACAGAGCTGTCTCAGTGGCTCCTTCCTGTTTGGCAAAAGAGAATGGTTGAGCCACAACAAAGAGGGTATAGCTGGATAACGAGACACGCTGCCATATTCCAACCCACCACTTCATTGGCACAGCATGTCTCCCCAGCTGCTGCCAACACTGACATCCAATTACATGACCTTTGCTATCTAACCCATTTTGATAAGGCATTGAATAATCAGCCTGGCAATTATACCTAAAATCACCATCCGTTAAGACTATTTTTGCTCTCTAAAATGGCACTCAGTATACTACTGCTCGGTAAAGCCTGTATTGTGTCTGTTGAAGAAAATAAATGCACATCCACCAGAGGACTTTTCAGCCATTATCTACAAGGCCCAATAATGTAAGCCTTTGGGTGTTTCACAGTGTCAAAAGCCATTGGAAAACTCCATGCATCTATTATGCTGTAAATTTTGAAACATTCAAGCATGTATTGAGAACCTTATATCGTCTTATTGCCATCTCATAATGATCCTGACTAAATAACAGCCAAAATGCACATCACAGATGCTACAATGTGTTTGCATCAATTTCATATTTACACCAGAAGCTGTATCGGGTCTAACCCTTCCATCCTGACTCAAGTTATTCCCATTTAATAACCAGTCTATATTGGAGTAGACCAGATGTCAGTCTGAAAATCAAGATCAAATCTTACCTTCAGATGTAATAATAAGAGTTTTTGTAGCAAAACTGCAACAGCTGAGCAAGCTTTTAATGGAATATCACAGGCCATAAATCCAACACATCAACCCAAACCGAAGGCAGGTGACATCACATTTCTGTATTCCACGGCAAATCGTGTTAGACAGTACAAAAGAGACAATAGACTTAGTCTTACCTTAAATAAAAGATGTAGGTATGCTGTAGCGAATTCTCTATTCTGTGAAAAAAATATACATGTACCGTAAATGAGCCTGGAGTGAACGATTATTTCCAGAAGCAGTGTAGCAACCAGGGTGTCATATAAAATCAAGCTGAAAGTGACTGTAAAATGTAACCACCAATGAACTCGAGGTGATATAGGTAATAGATATAGGTAATAGAATACAGTGCATTAGATTACTTTTCACTGGGAAGGTCTGTAAAGATTGACCTGTTGGAAATTATAGGTTTTCATTCATCCTTTCGATAATAGTCACAGAAACATGCAAAACAACTGCTGTAAATTGTTCTGTTAAAAGCCAGACCTGCATTTCACGCACACGATATTCAATATGTCACAAAATATACACAGATAATTTCCGACGGGACCTGGACAAGATCGAAAAGCATGCAATCTGAAGGGAGCAATTATTTAGTTGCAACACGAAGACAATCATACGTCAATGAAAACTGTGATCAAACACATGATTTAACTATATGACAGATTGCTAAGGATAATGATCCTCAAGTTGCGGCACTTACCATTCATTTCGTTTTTCAGCCTTTATAAGCAATCACTGATTGTTCAATGATGTCCTTCTCTCTGAGTAACCTAATTAGGCGAACAAATTATACGCTTTTTCTTAAAGAATGTAATTCACTCCATCCATTTAAAAAAAAGCTCCAGTATTGCATTAATACATAATTGATGTGCACCGTAATTAAGATTTGCCTACCCGGCATAGTTGTGTCGCATCCAAAGTGCGCGTTCATAGGCAGTTCTTCCGGATGCTCGTAGAACATTGAGGGTGTTCGATTAATCTCGCCCGGGCGCCCTTGAAGCTGTGTTTTGCATCGGCTGAAAGTTGGTTGCATTCTATTCAAAGCCCACTGCGATCACGGCTTAAAACCAAAGTAACGTAATTAATCACGTGTGTAATTAATAGGATTCTGTGTTTCCCATGCAAAAGTAATTGCTTTATCTGTCTTCCCAATGAAAAATTGTTAGAAAATGGAAATATTTATTTTATGGAAAATAGATGGTGTACGTTTCTGGACGATGCACCATGATGCTGCCTTGACAAAATGACCAAGTGGCACAGATTACTGTTCAATTTGAGAAGGGCGCGCCTCCCTCCACGCTTTCGCCTGTTGGGCCATTGCCTGGTGCCCGGCATTTCAGCATAATCGAATCTGCCCATTGGTGCGCGTCATTTTGACAGCTACATCAGCAACGTGACTTCCCTCAACCAATCATTTCACATGGTTCAAGGAATCAGGAATAGAGTACCACACAGTTTGTCATAATAAAATCCTAGCGGTCCAACAAGGAAATGGTTCCAATCGTTTTTCCCATAGAGCATTTTAGAAGCACTTAAAATAAGGGCTGTGTTTTGTATAGACTTACCTTGGTGTGACATTTTGATAACAGTGTAAATCTCTCTAGGACAAGATTACTTTTATCAATATATTTGCCTGTATTTATCCCCCCCAAAATACATGCTATTTAGCTGCTATCATAAAGAACTACAAATGCAATATTTTTATTTATTTAACTAGGCAAGTTAGTTAAGAACAAATTCTCATTTACAATGACAGCCTACACCAGCCAAACCTGGCCATGCACCGCCCTATTGGACTCTCAATCACAGCCAGTTGAATTACAGCCTGGTTTCGAACCGATGACCCGGCTAGCTGTCTGAATCGCCGTTATCCCAACCAACCTCACTACTCACTGGACCCTTATCTCTCGACTAAGTATGCCTCTCCTTAATGTCAATATGCCTTGTCCATTGCTGTTCTGGTTAGTGTTTATTGGCTTATTTCACTGTAGAGCCTCTAGCCCTGCGCATTATACCTTATCCAACATTTCAGGTCCATCACCCACACATGCGATGACATCACCTGGTTTCAATTATGTTTCTAGAGACAATATCTCTCTCATCATCACTCAATACCTAGGTTTACCTCCACTGTATTCACATCCTACCATACCTTTGTCTGTACATTATACCTTGAAGCTATTTTATCGCCCCCAGAAACCTCCTTTTACTCTCTGTTCCGGACGTTCTAGATGACCAATTCTCATAGATTTTAGCCGTACCCTTATCCTACTCCTCCTCTGTTCCTCTGGTGATGTAGAGGTGAATCCAGGCCCCGCAATGCCTAGCTCCACTCCTATTCCCCAGGCACTCTCTTTTGATGACTTCTGTAACCGTAATAGCCTTGGTTTCATGCATGTTAACATTAGAAGCCTCCTCCCTAAAGTTTGTTTTGTTCACTGCTTTACCACACTCTGCCAACCCGGATGTTCTAGCCGTGTCTGAATCCTGGCTTAGGAAGACCACCAAAAATTCTGAAATCTCCATCCATAACTACAACATTTTCAGACAAGATAGAACGGCCAAAGGGGGCGGTGTTGCAATCTACTGCAAAGATAGCCTGCAGAGTTCTGTCCTACTATCCAGGTCTGTACCCAAACAAATTGAACTTCTACTTTTAAAAATCCACCTCTCTAAAAACAAGTCTCTCACCGTTGCCGCCTACTATAGACCACCCTCTGCCCCCAGCTGTGCTCTGAACGCCATATGTGAACTGATTGCCCCCCATCTATCTTCAGAGCTCGTGCTACTAGGCGACCTAAACTGGAACATGCTTAACACCCCAGCCATCCTACAATCTAAGCTTGATGCCCTCAATCTCACACAAATTATCAATGAACCTACCAGGTACCACCACAAAGCCGTAAACAGGGGAACCCTCTTAGATATCATCCTAACCAACTTGCCCTCTAAATACACCTATGCTGTTTTCAACCAAGATCTCAGCGATCACTGCCTCATTGTCTGCATCCGTAATGGGTCAGCGGTCAAACGACCTCCACTCATCCCTGTCAAACGCTCCCTGAAACACTTCAGCGAGCAGGCCTTTCTATTCGACCTGGCCGGGGTACCCTGGAAGGATATTGATCTCATCCCGTCAGTAGAGGATGCCTGTTTTTTTTATTTAAATGACTTCCTCACCATCTTAAATAAGCATGCCCCATTCAAAAAATTTGGAACCAGGTACAGATATAGCCCTTGGTTATCTCCGGACCAGACTGCCCTTAACCAACACAAAAACATCCTATAAGTTGAGTTTGAGTTTATTTTTACAGGGACAGTGTACATTAATCAACGTTTCAGTAAAAGTGCCGGTTTTAGCCAGCCAGCTAATTTTCAACCGCAGTCCCTGGGCAGGTTATTAAAAACAATTACAATATAGACAATAGCAACATAGAACAAGCAAGACATAGCAACATAGGACAAGCAAGACATAGCATACAGACAGAGCAAGATAGGACAAGCAAGACGTAGCATACAGACAGAGCAACATAGAACAAAAAGCAGCAAGACAAAATTCATAAAAGCAACAAAGTGTTTCCACACCTCACAAGCTACAGACAACAGACAACATGGAAAGCGGCAACACACAGCTAGGGACCATGTTCACAAATCTGATTGACCATTAGCCATGTCTTCAAGTATTTTGAGAAAGTGTGATATGTGGTGCAGTTATGTGTGTCTGGTGGCAGTGTATTCCAGACATGGGAAGCTCTCACAGAGAATGCAGATTTACAAAGGTGCTTTTCCTTAGGGGAACTATACAGTCACCTCTCATGGCAGACCTTGTGGATCTGCTGCCATATGTCTGGGTTTTCTGTTTAACAAAAATATTGAGTGGAGGGGGAGACAGGCCATTAAGGATCTTGAATACAAGACATGCGTCGGTGATTTGCACAAGATTTTCCCAACTCAAGAGCTCATGCTTTCTAAGGGTGTGACAATGATGATGGCTACTGGGCTTCCTATCAAGCACTTTGAGAGCCTGTTTGTAGACAGACTGAATAGGTTTTAATGTTGTACAGCAAGCTTGGGCCCAACTAGTCAAGCAGTATGTTAAGTGGGGGAGTATCATAGAGTTGAAGTACAGTTTTGCTACCTCTGTATGGTGTTCTGCATTAGCTTCGAACAGCCCCCGTGATATGCAACTTTTCAGGGAAGCTAGAAACCAATATATACAGGCAGTTAGAAAAGCCAAGGCTAGATTTTTCAAGCAGAAATTTGCTTCCTGCAACACAAACTCAAAAAAGTTCTGGGACACTGTAAAGTCCATGGAGAAAAAGAACGCCTCCTCCCAGCTGCCCACTGCACTGAGGATAGGAAACACTGTCACCACCGATAAATCCACTATAATTGAGAATTTCAATAAGCATTTTTCTACCCCGGTCAACAGCACTGCACCCCCCCACAGCAACTCGCCCAAGCCTTCCCCATTTCTCCTTCTCCCAAATCCAGTCACCTGATGTTCTAAAAGAGCAGCAAAATCTGGACCCCTACAAATCAGCCGGGCTAAACAATCTGGACCCTTTCTTTCTAAAAATTATATGGCGAAATTGTTGCAACCCCTATTACTAGCCTGTTCAACCTCTCTTTCGTGTCGTCTGATTTGCAAAGATTGGAAAGCATCTGCGGTCATCCCCCTCTTCAAAGGGGGGGGACACTCTTGACCCAAACTGTTACAGACCTACTGTATATCTATCCTACCCTGCCTTTCTAAGGTCTTCGAAAGCCAAGTCAACAAACAGATTACCGACCATTTCGAATCCCACCATACCTTCTCCGCTATGCAATCTGGTTTCAGAGCTGGTCATGAGTGCCCCACAGCCATGCTCAAGGTCCTAAACGATATCTTAACCGCCATCGATAAGAAACAATACTGTGCAGCCGTATTCATTGACCTGGCCAAGGCTTTCGACTCTGTCAATCTCCACATCCTCAATGGCAGACTCGATAGCCTTGGTTTCTCAAATGATTACCTCGCCTGGTTCACCAATTACTTCTCTGATAGAGTTCCGTGTGTCAAATCGGAGGGCCTGTTGTCCGGGCCTCTGGCAGTCTCTATGGGGGTGCCATAGGGTTCAATTCTTGGACCGACTCTTTTCTCTGTATACATCAATGATGTCGCTTTTGCTGCTGGTGAGTCTCTGATCCACCTCTACGCAGACGACACCATTCTGTATACTTCTGGCCCTTTTTTGGTACTGTGTTAACAACCCTCCAGACGAGCTTCAATGCCATACAACTCTCCTTCCGTTGCCTCCAATTTCTCTTAAATACAAGTAAAACTAAATGCATGCTCTTCAACAGATCGCTGCCTGCACCTGCCCGCCCGTCCAACATCACTACTCTGGACGGTTCTGACTTAGAATATGTGGACAACTACAAATACCTAGGTGTCTGGTTAGACTGTAAACTCTCCTTCCAGACTCACATCTCCAATCCAAAGTTAAATCTCGAATTGGCTTCCTATTTTGCAATCAAACATCCTTCACTCATGGTGCCAAATATACCTTTGTAAAACTGACCATCCTACCGATCCTCGACTTTGGCGATGTCATTTTCAAAATAGCCTCCAAGACCCTACTCAATAAATTGGATGCAGTCTATCACAGTGCCATCCGTTTTGTCACCAAAGCCCCATATACTACCCACCACTGCGACCTGTACTCTCTCGTTGACTGGCCCTCGCTTCATACTCTTCGCCAAACCCACTGGCTCCAGGTCATCTACAAGAACCTGCTAGGTAAAGTCCCCCCTTGTCTCAGCTCGCTGGTCACCATAGCAGCACCCACCTGTAGAACGCACTACAGCAGGTATATCTCTCTGGTCACCCCCAAAACGAATTCTTCCTTTGGCCACCTCTCCTTCCAGTTCTCTGCTGCCAGTGACTGGAATGAACTACCATGCAGCAGAATACCACCCTTAGGTGTTATTACCACCATCTGGAGGAAATCCAGAATGGTCACGCTCCTCACGCTCCACGCTCCCAGGTCAGCCAAACGATACTGAGACGTTCCTAGCTGACATAGAGGACGCGTTGGATGGCTACCCGAATGCTACGGGTTCTGACAGGGTTTACCTGTTGAAACGAACGTCGAATAGACACATGACCAGGTTCATTCGCCTACAACAGCAACACGTGCTAAATGACTACGCTAAACTTGCCACAGCTTTGTAATTAGAATTCAGTGGTTCTGCGACTCGCAAACACGATAGCTCACTGGCTAACACGGTCAAACAAGCTCGGAACGAACACCCACAAGCTTACTATCATAGGCTTCGTTCAGCTTACTTTGGCCTACTCACTGAAACAGGCATGGAAGACCTGTTACCATTTAAAAAATGTTCCTGTCGATCATGTATCCTACCTTCATTACCTACTTGGGCCATGCAGCCCACGTTGGCTTGCCTATCTTACAACTCAGAGAGCTTGCAAGCACAGCTTTTGAGGCATCAAAAGCTCGCAACGCTAAGAGCCCTGACCACTCGGTTTTGAAGTTTGACCAGGAGCACTCACTCCAGTTAGAGGGTGCATTATCAGGTATTGGGGCGTTAAGAGATGACGCACAACAACAGTTTCTACCACGAAACTATGATTCCAATAACCTCTGCGGTCGAAATAACTGTAAAGTAAGTCGCCATCAAAACGACTACCTCTACAATCGACCTGTTCACTACGTTCCTGCACCAAACCCACACAAAGTGTCAGAGCACAAGGGTAACAAAAGGGTTGAAGGATGATCAAAACGTAGACCAATGTTCTTCAGCAGTTCCACTACGTGAAGAACTAAAGCGAGAAACATTTGAGAAAAGGGTAAAAAGACTAGACGGGGACTAGACGGGGAATCAGATTATATGAATAAAGGGGCTTGTTTCTCCTCTGAAAGTCCATCAGTATTTACCAGGACAGAATATGTCCTCCAATTGACTTTTTCATAAGTAATGCTTCACTTACTTGTATTCGGACTCTTGGCCCCTCAATGTGGTGTCCGTGTTATAGGGGAGATAACTCATTCTAAGAGGGAAAATGTCTAGGCGTATGTACATTTGGAAATGGAATGTATCACATAATCATGCATTAAACATTTTTATTTTACATACCAGCTCTAAAGTTCGCTGGCACCTCAATGTTTTCATGGTGCACTAGATGCTCCTGATATGGTGGGACTGGCAGTATGCGACAACACATCCTCAGGCAGAACGCAAAAACATGTCCTCTGGCAGTACCAAAAACACATCCTGGGGTCTACCGCTTCGATCACACCTACCGCTCGTTGCATTTTAACTACACCAGAATTACATGAATTTCCATTGGAACGCTGCATTTGCCTTGCAGCATTGCGTTGCAGAGGCAGTTGCAGTTAGTTTGGTGTGAGTGTATATGTTGGATTTATCGAAGTATGCGTCAAACTGTATGCGTAGACGTCTTGACAGAAATGGTAGCAGAGGGTGAATGTTGAACTTTTTTTTGTATACATATCCAGATGATGTGCCCTATTTTGCGCAATGACGCTGTCGGGTTACACCGATCACACACCGACAGCCACAAATGTGTCGTTCTGCCCCTGAACAGGCAGTTAACCCACTGTTCCTAGGCCGTCATTGAAAATAAGAATTTGTTCTTAACTGACTTGCCTAGTTAAATAAAGGTACAATTAAAATTGCGCAGAATGTGACGCAGTATAATCTGGATATGTGTGCAGCAAAAATTCAACATTCACCTTCTGCTACCATTTCTGTCGAGACGTCTAAGCATAGAGTTTGTGGCATTTGTTGGTTAAATCCAACATATGCACCACACAGAACGCACTGCAGCGCTGCAAGGCACACCCAGCGTTCCATTGGAAATGAATGTTTTTCTAGTGTACCAAAATGCACTGTTGGTGTGATCGAGGCTTAACGGTCGTCTCGCGCCGAACTGTGTGGTCAAATCAAAGGCACTCCTTTGATGTAAAGTTTTTTTTGACGAAAATGAAAACGCGTCAGTTTGTCAAATTCAACGAGGTTGTTCAACTATTTAAGAAATTGTCTCGAATCTAGGTTGTGTCTTTAGATTTCGAGAAAATTAACAACTAAGGAATAATTTTTCACTTATATCATTGACTTCTCAAACTCCAAACTCTGGCCTAGTCTGCTTTGCACGCTGCTGGAGCTGATTTGTAGATCAGTCAGTCACCATTTATCCACAATGCCTCATGGATTTGCACTCCCGAACACAGACATTTTCTATGAGTTTGTATTCATGGATGCCCAAAACCTTTTCCAATAATTTTTTTTTTAAACATACATTATTTTGTATCTTTGTCAATCTGTGTTTCATAAATTTCCTTCAATTCGCAAGAGGCTGAATGTACTTCACCGGAGAAAGCATCTGAGCCACGAAACAGCTACCATCTGTCTCTGTATGTGTAGCCATGTGTGAAATCATTGCAGCCAGTAGCATGAAATGCAAGGGAAGCCAGCGAGCATTTGGCCTCCCTTGATAAAAAAATTAAATAGCCAATCAGTGTTGAGCTAAACTGAGTGAGCTTAGCTATGAATGGTCCTGGTGCAACCCCAAAAACTGTAAAGGGAAGCCAGTTTGGATTTGGCTTCACAACCAACATATCAGAAGCCAAACGTCATTGACAGAAAAAATGTGAATTGTTGCATCTCCTTGTGTCGTTGTCCTCCCGTGGCTAGCTAGAGATTTCCTAAATTAGCCATGGATGGAGACAGCGATTTGGACCTGTGGTTTTACTTAATTTGCGGTGCTGGCCAATGATTCCAACCATTCGTTCATACATTGTTGTGCCCCTGGCCTGAAAGGGTGGAAGTTCAACATGTAGCTAGATGTAGTAGGCTAATGTTAACTAGCTGGCCTGGCCCATCATTGACCATGAAAGGAAGTTAGGCTAGGGAGCAAGTATTTTAGCGTTGTAGTTTAGGACAACAAAAACTAAAAGTGTGCACTGTATGACAGAGTCATATAATGTTTAGGCATCATGAAAGAGGAGGATGGCATTGGCGCTTCTCTACAAGTAGGGTGAGTCAACATATTTTTTCTACTTGCTCGCACACACAATTTTAATATTTGTATTTATTTATTTAATTTCACCTTTATTTAACCAGGTAGGCCAGATGAGAACAGCAGTGCGACAAAAACAACACAGAGTTACACACAAACAAACGTACAGTCAATTAGACAATACAAAAATCAAGCAAATCAGTCCCATGGACAGCCACATCATATTTAGCTTACGTTGATTGGATTTGGACTAAATTGTTTTTGGTATCGTTTAGTTCTAAATCAGTAGTTGTTTAGTAGTCTGAAAATGTCAGAAACATTAACTTACTTGACCATGCTGTAGGTCATGTAACTGTTTGTTACATGCAATATGGTTTGTGAACTTCACCAGACAGAGGTTGCTCTCCAGTTTTGTGTGATGACACAAAGGTGTGGTTAAATTTATTCTACCACTGTGTCTTCTTATTGTCTTGGCCTTAGGCCTGTATATCACTTTGTCAAGGCATATGAACTAACAGGTTATTTGCATCAGTGCTAGCAATATATCCAAATTATATATGGCCTATACTCTCAACTTGGACACAATTGTATATTTTTAAAGTCAACAGTTTCAAACTTGGTGTATAAATACCTCATACCCAGGCTAGTTGCTGAAGTGTGGGAAAGAGATTAGTCTATGAATGACAATTAAAAATAATCACATGCTGTTCTCCTACCACATTGCATTTTCAAGTGAAACTTCAAAGTGTTCATAGATAAACTAGATTGTTATCACTCATTCAGTCATCTTATCTGTTCTAATGCTAGATGTGTTCTGTTATTGACAACACATTGCAGTGGGATATCTGCATTGCTCGCTCTTTGGGGTTTTAGGCTGGGTTTCTGTAAAATAACTTTGTGACATCTTCTGATGTTACTTAAAAGGGCTTTATAAATACATTTGGTTTAATTTGACGTAGCCTAGAAACACATTTTTCTGCAGTCTACACCAATTATGTGTACACTGTGTTTAGTGCTGCAACTGACTCTTAGAGCATTTCATATTATTCTGTACGTAAATCTGTGGTTCCATTTAGTATGATACGTTATGATGTATTAATTTGAGGATGCCCATCACCCATTTCATATAACAATTCTCTTTGTTTATGAATTTTCAAAATGTACAATATAATTTTGAATTTTGACTAGGTGGCTAACATTAGCTAGGCTAGGATTTAGAGATTAGTGTTAAAGCTAGGCATTTAGTTAAAGGGAGCGGTTAGCTAAAGGGTTAAGGTTAGGGTAAGGGTTAGCTAATATGCTAAATGGTTGCAAAGTAGATCAAAAGTAGTAAGCTGTTGAAAAGTTACTAATTAGCTAAAATGCTGAAGTTGTGCGTGATGAGAGTCAAGCTTGCACCCTTTTGGGTTGTTAGACATTCGTGTTATACAACTATCCATCCACCCTGGCCAACCACCCTACTTTCGTGTTTGCGTTAAGTAACCACCTGTCTTATGTAACCATACCAAACGTAACATATCATTTACTATGTTACGTCTACTCTATGACACCAGACTGAGTGTTCGGGGAGCTTTCAAAACCATAGCCACATGATTACCACTAAGACTTGCCTTGATGCTGACTGTTGCAAATTATTTAAGTACACTGTCATCTAGTGGGCACTATTTGAAGATACAATGTGTGAGAGGCATTTGCTACAGTACGGCACACGTTCTATTGACCAATTCCATGTACTGTAGGCATATGGAACAAGGGACTCAGAAGAATGAGTTCTGAGTGATCCTAGGTCCATGATGATACACCTGTGCAATAGCCTATGCATTTAATTGTAAGTAGAACAACTGACTACATGCTACTACTTATGAAAACAACTAGATTGGACTCTGGTACACAGCAGGTGGGATAGGTAGCTAGCACACTGGTAGACAGTGTACTTTGCCCCCCCACCTGTTGGGCACTGTTTTCCCGCAGTTCTGTTAACGACAGCGAGGGCAGGTGTTCAGCAACCGTTAGCGAAGTACACTGTGTACACAGCAGGCGGGAGACGTCCAGTATTTAGCTAGCACGCCGGTAGACAGTTTACTTCGCCCCCGCCTGTCAGGTACTACTTTCCCGCAGTTCTGTGATCGGCAAGTGGAAGCGAAGGCCACTGTGTGCTATCTTAGATAGGTAGGAAGACTCCGGTACACAGTAGGCGGGGGCGACATGGATAATGTTAGCTACCTAGCTAGTTAGGATAGTGTGCAGGAACGAACCATTGAGATGCTCGACGGCGGTGTTAAATACCCACATGCAGGAACGCCCCCCGAATTGCAGGCCACAATCACACACTATTGGCTGGGTGGGGATGTGCTTCTCAGAAAGAACAGTAGATGATGCTAGTAGCTCACTGACAACAGGGATGGTTAGAAATACTCAATATGTTATGGTACTCCTTCATTATGCAGTGATAATATATCTAGCTATGGCTTTTCAGTGCTGCTTCATGTACTATTGTATACAGAGAAGGTTGTGGTTATTACTGCAAGTAACATGTTATTGGCCATTTCACTGGCACCTCACTTTCATAGCATTGTCATTCCGCCTACATACCTAATTGACATGGGCACTCAAGTGTTATTGCCTTTCATTGCTAAAGGAATTGTGAGAAAAAAAAATTGTGATACAGTGTGGTGCCTACAGTGTGAGTCTACCAGTTTTTCTACCAGTACTACCAGCATATGTACCATTATTTAATATGATGTTTTCTGTGTCGGGCCCCATTTTTCCTGACCATGTGACCTGAACATAAACACACATCTTTATTCTACCACTGTGAACCCGAATGTTTTAAATACATTTTGCCTTTTGTATTTATCCTCCTTGTTTTATTCAGAGTGGCTGCGTTATGTTTTGGCATCACAATTAGCAATAAAATATTGTCTTAGTAGTGCTTATTACTTTAGCCCCTGACACATTACATAACCATATAATTATAACCGATGTGCTTATATTCTATGAGAAACCAAGTGCTAATTATTGGTTAGCACCTTTTATTTTATTTGTTTTAAGTTTGAGACAATAATGATAGCTGTGCTATTACAAGTATTGTATTTGCCTGTTAAAGACATGTGTTTTATGTGTAGTAGTATCTAAATGGTCTTTGGTCTTGCTGCCTCCAGGGTGTGTAACATGAGAGGTCTGAATAGATAGGGGATCCCGCTTGGGTCTGGCCTATGCTGAATTATGCATCCCTCTCAGGTGAACAGAGGATATCTGGTGTCATTCAGTCACTGTTGTATGTACACTATACAGTACCTGTCAAAAGTTTGGGACACACCTACTCATGTGTGCAAATGCTGTCATCAAGGCAAAGGGTGGCTACTTTGAATAATCTCAAATATAAAATATATTTCAATTTGTTTAAAACTTTTTTTGGTTACTACATGATTCCATATGTGTTATTTCATAGTTTTGATGTCTTCACTATTATTCTACAATGTAGAAAGTAGTAAAAATAAAGAGTAGGTTTGTCCAAACTTTTGACTGGAAACTGTATATACAAAAGTATGTAGACACCCCTTCAAATGACTGGATTCGGTCATTTCAGCCACACACGTTGCCAGCAGGTGTATAAAATCAAGCACACAGCCATGCAATCTCCACAGACACCTTTCCAACAATTAAGTTTGTAAAATTTCTGCCCTGCTAGAGCTGCCCCGGTCAACTGTAAGTGCTGTTATTGTGAAACCCATAGTCTAGGAGCTATGGGTTTCCATAGCTGAGAAGCCGCACACAAGCCGAAGATTACCATGCGCAATGCCACGTATCGGCTGGAGTGGTGTAAAGCTTGCCGCCATTGGAGTCTGGAGCAGTGGAAACGCGCTCTCTGGAATGATGAATCACGCTTCACCATCTGGCAGTCCAGCAGACAAATCTGGGTTTAGCGGATGCCAGGAAAACACTACCTGCCTCAGTACATAGTGCCAACTGTAACGTTTGGTGGAGGAGGAATAATGGTTTGGGGTTGTTTTTCATTGTTTGGGCTAGGTCCAGTGAAGGGAAATCATAATGCTACAGCATACAATGACATTGTAGATGATTCTGTGCTTCCAATTTTATGGCAACAGTTTGGGGAAGGCCCTTTCCTGTTTAAGCATGACAATGCCCCCGTGCACAAAGCGAGGTCTATATTGAAATGGTTTGTCGAGATCGGTGTGGAAGAACTTGATGGCCTGCACAGAGCCCTGACTTCAACTCCATCGAACACCTTTGGGATGAATTGGAACCCAGACTGTGAGCCAGGCCTAATCGCCCAACATCTTTGCCCAACCTCACTAATGCTCTTGTGGCTGAATGGAAGCAAGTCTCCGCAGCGATGTTCCAACATCTAGTGGAAAGCCTTCCCAGAAAAATGGAGGCTGTTATAGCAGCAAAGGGGGCACCAACTCCATATTATTTTGGAATGAGATGTTCGACGAGCAGGTGTCCATATACATTTGGTCATGTAGTGTATTGTCATGGTCGTGCAGTAGGATGATAACTCTACACTCACAGCAATCAATGTCTACATTTAAAGTCATGCTGGCAGTTACAGTACGGTCAAGTTGAAATATTCACATTGAAAGTATGTGATGTATTGTAAAAAGAGTGTTGAACACAGTAGAATTTCAATGTGTGTGTGCACACCGGGTATTTTGTTCAAAGCCAGTCAGTTACAACAGTCAGTCTGTTGAAAGAGACCTCTCAGATTTCATAGAAAGTGAAACCCTGTGGAGTGTACTGACCTGTGTCCTCCCCTCCCCCTACATGTATCCTGTGAATGTGGACCAGGCCTATACAGTTCCCCAACAATGGAAATTCAATCAACCTGTATAAGTGAGTGGAGCCCAAACCACAAACGCTTTCGTTTCTCCATGCCGCAAGTGGCCACAGCCTATAATGAACCGGTTAAGGGAGAACAAGTCAACAATAAGATGAGGGAGGTTCACAATTTCAGAAGTAAGACAGAAGAATCCTTCGGCACAGCAGACTGTGAGTGTGTTGTTATATCATGCTATCAAATCAAATTACTATATATTTTTTAATCAGATGGTGAGACTCTTCTGTATTGTCGATAAATTGTACAGATTTAATTGAATAGTTTTATTTAAACTCATAAATTCAATCTATGTAGATGGGGATATGGTATTTGGATCATTGTGTAGAAAAGCATTACGTAACTTAACAAAGGCAGTGTGGCTATGTCTCTAGGGAAGGTCTCACTGAAATGTTGCTCGTAAAATAAATAGAGACAAAGTAAGATACTGAGTAAATATGTTGTAAACATTTATGTAAATGTGTAATTTATATGCATGAGAGCAGCAGGCCCACAGCTACTGAGTGATGCAGACCAGCTCTTTGTCTTTACACCATCAATAAAAAAGCATGATATCCTCTTTCATGTTTCACCTCTGGAAGAGTTGACAACACCCATCCCACCTTTTACAATCATAAGTACTTTAAATAAAAGCACTAGGAATGGTACACGAGTAGTCCATTACTGTGTACAATCTTTGTTCAATGTTCAAGTGCAGTCTCAACTTTGCATCAAAAGTAGGATTTTATCATGTTACTTGTTACTAGCATTTAAATAAGATAAACAGATGAACAGGCATAAGCACTCAGCGTCTCTGTGGGGTTTATGATGAATCATGACAACTATGAGATAATTGAAGGTAATTAAGGACCTATCCGCTTAGATTTTTATGACTCATTTATTTAATGTGAACTATTATCATTCCACTCTAGTCTATCTGTGAGGATTGGCCAACATGCTCTTTGAACTTAGTCCACCCTGTGGCTGGTTGGTTCTCTGTTTTATTGATTTGGGTGAGAAATACAGTTGAAGTCGGAAGTTAACATACACTTAGGTTGGAGTCATTAAAACTCGTTTTTCAACCACTCCACAAATTTCTTGTTAACAAATTATAGTTTTTGCAACACTGTTGGGACATCTACTTTGTGCATGACACAAGTAATTTTTCAAACAATTGTTTACAGACAGATTATATCACTTATAATCCACTCTATCACAATTCCAGTGGGTCAGAAGTTGACATACACTAAGTTGACTGTGTCTCTAAACAGCTTGGAAAATTCCAGAAAATGTCATGGCTTTAGAAGCTTCTGATAGACTAATTGACATAATTTGAGTCAATTGGAGGTGTATCTGTGGATGTATTTCAAGCCTACCTTCAAACTCAGTACCTCTTCGCTTGACATCATGGGAAAATCAAAAGAAAACTGCCAAGATCTCAGAAAAAATTTGTAGACCTCCACAAGTCTGGTTCATCTTTGGGAGCATTTTCCAAACGCCTGAAGGTACCACGTTCATCTGTACAAACAATAGTGCGCACTTATAAACACCATGGGACCACACAGGCATCATACGGCTCAGGAAGGAGACGTGTTCTGCCTCCTAGAGATGAACGTACTTTGGTGCGAAAAGTGCAAATCAATATCAGAACAACAGCAAAGGACCTTGTGAAGATGCTGGTACAAAAAGGAAACAGGTACAAAAATATCTATATCCATAGTAAAACGAGTCCTATATTGACATAACCACAAAATAGATGGCATCGTGAGGTAGGAAAATTATGTGGATATATTGAAGCAACATCTCAAGACATCAGTCAAGAAGTTAATGCTTTGTCGCACATGGGTCTTCCAAATTAACAATGACCTCAGACCTCATGACCTCAAAGTTGTGGCAAAATGGCTTAAGGACAACAAAGTCAAGGTATTGGAGTGGCCATCACAAAGCCCTGACCTCAATCCCATAGAAAATGTGTGGGCAGAACTGAAAAAGTGTGTCCGAGCAAGGAGGCCTACAAACCTGACTCAGTTACACCAGCTCTGTCAGGAGGAACGGGCCAAAATTCACCCAACTCATTGTTGGAAGATTGTAGAATGCTACCGGAAACATTTGACCCAAGTTAAACAATTGAAAGGCAATGCTACCAAATACTAATTGAGTGTATGTAGACTTCTGACCCACTGGGAATGTGATGAAAGAAATAAAAGCTGAAATAAATCATTCTCTCTACTATTATTCTGGCATTTCACATTCTTAAAATAAAGTGGTGATCCTAACTGACCTAAGACAGTTAATTTTTACAAGGATTAAATGTCAGGAATTGTGAACAACTGAGTTTAAATATATTTGGCTAAGGTGTATGTAAACTTCTGACTTCAACTGTATGTTCCTTCCTTGCATACTAATATAATACCTTGTGAGAGTCATGTGCTTTCTGGCCAAAGACTCAAACTCAAAATACATTTATTTCCTGTGAGGAAAAGACATTTGACTCATAATGGATGAGAATGGGGATCTATTAATGAATCACCTTCTTGGTACAGTACAGTTTATGACCATTTAAAGCACGACATCCACTTTGTCCCAGTATCGGGTGATCCTTCCCTTTCATTACTACTATGTGAGAGCAGTGTGGCAACCGAGGGGAATAGAAAGTTTAGGTCAGGCTTTGTGGATTGTGAGCATGTGGCTAGGAGAGGATTAGACTTGTCTTGATTTGTTTAACTCTACGATCTAGCTGAATTAGGACAGACATAACAGCATCCCTAATTGCTAGCCTAATGTTTCCCTGACCCAAACATGCACCAAGTTTTCCTCTTCCTCCTCTGTAGGAACGAGCCAATCCTCCCACTGTGTGAGATGGCAAAGCTCACAGTGACCGGTGATTAGAATGCCCAGTGCATTCACACACTCTGTCCACAAGTGAACTGGTTAGTATGTCTGGGATGAATTTCTGCCACTTCTGTCTGTCTAATTTCCCTGAGTAATATATTTGGACCTTCCCTGTATTACAAATAACGAGTGTTAATGAAACATGCCCTCTTGTCATCTTCTTTACAGGTCACTATTGTGTCCCCCTCTCTGTCTGTGTAGATTGTTTAATTCACTTGTATCCTGAATCAGATTATTGCTGCAGTCTCATTTGCAACAAGGTGACCTGATATGAAAAATTATGATGTCGCACACTGATGGTAGTTATATTTGGAGCAAATTGTGGCATTGGGGCTGAACTCATGACACTACATTCTGTAGATTAGGGAATGCAAAAGCTAATCACAATGACAGTATGTTCTTCATCAATGTCATTTGTGTACCTCCCCCCTGACAAAGTCACAGCATGACTTTGTAACGTAACTTAGGCTACGGCTGTAGCCTGTTGCAGGGCAGTAGACCTCAGTGTTTTTACGTGAAATACAACAAAGCCAAGTCAATTGGGTAATGAATGTTTCTCAAATGTTGCAGATCTAACACCGTTTTACATGATTAGTTATTATTGTGCAAGAGACAAGACGACGGACATATTACACAAATACGAATACGCTTTTCTTGGGAAAGGCAGTCCAATAGCAAGACATTCATGATTACTAGCTGCTTCTTCTGCTAATGGAAGCCAATCCTGTGTATGGCCGATGGAGCAGAGTGACAGGATATTGGTGAGTAAATGACAGTTGTATGATACTGTGCAAGACAGGATCTCCGTTGTCAAGCTGGCAGCTGTGTGGCAGTGCGAGGTAAAATAATGCCTCTCCTAAGATTTGTATTTCCAACATATCTTAGAGGGACTCCTACCATGGCTGAAGCTTGAACACTGTCACGTGTTATATTATGAAATAGGCTAGTTATTCTGTAACCAATTAAAGCTGGAATCAGTAAAGGTGAAACTGTCGTTTGTGATATTATAGCAACAAAGAAATACAAAAAAAATCCTCCCCCCTCAGAAATCATTGCATGTTATTGGGCGCATGATAGAACAGTAGAGTATGTATTGCATTTTTTTTTTTTTTACCAAGATGCTCCATGCTCCTCTTCTCTGTTTCATAAACAAAACAAAAACTAGAACAAATGTGCTGGGGCAAACAGTGGCGCTGTTTCCCAAAATGCGGATTTTATGTTTTACGTTTCCGATGTTGTATAGGATCTCTGCATTACAGGCATTACAGTCTTCAATAAAGTGTAAGGACTTGTGTCTGCCACAGAGTGGCAGCCAAGACTCTACCCACCAGGAGACTGGCTATGTGAGGTTTGGGCCCCATTGAAAGACTGCTTACATTGAGCTCTTGCAAACCATGTCACAATGTGACACAGACGTTCTGTTGCAGTTGCTAGATCAAGCATATGTATTAAGGTGTATTGATTGTTCTTCAATTTAGGTGTTGAGTACAATAAGTTTGCCAACCTGTTGCCAATATCAAATATCTGTAAAGATGGAACATGTGAAGTTGCACTGTGCCAATATGTTTATCATAGCAGGATTTGACAGACATTTTTATGTTGCATATCAGTCTCATGTTATTTCTGTCTGAGTTTGCTTCATAGCCCTTGTGAGTCTCTGGCTGCATTGCACAAAGGTGTTTGATTTTTGTCACATGTATCCTCTCAGTAAATACCACACCCGTGTCATCATGGCCTCCTGAGAACATGTTGTTTCATGTTCTCTACCTATACATAAGCTGTCATTTCAGGCAACACTCCCCAAATGAATGAGACACATAGCTTTACTTTACAGATCTATGTCTAACTGATCTCCAATAAGTGCATAAGCCTGGATTTTACTGTAAACTATACTGAGGGAAATGTCGAGATATTGTCATTTGTTTTTGGCAAAACATTAACCGTAATTTACCCATGGGACTGTAGGTCAATGCTGTTATGTCATCAAGGCTCTTTTTTTCTTCACTTGAGACGGTTATTTTTAGCTTATTTCTTGAGTGTCCGTCGTGGCTTCGGGGGTCTGTGATTGGATGACAGGCGTGACTGTGTGTCAAGCACAGGCTAAATATATGTGCTGTTGCCATGAATGTGAATGTTGTGCTCATCCATGTCCTGTGTGTGTATCTGTTTGACGGACACTGTATTTGCTGTGTATTTGACACCTTAAGATACACTACATGTACAAAAGTATGTGGACAGCTGCTTGTCAAACATCTCATTCCAAACTCATGGGCATTAATATGGAGTTGGTTCCCCCTTTGCTGCTATAACAGCCTCCACTCTTCTGGGAAAGCTTTTCACTAGATGTTGGAACATAGCTGCGGGGACTTGCTTCCATTCAGCCATGAGCCTTAGCGAGGTTGGGCACTGATGTTGGGTGATTAGGCTTGGCTCGCATTCGGCGTTCCAATTAATGTCAAAGGTGTTCAATGGGGTAGAGGTCAGGGCTCTGTGCAGGCCAGTGAAGTTCTTCCACACTGATCTTGACAAATGTCGCTTTGTGCACAGGGGCATTATCATGCTGTAATAGGAAAGGGCCTTCCCCAAACTGATTCCACAAAGTTGGAAGCACAGAATTGTCTAGAATGTCATTGTATGCTGTAGCTTTAAGGTTTCCCTTCACTGGAACTAAGGGGCCTAGCCCCAACCATAAAAACAGCCCCAGACCATTATTCCTCCTCCATAAAACTTTACAGTTGGCACTATGCATTCGGGCAGGTAGCGTTCTCCTGGCCAAACCCAGATTCATCCAACAGACTGCCAGATGGTGAAGCGTGATTCATCACTCCAGAGACCGCATTTCCACTGCTCCAGAGTTCAATGGTGTCAAGCTTTACTTCACAATAACAGCACTTACAGTTGACCAGGGCAGCTCTATTTATCATTTACTTAATTTAACTAGGCAAGTCAGTTAAGAACAAATTCTTATTTACAATGACGGCCTGCCCCGGCTAAACCCGTACGACGCTGGGCAAATTGTGCACCGGCCTATGGGACTCCCAATCACGGCCGGATGGGATGCAGCCTGAATTTGAACCAGGGACTGTAGTGACGCCTCTTGCACATGCCTCTTGCACAGGTACTGTAGTGATGCCTCTTGCAGTACCTTAGACCGCTGCTCCACTTGAGAGCCCAGGGCTCTCAAGCCCAGAACTGACTTGTTGGAAAGGTGGCATCCTATGATGGTTTCACGTTGAAAGTCACTGAGGTCTTCTGTAAGACCATTCTACTGCCAAAGTTTGTCTATGGAGATGGCATGGCAGTGTGCTCGATTTTTATACAACTGTCAGCAATGGGTGTGGCTGAAATTGCCGAATCCACTCATTTGAAGGGGTGTCCACATTCTTTTCTCTATATAGTGTATGTAGTGTCTTTTCTGTCATACTGCAGATCTTCGCTGATGACTTTTGGCAAATCCAGTTAGTTTTCACGTTGATTCAACATCATCACTTGAATTTTTGTTGTTGAAATTATGCGAAAACAACTGGGTGACGTTTATTTCCCCAGTGGGAAGCTTCTAGTAGTTGAGGGTAAAGTCATGGATGAGTACCTGACAGTGTAAGTGATGGAGTGCTGTGTGTGTGTGTGTGTGGGCAGTCAGAACAGCCATTTATCTGTCCCTGTTCCACATAATGATTAGGGGTGGAAAGCCATACCTGACATTCCATTTTAATGATCTGGCTGCTCAGGTAGAATATCCTCCAAATATTTTCTAAACCTCTGTGCAAACTTCTTATTGCATGTCATGTCACACACAGAGCAAAAGGCATGATACCAATTCACAAAATATCTTCTTACTAGATTCTTTTGGCTTTGAAATAAGTACGGAATGGCACCTTTTTTTATTTGAGAATATTTTTCATACATGTCTGTTTTACCGTTTCTAAATGAATGACTTTATGTATCTCGTCCACCCATTTGAAGATGTCATAAGTATTTGGACAAATCAACTTCTAGTGTATTACATTTAGTCAAAAGTTTAGTATTTGGTCCCATAATTCCTAGCACGCAATAACTACATCAAGCATGTGACTACAAACTTCTTGGATGGTTCGTTTTTTTTTTTGTGTGTGTTTCAGATTATATTGTGCCGAATAGAAATGTATGGTAAATTGTGTCATGTTGATGAGTGAGAAAGTTAGAGATGTACAAAGATCCTTCCCCCAAAACATGCTAACCTCTAACCATTACTAATAAGAGGGGAGGTTAGCATTTTCTGGAGGGGGGGGGGGGGTTATGATATGTATGCCTCTTAACTTTCTCACTCACCATTATTCATGGTTCATTCAGGATCATCTCTCTCTCAAAATTCAATCCAAATGTGCTTTATTGGCAAGGGAAACCATATGTTTACATTTCCAAGTGAAATAAAACAAACAAAAGTGAGAAGAAACCAATTGAACGACAAAAAATCGATTATAAATTATAAATTAGCAGGAAACATTGCACTCAAAAGTTGAAAAAATATTATGTTCTATTATCAGCTAGGTACACTATTTTAGCAGTGTGCAAATAGCTGTTGTACGAATAATTAACATATGTACTGGTGGTATTTACACATTTTTTTGTGCTCCATAGGTTGCCGTTTTCTCATGGCAATGGGCCACAAATCTTTCTGCTGTGATTGGACATTGGGGTATTCCCCCTTTCAGATATGGGATTTTATCAATGTTGGATTTGTTTTCAAATTCATTGTGGGTCTGGGGCTGGGGGTGCTGGTTATATTACCGGTCTGCAAATACAGAACTAGTAAAGGCACTACTTTTAATTCAGATTTTTCAGGGGGTGCTGCAGCACTTTCAGCACCCCTACTTCCCATGGCTATGCTGTCTTCTCTTGAAAGCCAAGTCAGCCTATGGTGATCTCTCTCAATAGCAAGGCTCACTGAGTCTGTACATAGTCAAGGATTTTCTTCATTTTGGGTCAGTCATAGTGGTCAGGTATTCTGCCAGTGTGTACTCTCCATTTAGGCCCCGATGGTATTCCAATTTGCTCTGTTTTTTTGGTTGATTCTTTCCAGGGTGTCAAATGGTTATCTTTTTGCTTTCTAATAATTTGGTTGGGTCTAATTGTGTTGCTGGTCTAGGGCTCTGTGGTGTCTGTTTGTGAACAGAGCCCCAGACTAGCTGGCAAAGGGGACTCTTCTCTATGTTCATATCTCTTTAGTTGAGGGCTTTGTAGTGGAATGTGTGGGCATTGCATCCTTTTAGGTGGTTGTGGAATTTAACAACCTTTTTTGGATTTTGATAACTAGCGGGTATAGTCCTAATTCTGCTCTGCATCCATTGTTGGGGTTTTGCGCTGTATGCAAAGTTTATTTTTGCAGAATTCTGAATACAATCAGGTGTTTGTCCTATTTGGTATATTCTTGGTTGGTGAGTGGACACCAGACCTCACACCCATACAGGGCAATTGGTTCTTTAACAGATAGAAGTATTCTCTCTCTCTCTCTCTCTCTCACTCTCGAACATCCAGCCCATGCATAATTCCAGCCTTTCCCATTCTGCCTGCTTGCCTGTGTGAATTCAAATTGGTCATTCTTCAAATTGTCAAACTGCCATTTAGTTCTTTCCAGTGAGGAGTTTTCTGTGCTGCCACTAAGCTTCACACAAATTAGAATGTTTAATCCACCACCTCCTTGTGAGACCCAGGCGTCCTTGGTGAGAGAAAGCAATATGCTCTCTGCCTCGGCATGAATTATTTCAACAAAAGTAGTATCTTCAGGACACCCTGTCGCAGACCACCAGAATACAGTTTATTAGATCATACAAATCAGGGTTTTTATACAGAATATGGAACATTGTTTGTTTTGCGGAACATATGTCCTGTCCCTGCAGACATTGTAGACAATTTCTGCCACACTCCACTCCCTGAGATCCACAAGCATGTCAGGATTGTGAGGAACAGGTTTAAATTGCAAACCTCAGTAGTATATGAATAAGTAACTGTGGTAATAGCGCTCATGTTGACTAGGATTCTATTCATTCCAAATCATTGTACAGGATGACAATGCTCCCACCCATTCACAGGGCACAAGTGGTCACTAAATGGTTTGATGAGAATGAAAACAATGAAAGCCATATGCCATGGCCGTCTCAGTCACCAGATCTCAACCCAATTGAACACTTATGGGAGACTCTGAAGAGGTACTTGAGATCTTATTTTTTTATCACCATCAACAAAACACCAAATGATGGAATTTGTAATAGAAGAATGGTGTGTCATCCCTCCAATAGAGTGACAGACACTTGTAGAATCTAAGCCAAGGTGCATTGAAGCTCTTCTGGCTCGTGGTGCCCCAACGCCTTAGTAAGGGACTTTATGTTGGTTTTTTCTTTTATGTTTGCAGTTACCTGTAGATCTTCGCACACAGTTGCAGAGCCACAGGAAGATGTTACGGGGGAAGGGGAGCCAAGATTTTTTTTTTGCACGTGCTATAGACGGCTATATCAGTCTGCTAATACAGGACTGGTAAAGGCTCAGTACACTACTTTAAAAAAAAAAGTTGTTTGTTTTTTTTTATTTAGATTTGTCAGGGGGTGAATGCAGCACCCTCAGCAGCCCTACTTCCCGTGGCTATGCACAGGTGTCTTTCAGAGTAAAGTATAAACACACTGGGCACTCACTGGTTGAATCAACTTTGGTTCCACGTGAGTTGAACGAAATTGCATTGAACCAACGTGGAATAGACCTTGAATTGATGTCTCTGCCCGGTGGACAGATTTTCATTAATGGATCCTGGTTTGTTGCCATGGCAAACTGAAAAGAAGCTCTAATGAAACATTCTCTGTGGGGGAAATAAATTGTTATAATGGGAACTGTGAAGGTAATTTCTGCAGCATGCATCAAGTGAAGCGTTTCAGGAGGATGCATTTAATTCACTAATTGTGACTTTTGCAATATTAGGTTAAATAAATACAAATAACTAGTCTGTGCTAGTTTATCAACACAGAGCGTTTTAACGTTTCAGCCATAAAGCAGTCTACACCCTGGGTTAAGAGACACACACAACACTGTATCTCATTTGACCAAATCGTTGTGATAGTAGTGTAGGGGCAAAGCGGAGTTCGTTGTCTCACGGGTTGGTTGTCACAGTGCCCCAACTAAGATTCTGGCTGACATATCAAAATGTGTTGGGAATATGTAGTGTGGATAGCGTTTGCACATTGGGAAGATGTCGCCGAGACATCAGAATAGAATGTTGATGCCTGGCCGACGTAGAACTGTAGAATTTAGAATGTAGGTATTCTAAATGCATCTGTGATTGTCGCCAATTAGCAAACCATGTCTAAACTGTATCTTCCTGATGCATCATGAATACTTCTGTTGGGCAGAGGTATCTGGGTTTGTTGCCTCTCTCTCTCATACACTCTCTCATACACATGCATACTCACACAAATTTACACAAAATGTCATATGTTGTTCTCAAGGCATATAATGCTACATTTTGTCAGGAATATTGTTTGATCAAAGTAAGGCCTTGGCTATTTCTAAGACTCTGTATATACGGCATTTCTTCCTTTCTTGTTATAAAAGGAATAAACTACTAGAAAACATTGTGACAATCAACCTCATACCTTGGTATTTCTTTAGAAGTTAAAAAAAAGTATTGTAAGATGTACTGGTGCTGAGAAATACACACAAGATTAAAAAGTGGGACAGCCAAGGTCTCCCCTACAGCACAAATATTTCCTCTTAGGTGTCATCAACATCAGAATGTATTTGCCCTGATATAGCAGCATTCGCATGATCTCTATTTAGAGTTGAAGTCGGAAGTTGACATACACTTGGGTTGGAGTCATTTAAACTAATTTTTCAACCACTCCACAATGTCTTGTTAACAAACTATAGTTTTTTGCAAGTCGGTTAGGACATCTACTTTGTGCATGACACAAGTCATTTTTACAACAAATGTTTACAGACAGATTATTTCACTGCATCACAATTCAAATGAGTCAAAGTTTACATACACTAAGTTGACTGTGCCTCTAAACAGCATGGAAAATTCCATAAAATTATGTCATGGCTTAGTGATAGGCTAATTAACATAATTTGAGTCACCTGTGGACCTGTGGATGTATTTCAAGGTATACATTCAAACTCAGTGCCTCTTTGCTTGACATCATGGGAAAATCAAAATAAATCAGCCAAGACTTCAGAAAAATAATTGTAGACCTCCACAAGTCTGGTTCATCCTTGGGAGCAATTTACAAATGCCTGAAGGTACCACGTTCATCTGTACAAACAATAGTACACAAGTATCAACACCATGGGACCACACAGCCACCATACTGCTCAGGAAGGAGATGCGTTCTGTCTCCTAGAGATGAACGTACTTTGGTGGGAAAAGTGCAAATCAATCCCAGAACAACAGCAGAGGACTTTCTGAAGATGCTGGAGGAAACGGGTACAAAAGTATCTATATCCACAGTAAAATGAGTTCTATATATCGGCATAACCTGAAAGGCCGCTCAGCAAGGAAGAAGCCAGTGCTCCAAAACAGTCAGAAAAAAGCCAGACTACGGTTTGCAACTGCACATGGGGACAAAGATCGTACCTTTTGGAGAAATGTCCTCTGGTCTGATGAAACAAAAGCAGAACTGTTTCACCATAATGACCATTGTTATGTTTGGAGGGGGTGGCTTGCAAGCTGAAGATAACCATCCCAACCGTGAAGCACCGGGGTGGCAGCATCATGTTGTGGGGGTGCTTTGCTGCAGGAATGATTGGTGCACTTCACAAAATAGATGGCATCATGAGGGAAAAAAATTATATTGAAGCAACATCTCAAGACATCAGTTAAAGCTTGGTCGCAAATGGGTCTTCCAAATGGACAATGACTCAAAGTTGTGACAAAATGGCTTAAGGACAACCGAGTCAAGGTATTGGAGTGGCCATCACAAAGCCCTGACCTCAATTCTATAGAAAATACATGGGCCTACAAACCTGACTCAGTTACACCAGCTCTGTCAGGAGGAATGGGCCAAAATTCACCCAATTTATTGTGAGAAGCTTGTGGAAGGCTACCCGAACCATTCTCTCTAATATTATTCTGACATTTCACATTCTTAAAATAAAGTGGTGATCCTAAGACAGGCAATTTTTACTAGGATTAAATGTCAGGAATTGTGAAAACTGAGTTTAAATGTATTTGGCTAAAGTGTATGTAAACTTCCGACTTCAACTGTATGTACTGTTGCATTAAAGGCCACAAACAGTCCTCAGACTGCCCCTCTGACAATCCCATAAGCCCAGTTAGCCTACCCTCTCCCATGCTTGAATGGTGGTAAAGCCCTAGAAGCCTGTTCAATGCAGCGTTCAGCCTGTTGTCGCTCTCTCTCTCTCTCACACTCACACACACACGCATATACTGTGCCTGGAGAAGAAGCAGACCTCATTCAATGGTCCTTTGTCATCCCACTCCTCCTCTCACATCAGAAACAAAGAACTTCTGTCTCGGTTTCTGTCTCTCTCTCCCTCATACAGGGAGGATAGTTGTGAGTCTGGATGTGTGGAGTCTTGACAGGCGAGCATGCCTGGCTGCCCATGCCTGCGTGGGCTGGCTGGCTGCTGACTGCTCCAGGAGGATCTGGTGATTTGTTCTAGAGGATTCCTCCTCCCCCTATGCTTCAAAGGCCCTAAGCCTAATGGGGGAAGTGAGGGTCTACAGTATGCAGTGGATAATTAAAGTAGGGGAGAGATCAGTGAGTTGAGCCATTTTTTTACATTCAGTATCACTCCATCGTTGGAAATACAGTATTCTTTCTAACAAAGGTATCTACATATATTTAAGGATGTTTTGTATCCCTGGAAATGATCACAATTCATGTAGGCATTACAATTTTCAAAACATAGCTTGTCCAACAAAAGTGGTCTCTAAGCACAACTTAGTCCGGGTATGTGTAAGTTGAACCGCGCCACAGGGTAATTTAAACCACCTACAATGTTCTGTACTGAAATAAATACTACCACTACCTTTTTAAAACCATGTCCATCTTTATTTCTCAAACATAATTTAACACCAAACATACACTTTGTAATATTTTAAACACTTATAACATAAGCCATGTTACCTCGTATCCCAGAGATAAGGCCTTGCATTACACCTGGGAAGAAAACACTTAAATCAAATCAAATGTATTTATATAGCCCTTCTTACATCAGCTGATATCTCACAGTGCTGTACAGAAACCCAGCCTAAAACCCCAAACAGCAAGCAATGCAGGTGTAGAAGCAGGTGGCTAGGAAAAACTCCCTAGAAAGGCCAAAACCTAGGAAGAAACTTAGAGAGGAACCAGGCTATGAGGGGTGGCCAGTCCTCTTCTGGCTGTGCCGGGTGGAGATTATAACAGAACTTGGCCAAGATGTTCAAATGTTCATAAATGACCAGCATGGTCAAATAATAATAATCACAGTAGTTGTCGAGGGTGCAGCAAGTCAGCGCCTCAGGAGTAAATGTCAGTTGGCTTTTCATAGCCGATCATTAAAAGTATCTCTACCACTCCTGCTGTCTCTAGAGAGTTGAAAACAGCAGGTCTGGGACAGGTAGCACGTCCGGTGAACGGGTCATGCTTCCATAGCCGCAGGCAGAACAGTTGAAACTGGAGCAGCAGCACAGCCAGGTGGACTGGGGACAGCAAGGAGTCATCATGCCATGTAGTCCTGAAGCATGGTCCTAGGGCTCAGGTCCTCCGAGAGAGAAAGAGAGAATTAGAGAGAGCATACTTAAATTCACACAGGACACCGGATAAGACAGGAGAAGTACTCCAGATATAACAGACTGAACCAAGCCCCCCGACACATAAACTACTGCAGCATAAATACTGGAGGCTGAGACTGGAGGGGTCAGGAGACACTGTGGGCCCATCCGATGATACCCCCAGACAGGGGCTAACAGGCAGGATATATCCCCACCCACTTTGCCAAAGCACAGCCCCCACACCACTAGAGGGATATCTTCAACCACCAACTTACCATCCTGAGACAAGGCCAAGTATTGCCCACAAAGATCTCCACCACGGCACAACCCAAGGGGGGGGCGCCAACCCAGACAGGAAGATCACGTCAGTGACTCAACCCACTCAAGTGACGCACCCCTTCTGGGGACAGCATGGAAGAGCACCAGTAAGCCAGTGACTCAGCCCCTGTAATAGGGTTAGATGCAAAGAATCCCAGTGGAGAGAGGGGAACCGGCCAGGCAGAGAGAGGAAGGGCGGTTTGTTGCTCCAGAGCCTTTCAGTTCACCTTCACACTCCTGGTCCAGACTACACTCAATCATATGACCCACTGAAGAGATGAACCTTCAGTAAAGACTTAAAGGTTAAGACCGAGTCTGCGTCTCTCACATGGATAGACAGACCATTTCATAAAAATTGAGCTCTATAGGAGAAAGCCCTGCCTCCAGCTGTTTGCTTAGAAATTCTAGGGACAATTAGGAGGCCTGCGTCTTGTGACCATAGCGTATGTGTAGGTATGTACGGCAGGACCAAACCGGAAAGATAGGTAGGAGCAAACCCATGTAATGCTTTGTAGGTTAGCAGTACAACCTTGAAATCAGCCTTAACAGGAAGCCAGTGAACTGAAGTTTATTAAGTGAAGTTTATTTAGTGCTTTATCCGGGTAGCTGGAAAGTAGAGCATTGCAGTAGTCTAACCTAGAAGTAACAAAAGCATGGATACATTTTTCTGCATCATTTTTGGACAGAAAGTTTCTGATTTTTGCAATGTTACGTAGATGGAAAAAAGCTATCCTTGAAACAGTCTTGATATGTTCGTCAAAAGAGAGATCAGGGTCCAGAGTAAATCCGAGGTCCTTCACAGTTTTATTTGAGACGACTGTACAACCATCAAGATTAATTGTCAGATTCAACAGAAGATCTCTTTGTTTCTTGGGATCTAAAACAAGCATCTCTGTTTTGTCCGAGTTTAAAAGTAGAACGTTTGCAGCCATCCTTATGTCTGAAACACAGGCTTCTAGCTAGGGCAATTTTGGGGCTTCACCATGTTTCATTGAAATGTACAGCTCTGTGTCATCCGCATATTATGTTTTCGAATGACATCCCCAAGAGGTAAAATATATATAGTGAAAACAATAGTGGTCCTAAAACGGAACCTTGAGGAACACCGAAAGGACAAACCATTCACAGAGACAAACTGATATCTTTCTGACAGATAAGATCTAAACCAGGCCAGAACTTGTCCGTGTAGACCAATATGGGTTTCCAATCTCTCCAAAAGAATGTGGTGATCGATGGTATCAAAAGCAGCACTAAGGTCTGGGAGCACGAGGACAGATGCAGAGCCTTGGTCTGACGCCAATTAAAGGTCATTTATCACCTTCACAAGTGCAGCTTTTTCTAAAATGTTTGAGAGGAATGGAAGATTCAATATAGGCCGATAGTTTAATTTATATTTTCAGGGTCAAGGTTTGGCTTTTTCAAGAGAGGCTTTATTACTGCCACTTTTAATGGGTTTGGTACACATCCGGTGGATAGAGAGCCGTTTATTAAATTCAACATAGGAGGGCCAAGCACAAGAAGCAGCTCTTTCAGTAGTTTAGTTGGAATAGGGTCCAGTATGCAGCTTGAAGGTTTAGAGGCCATTATTATTTTCATCATTGTGTCAAGAGATACAGTACTAAAACACTTGAGTGTCTCTCTTGATCCTAGGTCCTGGCAGAGTTGTGCAGACTCAGGACAACTGAGCTTTGGAGGAATACGCAGATTTAAAGAGGAGTCCGTAATTTGCTTTCTAATAATCATGATCTTTTCCTCAAAGAAGTTCATGATTTTATTACTGCTCAAGTGAAAGCCATCCTCTCTTGGGGAATGCTGCTTTTTAGTTAGATTTGCGACAGTATCAAAAGGAAATTTTGGATTGTTCTTATTTTCCTCAATTAAGTTGGAAAAATAGGATGATCGCGCAGCAGTGAGGGCAAAACTAGGTCCAGAGACAAAACTAGGTCCAGAGTATGACTGTGGCAGTGAGTAGGTCCAGAGACATGTTGGACAAACCCCACTGAGTCGATGATGGCTCCGAAAGCCTTTTGGAGTGGGTCTGTGGAATTTTCCATGTGAATATTAAAATCACCAAAAAATATAATATTATCTGCTATGACTAGAAGGTCCGATAGGAATTCAGGGAACTCAGTGAGGAACGCTGAGTTTGCTCAACTTGCCATTGGCTCATTTTACCCCAAGGCAAACATTTTCACTATATTAGCCCACACAGCTACAAGGATGCGCTTTGATTTAAAAAAAGACATGACAGTTTTTGCTCAGAATCAATATGGACAAAAACTTTTGCAATGCTTGAGGCTGGGTTAATCACATGAAAGATATGGTGCACTCGGAAAGTATTCAGACCTTTTGACTTTTTCCACATTTTGTTACGTTAGTCTTATTCTAATATGTATCAAATAGTTTCCCCCCCTCATCAATCTACACACAATACCCCATAATGACAAAGCAAAAACAGTTTTTTTGAAATTTTTGCAAATGTATTAAAAAACAAAACAACATAAATGACATTTACATAAGTATTCAGAACCTTTACTCCAATTTTTTGTTAAAGCACCTTTTGGCAGCGATTACAGCCTTGGGTCTTCTTGGGTATGATGCTACAAGCTTGGCACACCTGTATTTTGGAAGTTTCTCCCATTCTTCCCTGCAGATCCTCTCAAGCTCTGTCAGGTTGGATGGGGAGTGTTGATGCACAGATATTTTCAGGTCTCTCCATAGATGTTAGTCTGGGTTCATGTCCGGGCTTTGGTTGGGCCCTATCAAGGACATACAGAGACTTGTCTCGAAGCCACCCCTGCATTGTCTTGGCTGTGTGCTTAGGGTTGTTGTCCTGTTGGAAGGTGAACCTTCACCCAAGTCTGAGGTACAGAGCGCTCTGGAGCAGGTTTTCATCAAGGATCTCTCTGTACTTTGCTCCTTTCATCCTTCCCTCGATCCTGACTAGTCTCCCAGTCCCTGCCACTGAAAAACATTCCCACAGCATGATGCTGCCACCACAATGCTTCACCGTAGGGATGGTGCCAGGTTTCCTCCAGACTTCAACTTGGCATTCAGGCCAAAGAGTTCAATGTTGGTATCATCAGACCAGAGAATCTTGTTTCTCATTGTCTGAGAGTCTTTTAGGTGCCTTTTGGCAAACTCCAAGTGGGCTGACATGCCGTTTACTGAGGAGTGGCTTCCGTCTGGTCCCTTTACCATAAAGGTCTGATTGGTGGAGTGCTGCAGAGATTGTTGTCCTTTTGGACAGTTCTCCCATCTCCACAGAGGAACTCTGGTGCTCTGTCAGAGTGACCATCGGGTTCTTGGTCACCTCCATGACCAAGGCCCTTCTCCCTGATTGCTCAGTTTGACTGGGCGGCCAACTCTGGAAGATTCGGGGTGGTTCCAAACATCTTCCATTTAGGAATGATGGAGGCCAATGTGTTCTTGGGGACCTTCAATGCTGCTGACATTTTTTGTACCCTTCCCAATATTTGTCCCGTGACACAATCCTGTCGTGGAGCTCTACGGACAATTCCTTTGACCCCATGACTTGGTTTTTGCTCTGACACATGCACTGTCAACTGTGAGACCTTATATTGACAGGTGTGACTTTCCAAATGATGTCCAATCAATCGAATTTACCACAAGTGGACTCCGATCAACTTGTGGAAACATCTCAAGGATGATCAATGGAAACAGGATGCACCTGAGCTCAAATTTGAGTCTCATAGCAAAGGTTCTGAATAGTTATGTAAATAAGTTTTTATTTTTTTATTTTTTTTATTACATTTGAAAAAATATCTAAAAACCTGTTTGTTGTCATTATGGGCTATTGTGTGTAGATTGATCCATTTTAATACATTTTAGAATAAGACTGTAATGTAACAATGTGAATGCACTGTATATACTTACAGCTTAATGTCCTCAGCTTTGATTTCCATAAGACATTATTTTTCTGTCTGTGTCATCAACTGATCCTGGAATAGGCCGTTTGAATATGTCCACCTTTTTAGGAATAAAATTGATACTATCAGCAGCATAGACTTGACAGAGATTTGCAACAGAGAAAGCCTCAATCCAGAAAACAATTGTGCAAGGCAGTTATGCACAAAATGATGAGCCTGAGAGAGACCTGGTATTTGAATTGAACAATCCTCTGAACACAGTTACACATGAGCTGCCTCTGTCCATCAGCTATTTCAAATGAGTCGTCCCCCATAGGCCGGCCTTGCCAAGCTGGAAGGAAGAGATAGAGTTGCGAGCTGCTTCTCACACAGAAAACCCTGGGCTTCCTATCATCTGTGGTACGTAACAGTCTACAGCAGCACAGTTTACATCTCAATCTGTCTGGCTGATCAGAGTAATCACAATTGGAACTCTGTTGGCACAATGCAAACAATTTACAGATGGATCCACACTGTTTGATACTTGGTTGGTGGGAATGTCTTTCCCAGGACTTGTTGACAGTGTTTGGTGAATGATAACATTGTGATTGCACCATGAGTGTAGAATAAGAAATCTTTGAATTGTGCTGAAAAACAAGCACACACAACACATGTAATGTGAGTAAAGTCATTGAGGATAACATACAATAATGTCTGGGACTTACAGTATTTACATTTTGGTCCTCTTGACAGTTCAGAAAAGTATGTGTATTGTCAATGTATAATCAAACTGTTGTAGTTATGAACCGGAGGACTCGTTGACTAGGTAGGTACTGTATATAGATAACTATTGAACCTTGACTTGAAATGAAAAACAAATTAGTTTATTAGTGGACCAACATTCATTGGTAGCTTCAAGATCCAACTACTTTCCGACTGCATGACAACCCAGTATAACTACAGTTGAAGTCAGAAGTTTACATACATGTTAGCCAAATACATTCAAACTCAGTTTTTCACAATTCCTGACATTTAATCCAAGTAAAATATCCCTGTCTTAGGTCAGTTAGGATCACCACTTAATTTTAAGAATGTGAAATGAATAATAGTAGAGAATGATTTATTTCAGCTTTCATTCCTTTAATCACGGTCCCAGTGGGTCAGAAGTTTATATACAGTCATGGCCAAAAGTTTCCCACATTAAGTTGGGTGAATTTTGGCCCAATCGTCCTGACAGAGCTGGTGTAAATGAGTCAGGTTTGTAGGCCTCCTTGCACACACACACTTTTTCAGTTCTGCCCACAAATTTTCTATGGGATGGAGGTCAGGGCTTTGTGATGGCCACTCCAATACCTTGACTTTGTTGTCCTTAAGCCATTTTGCCACAACTTTGGAAGTATACTTGAGGTCATTGTTAATTTGGAAGACCCATGTGCGACAAAGCATTAACTTCTTGACTGATGTCTTGAGATGTTGCTTCAATATATCCATATAATTTTCCTTCCTCACGATGCCATCTATTATGTGGATGGCACCAGTCCCCCCTGCAGAAGAGCACCCCCACAATATGATGCTGCCGCCCCCCATGCTTCACGGTTGGGATGGTGTTCTTCAGCTTGCAAGCCTCCCTCTTTTTCCTCCAAACAAAGTGATAGTCATTATGGCCAAAAAGTTATATTTTTGTTTCATCAGACCAGAGGACATTTCTCCAAAAAGTACGATCTTTGTCCCTATGTGCAGTTGCAAACCATAGCCTTGCTTTTTTATGGCGGATTTGGAGCACTGGCTTCTTCTGAGGGGCTGAGGGGCCTTTCAGGTTATGTCGCTATAGGACTCATTTTACTGTGGATATAGATACTTTTGTACCTGTTTCCTCCAGCATCTTCACAAGGTCCTTTGCTGTTGTTCTGGGATTTGTTTGCACTTTTCGCACCAAAGTACGTTCATCTCTAGGAGACAGAACATGTCTCCTTTCTGAGCGGTATGACGGCTGCGTGGTCCGATGGTGTTTAGACTTGCGTACTATTGTTTGTACAGGTGAACATGGTACCTTCAGGCGTTTGTAAATTGCTCACAAGGATGAACCAGACTTGTGGAGGTCTACCATTATTTTCTGAGGTCTTGGCTGATTTCTTTTGATTTTCCCATGATGTCAAGCGAAGAGGCCCTGAGTTTGAAGGTAGGCCTTGAAATACATCCACAGGTACACCTCCAATTGACTCAAATGATGTCAATTAGCCAATCAGAAGCTTCTAAAGCCATGACATAATTTTCTGGAATTTTCCAAGCTGTTTAAAGGCACAGTCAATTTAGTGTATGTAAACTTCTGACCCACTGGAATTGTGATACGTTGAATTATAAATGAAATAGTCTATTTGTAAACAATTGTTGGAAAAAGTTACTTGTGTCATTCACAAAGTAGATGTCCTAACCGACTTGTCAAAACTATAGTTTAAAAAAATAATATTCTGGATTGGTTAAAAAACTAGTTTTAATGACTCGTACCTAAATGTATGTAAACTTCTAACTTCAACTGTATGTGCTTGTCATTGGTAGTATAGGTGTGCAGTATTATACAAGGGGTGGGCCTAATCCTTAATGCTGATTGGTTAAAACTGCATTCCAGCCGGTGTCTATTCCCCAAGTTACCACTGGCTAAATCTACGACATTAAAATGCCTATTTACTCTGTTCCATCTGACTGCACAATCCACTGTCAGCCCAGCCAGGCATTTTATAAACTTGATCTCCACTATAAAAAGCATCTAGACATTATCTCACATTTCTTTTAGACTAACATTTAGTTTTCAACAGCGGCGATTTGTATAAACCTTGCTGTCTGTCTCTCCGACATTTGCAACCTTGTTTCAATATTCAAATTCTATCTCCAGCTGTCCCATAGTAATGAATGTGTCGGGACTAGACAGACAGGCAGGCAGCGTTTCTCAGCCAGTCGAAATCATGAATCAGCTGGCATCATTTGTATGGATATACAGTGGGGCAAAAAAGTATTTAGTCAGCCACCAATTGTGCATGTTCTCCCACTTAAAAAGATGAGTGGCTTGTAATTTTCATCATAGGTACACTTCAACTATGACAGACAAAATGAGAAAAAAAAATCCAGAAAATCACATTATAGGAATTTTAATGAATTTATTTGCAAATTATGGTGGAAAATAAGTATTTGATCACCTACAAACAAGCAAGATTTCTGGCTCTTACAGACCTGTAACTTCTTCTTTAAGAGGCTCCTCTGTCCTCCACTCATTACCTGTATTAATGGCACCTGTCCACAACCTCAAACAGTCACACTCCAAACTCCACTATGGCCAAGACCAAAGAGCTGTCAAAGAACACCAGAAACAAAATAGACCTGCACCAGGCTGGGAAGACTGAATCTGCAATAGCTAAGCAGCTTGGTTTGAAGAAATCAACTGTGGGAGCAATTATTAGGAAATGGAAGACATACAAGACCACTGATAATCTCCCCCGGTCTGGGGCTCCACGCAAGATCTCACCCCGTGGAGTCAAAATGATCACAAGAATGGTGAGCAAAAATCCCAGAACCACACGGGGGGACCTAGTGAATGACCTGCAGAGAGCTGGGACCAAAGTAACAAAGCCTATCATCAGTAACACACTACACCGCAAGGGACTCAAATCCTGCAATGCCAGACGTGTCCCCCTGCTTAAGCCAGCACATGTACAGGCCCGTTTGAAGTTTGCTAGAGAGCATTTGGATGATCCAGAAGAAGATTGGGAGAATGTCATATGGTCAGATGAAACCAAAATTGAACTTTTTGGTAAAAACTCAACTCGTCGTGTTCGGAGGACAAAGAATGCCGAGTTGCATCCAAAGAACATCATACCTACTGTGAAGCATGGGGGTGGAAACATCATGCTTTGGGGCTGTTTTTCTGAAAAGGGACCAGGACGACTGATCCGTGTAAAGGAAAGAATGAATGGGGCCATGTATCATGAGATTTTGAGTGAAAACCTCCTTCCATCAGCATTGAAGATGAAACATGGCTGGGTCTTTCAGCATGACATTGATCCCAAACACACCGCCCGGGCAATGAAGGAGTGGCTTCATAAGAAGCATTTCAAGGTCCTGGAGTGGCCTAGCCAGTCTCCAGATCTCAACCCCATAGAAAATCTTTGGAGGGAGTTGAAAGTCCGTGTTGCCCAGCAACAGTCCCAAAACATCACTGCATCACAGAGGAGATCTTCATGGAGGAATGGGCCAAAATACCAGCAACAGTGTGTGAAAACCTCGTCAAACGTTTTCTGTAAGTCTTCACCTCTGTCATTGCCAACAAAGGGTATATAACAAAGTATTGAGATAAACTTTTGTTATTGACCAAATACTTATTTTCCACCATAATTTGCAAATGAATTAATTAAAAATCCTACAATGTGATTTTCTGGATTTTTTTTCTCATTTTGTCTGTCATAGTATAAGTGTACCTATGATGAAAATTACAGGCCTCTCGTCTTTTTAAGTGGGAGAACTTGCACAATTGGTGGCTGACTCAATACTTTTTTTGCCCCACTGTATACAAAGAAATGTCAATTGAAAAATAGATCAAACGAAATGTTTGCAGTCTTCAGTTTGCGGTGGTTGTGTTGAGGCTTCCGTTTGAGGTGACAGCTTTGTTGTTGGCTAGCTCCTCTGAACAACAGTGTCTTGATGAGTTAGCACATTTTCTATGCCAGGCGAAATCGCGCCTCAGCTCATTGTTATAGATGTATCCAAATAAATGTCACTAGCAAACAGCTTAAACAAATGCAGATGTGGCTACTTTCCTGTTATTCTGGCTGCACTGTTTGGCATTAGCTGTAGTTGGCTAGCTACTGTAGCAAGCAAGGGATAAGAATGTTGCCAGCCAGTATGGCAATGGAACATGTAGAATGAATGACTGGGTCATGTCCATAGATACAGAAAAAAAGACTGAATGACTGGGTCGCGTCTCTGGCAACCGAACCAATAGAACGTTACCAGCCGGCTTGGGTAGCAAACCTATATTTGTGTCAGGACTATATTATGTGGAAGGATGAAATAGTATGAATAAATTAATCAAAATGTTTTTTATGAAAACATGTCAATCATTATTTCAATATGTTGTTAACCCATGGTATATAAGTGATAATCCCCTCGAAGCCAGTGTTCGGAGGATACATTGGCATGGTTTGCCAGCTCTCGTCGAACAACACCCGTGCCAAAATATCCTCCATACACAGGCTTCGAGGGCATTATCACTGATGATGAGTTGGTTATTTTAATCAGCTGTGTAGTGCTAGAGCAAAAAACAATATGTGCCCTCGGGTCCCCAGGACTGAGTTTGGGAAACACTGCTATATACTACATCCCCCCTTTTCACTCTTAGGATGTCAACAAGCATTCATGGAAAACATTCTTGTTCTTAAATAAACTCATGACTGAAACTTTCAAATGTCATTTAATAAAAGAGAACATATTAGCTCAATATTTCTATTCAGCATGAATGTAAACACATATTTAATTTAACTCTGTGTTGTTCTGTTACAGGTACGTTTCAAGCTCTAAGTGTTTCTCAACATCAACAACATTTCATAACGCTTGAACTTTCTTTTTCACATTCAGTTTCAATCTTTTCACGAACCAGGTTTCCATCCAAACTTCTTTTTATGTGAGTAAAGTACGTCAATTAAAAAAAATTCACGACAGGCCTGATGGAAACAGCATTTGCCTGTAAACCTTTAAAATTTCAACAGAACAAAATACGCTAGACAAGGTGGGATCTTTTTGTGTCGGTAAAATTAATTATGTGAGAAATGGCGGTGGAAACACTTTTATGCGCAAATACTGATACAATAATCATATCGAAGTAAACATGGAGTCACGAGATGACATGTTGAGTGGTCTCTCCACTACGACTTGGAAAAGCCTGCAGTTTATGAGCCTGTAGATTAAATGATTTTTGATTAACTTCACAGGGTGGTGAAAGTGCAAATTGATGAGCTTGATTCTCCTTTCCAATAAATATCGAGAGTCTTTTTCTGGTGACATGTCGATCGATGCTTGACTGATGTTTGACAAATTGTCCATAATAATCACACTGTGTAGGCTTTATTTGAACAAACTATCTGTTGAGTTAAATGCGATGGAAACTCATTTAAATCAAATGTATTCAGTAAAAGTTATTTTTACGTGCACTAAGTCATCACGCACAGACTTTTATCTGAAACAAGTCAATTTGACAAGTCATTTTCTCACGCATCTGGTGAGAAAATGAGCATATTGTTTTTATTCAGATTTTAGAATATTCGTATGAAAATCGGGCGCCATTGGATGTAAACCTAGCTATTGTCTCTTCTTTAATTTGAGAAGTCTTTTCATGAGAGAATGGACTGAATAAAGCTATAGGGTCAAAATGGTGTAGGACCGTGTCTCACTTCTCTGGGCCACGTCTGCAGCTGGATGCTGTCCTACCACGTGCTTTAGCACCTGCTTGCAGCCGTTGAGTGGGTTGCAGCTCTGGAAGTGGTTTTGCACCTCTGTTACTAGTAGTGCTCTTGTTGCTCTTGTAGATGCTGCAGCGTTGTTTGGGCACTTTGTGGTTGGAGGACTGAGCTGGAGCTTGGAAGAATGCTCCTGAGTACTCTACCCATGAGGATCTGTGCTGGGGAGAACTCCATACCTGTCACAGGTGTATTTGTGAGGTGGTGATCTGTGCCTGTTTTGTTCAGCTTTCTTTATCTCGTGTTTAACAGTTTTGACCATTCTTTCAGCCAGTCCGTTCGATTGTGAGTAGCCAGGACTTGAATGAGTCAGTTTTATACCTGAGGCAGTTGCAAAGCTTCTCATTTCAGTGCTTGCAAATGAAACATGGTCACACACAAGTTCTCTAGCTATTCAATTTCTAGCGAACACTGCTTTCATTTTGCTGATGACTGTTTGTGCTGTTTTGCATGACTGTTCTCATTGTTTTGGGAATGAAGGTTCTGTCTTCTGCAAGAATCTCTACTGCCACTGTGTGTCCGATTCAACCAGTATTGTTGCAGTCTTGGGTCAAGCTGCCTCCTCTGTTGTGGCCAACCTTTGCTGTGGACCTCGTGTAGCAGTTGTGTTTTCTCACTGAGCTGTTTCAGCATGTCTTCACTCAGGGCGTCTGTTGTCTCCAGAGTGTTAGTTGATTTTCTCATCTGTAGTTTTATCAGTCTGTGTGTTGACTCAAATCTCCACGACCGCTCGTGACAGCGTGTTTTCTGTGCTGCCACTAAGCTTCACACAAGTTTGAATGTTTAATCCACACACATCCTCGAGACCCAGGTATCCTTGGTTCATGTATAATCCCAATATGCTCTCTGCCTCAGCATGAATTATTTCAACAAAAAGTAGTATCTTCAAGGACACCCTGTCACAGACCACCACAATACAGTTTATTAGATAATACAAATCAGGGTTTTTATACAGAATATGGAACATTGTTTGTTTTGCGGAACATATGTCCTGTCCCTGCAGACATTGTAGACCATTTCTGCCACACTCCACTCCCTGAGATCCACAAGCATGTCAGGGTTGTGAGGAACAGGTTTCAATTGCAAACCTCAGTAGTATATGAATAAGTAACTGTGGTAATTGCGCTCATATTGACTAGGATTCTATTCATTCCTAATTTGATTGTCCGGGTAGAGTCGTGGATCAAGTTCATTATACAGGTAATTGCCAAAATAATAGAAATGCTTGTGCTTCCACACAGGTGTGGTTCCTAAGTTAAGCAGTTGACATCCCATCATGCTTAGGGTCATGTAAAAAATTAATTAACATGTTATTTTCCCCCTGACATTTCAGGGGGTGAATGCAGCACCCTCTCAGCACCCCTACTTCCCATGGCTATGCACAGGTGTCTTTCAGAGTAAAGTAAAAACCCACTGGGCACTCACTGGTTGAATCAATGTTCTTTCCACTTAATTTCCACAAAATTACGTTGAACCAAAGTGGAATAGACGTTGAATTGAGGTCTGTGTCCAGTGGGGAGACATTTTCATAAATGGAGCCTGGTTTGTTGCCATGGCAAACTGAAATCAAGCTCTAGTGAAATAAATGGCTATAAGGGGAATCTTGAAGGTAATTTCCGCAGCATGCATCAAGTGAGCATTACAGGAGGATGGTTTAATTGAATACTCCGGTTCAAGAATGTCTAGGTACTAACATTGTATTTCATCCACTAATTGTGAACTGCAATATTAGGTTATTTTATTCTGTGCTAGTTTATCTACAGTTTAGAGACAGACACAACACTGCATTTCATTTGACCAAATAGTTGTAGTAGTACTGTAGGGGAGGCCTTGGTTGGTCATCTCACTGGTTGGTTGTCACAGTGCTTATTACACCCAATCTAGAGGGCGCTGTTTAATCATTTTGAAGAGAAAATGTGTGAATTATTTGAAATTGCTCATCCACCAAGCCAGTTCATGTCAGCAGGACAAAACATTTAGGTGAGGGGAGTTTGTGGTTTTCATAGCTGAAGGAAAAATGTTCCTCATTAATGTTTGAATTATGGGATTATACATGAACAATTATCAATGTTGAAAAGCAACCTGGTCTCAGATCATTTTGTATTATTCTGTATGTAAATCCACAATCTGAGACACTCCATTTAGTATGATATGTTACGTTTTGTTAGGCATGTATTAATTTGTAGGTGTCCGTCACTCATTTCGTATATGTTATGTTACGAATTACAATTTGTATTATATGTTGCAAATTTGCAAAATGTACAATACGGTCCAAATTATCAAAACGTATGAAATGTTAAGAATTCTGGCTAGGTTGCCTAGGTTATCTAGGTTTGGGGTTAGAAATAAGGTTAGGGTTAAGTTTTGGAGTTAGGTTAAAGCGTTAGTGTTATGAGAAGGGTTAGCTAAAAGGGTTAAGGTTAGAGTTAGGGGAAGGGTATGCTAACATGTTAAGTAGTTGCAAAGTAGCTAAAAAGTATTAAGTAGTTGAAAAGTTGCTTAAATGCTAAAGTAGTCCTTGATGAGATTCGAACTTGCAACCTTTGGGTTGCTAGATGTCCACGTACTGTATGCCGACCCATCCACCCCGACCTACCACACTACTTTCATTTTTGGCCTTAACTAACCATCTGTCTTATGTAACCAAACGTAACATAACATACTAATTTGAGTGTCATGGATTTACTTTTACTATATTATGTCTAGTTTATGAGACCAGGCTGTGAAAAGAAGAAGGTGAAAACTACATCCCAAACCATTATAACCACATTGTTCGGAGACATTGCTACTGCCAGTATTCACAATAAATCCCAAGCTCTATTGTGCTGTTGTTATAATGACCTCCTGCCCCAATCATCACAAACACCTTTCGCCGACATATCAAAATATGTTGGAACTATGTAGTGCGGATAGCGTTTGCACATTGGGAAGACGTTGCCGAGACATCAGAATGGAATGTTGAAGCCTGGCCGGCGTATAAACAATGTAGACCTGTAGAACTTAGAATGTAGGTATCTGTGAGTCTTGCCAATTAGCAAACAATGTCTAAACTGCATCTTCCTGATGCATCATCTGTTGGGCACTATGCCATCTGCGTTTCTTGTCTCTCTCTCTCATACACACATTTTCTATTACACAACCATACAAAGAACGGCTTGGCTATTTCTAAGACTCGTTACATGCTATAATGCTTCATTTCCTGTTACGAAAGGAGTAAGCTACTAGCAAACATTGTGACAACCAACCCCATACTGTGTGACAACCAACCCCGCGATGGGGCTGGTTGTCACAAGTGGACAGAGTGTGTTTGATGGGTTATAACGCCATGTTGAATTACGATAGGATGATGAAAATGGTCCCCATTTCAATCCAACAATTTAAAAGATTTTACAGAGTTACAGTTCATATAAGGAAATCAGTCAATTGAAATAAATTCATTAGACGGGAATCTATGGATTTCACGACTGGAAATACAGATATGCATCTGTTGGTCAAAGATAGCTTTTAAAAAAAGGGAGGCGCGTGGATCAGAAAACCAGTCAGTATCTGGTGTGACCAGCATTTGCCTCATGCAGTGTGGTACATGTCCTTCGCATAGAGTTGATCAGGCTGTTGATTGCGGCCTGTGGAATGTTGTCCCACTCCTCTTCGGTGGCTGTGCGAAGTTGCTGGATATTGGCGGGAACTGGAACACGCTGTCGTACATGTCGATCCAGAGCATCCCAATTTAGTGATATATGTCTGGTGAGTATGCATGCTATGGAAGAACTTGGACATTTTCAGCTTCCAGGAATTGTGTACAGATCCTTACGACATGGGGTCATGCTAAAATATGAGGTGAAAGCTGCGGATCAATGGGCCTCAGGATCTCGTCATTGTGTAATTGTGTTCGTTGTCCATTAACTTATGCCTCCCCATACCATAACCCCACAGCCACCATGGGGCAGGTACTCTGTTCACAATATGCCATCCATCTGCCTTCTGCCCAGCACAGTTGACACCGGTATTCATCCTTGAAGGGCACACTGGAGAAGTGTGGCCATCGAAGGTGAGCATTTTCCCACTGCAGTTGGTTACCACGTCGAACTGCAGTCAGGTCAAGACCGTGGTGAGGACGACGAGCATGCAGATGAGCTTCCCTGAGACTGTTTCTGACAGTTTGTGCATACATTCTATAGTCGTGCAAACCCACAGTTTCATCCAGTCCGGGTTGCTGATCTCAGACAATCCCACAGTTAAAGAAGCCAGATGTGGAGTTCCTGGGCTGGCGTGGTTACACGTGGTCTGCGCTTGTGAAGCCGGTTGGACGTGCTGCCAAATTCTCTAAACCAACGTTGGATGCAGCTTATGATAGAAAAATTAACATTCATTTCTCTGGCAACAGCTCTGGTGGACATTCATGCAGTCAGCATGCCAATTACATGCTCCCAGAAAACTTGAGACATCTGTGGCATTTTGTTGTGTGACACAACTGCACATTTTAGGGTGTTATTTTAATATCCCCAGCACAAGGTGCACCTGTGTAATGATCATTCTGTTAAATCAGCTTCTTGATATGCCACACCTGCCAGGTGGATGGATTTTCTTGGCAAATGAGAAATGCTTACTAACAGGGATGTAAACAAACGTTTGCACAAAATTTGAGAGAAATGCGCTCGTGCGCTTGGAAAAAAATCTGGGATCTTTTATTTCAGCTCATAAAACACAGGACCAACACTTTGCATGTTGCGTTTATATTTATGTTCAGTATAACAACAACCACATGATCTCATTTATGTAATGTAGTACGAAAGGCCACAAACCACAAACAGTCCTCAGACTTCCACTCTGACAATCCCATAAACCCAGTTAGCCTACCCTCTCCCGTGCTTGAATGGTGGTAAAGCCCTAGAAGCCTGTTCAATGCAGCGTTGAGCCTGTTGTGTCTGAGACAGTGGCAGAGCTGTCTCTGCAGCTCCATGGCTGATGCATGTAGGTAAAGACAGGATGTCCTCCTAACAAAGCCTCCTGTCATCCGTCATCTCTACTGACGGACAGTACACTTGGACCAGAGTGTGTCTCCAATTACCATCTCGCTCTCTCACACGCACGCACATTACTGTGCCTGGAGAAGAAGCAGACCTCATTCATGGTCCTTTGTCATCCCACTCCTCCTCTCACATCAGAAACAAAGAACTTCTGCCTCGGTTTCTGTCTCCCTCTCCCTCGTACAGGGAGGATAGTTGTGAGTCTGGCTGTGTGGAGTGTTGACGGGCGAGCATGCCTGGCTGCCTGTGCCTGCGTGGGCTGGCTGTTCCAGGAGGTTCTAGTGATTTTTTTTCTTCTTCTAGATGACACCTCTTCCTCCTGTGCATCAAAGGCCCTAAGCCTAATGGGGAAAGTGAGGGTCTACAGTGTGCAGTCACAGTAGGGGAGAGTAAGTTGAGCAATTTTTTTACATTCAGCACTCTGTCAAGGGAAATATAAAAAAAATTCTAACAAAGATAACTACACATATTTTGTGATGTTGTGTATACCTGGAAATAATCAGAATTCATGTAAACATTAGTTTTGAAAACATAGCTTGGCACAACTTGGTATGGGTATGTTGAACCACGCCACAGGGTAAGTTAAATCATATACATGTTTCTGAACTGAATTAAATATTACCACCACCTTTTTAAAACCATGTCTATCTTTACTTCCCAAACACAATTCAAAACAATCACAATTGCTTTTTTGTCTTTTAGTCATTTTAATTATCTCACATAAAAAAAACTTCATACTTTGTTTAAACACTTAACAAGGCCAGGCCCGGTTACCTAATATCCCAGCGAAAATGCCTTGCATTACGCCTGAGAAGAAAACACTTAGCTCACTTAGAAGAAAATTAGCTCAACTTACCCCAAGACAAACATTTTGACCATATTACCCCACACAGCTACAAGGATGCACTTTCATACTAGGTTTAGGAGCTCATTTTGAAGCTTATAGAGACTCCAAATGATGTGTGGAACAATCTTAAAACAGTCTACTTTGTTTTACATACAGGCATCATAAAAGCTCTAACACAATAATTGAATTTCGACTTGGTGGAAATCAGTTTTTTGGACCTAACTTTTTCCATGTTGTTTCTTCTTTCACAGACATGAAATGATGACCTCTTCCTAGATATTTGGTCAAATGATTCATTTTGTGTATGGTTTCCTAGAAACAAGAGGGGCTCAACTTACCCCTTTGGCTCAACATACCCCACTCTCCCCTAAAGACATAGACCATCATAGTGGTGCTCCAATGCTCATGCTAATGTTGTTTAAAAAAAGACGCCTACGTACATTGACTGTTTTGCTCAGAATCAATATGGACTAAGGCTTCTGCAATGCTCGAAGCTAGGTACTGCAAATCACATGAAAGATATATACTTGCAGTGGAATATCCTCAGCTTTGATTTCCATAAGACATAATTTTTCTGTCTGTGTTATCAACTGATCCTGGAATAGGCCGTTTGAATATGTCCACCTTTTTAGGAATAAAATTGATACTATCAGCAGCATAGACTTGACAGAGATTTGCAACAGAGAAAGCCTCAATCCAGAAAACAATTGTGCAAGGCAGTTATGCACAAAATGATGAGCCTGAGAGAGACCTGGTATTTGAATTGAACAATCCTCTGAACACAGTCACACATGAGCTGCCTCTGTCCATCAGCTATTTCAAATGAGTCGTCCCCCAAAGGCCGGCCTTGCCAAGCTGGGAGGAAGAGATAGAGCTGCGAGCTGCTTCTCACACAGAAAACCATGGGCTTCCTATCATCTGTGGTACGTAACAGTCTACAGCAGCACAGTTTACATCTCAATCTGTCCGGCTGATCAGAGTAATCACAATTGGAAGTCACCCCAAACATCTGACAGACAGATCCACACTGTTTGATACTTGGTTGGTGGGAATGTCTTTCCCAAGGACTTGTTGACAGTGTTTGGTGGAATGCTAACATAGTGGCCACACCATGAGTGTAGAATGATAAGAAATGTTGGAATTGTGCAGATTATTTTAATAATAACAATTCATATTTCTATAGCGCTTTTCATTTGAATCTCAAAGCGATTAGCATATTTAGTTTATTAATTCAACCATCTTAAAAACAAGCACACATAATACTTGAACCCCCCCCCCAGAAAAGTAATCGAGTATAACATACAATATAGTCTGGGAATTACAGTATTTACATTGTGATGCTCTTGATAGTTCAGAAGGGTATGTGTATTGTCAGTGTATATTCAAACTGTTGTAGTTTAGAACCGGAGGACTCGTTGACTAGGTAGGTGTATAGATGAGTAGTGAACGAACCTTGACCTATGTACAAAACAATTAAGTTTATTAGCAGACCTCAAACTACATGTTCATTCATCTGAAAGCTTCAAGACCGGAACTTCTTTCCAACTGCCATTGCACTACACAGCTGATTCAAATCATCAAAGCATGATGATGAGTTTTTGTTATTTGAATCAGCTGTGTAGTGCACCCATAGGGAACCCAGGACCGAGTTTGGGAAACCTTGCTATATACTACATCCCCCATTTTCACTCTTAGGATATCAACAAACATTCATGGAAACATTCTTGTTCTTAAATAAACTCATGACTGAAAGTGTCAAATATAATTTAATAGAAGTGGAGATATTAACTCAATGTTTCTATTCAGCATGAACATAAACACACATTTAATTTAACTCTGTGTTCTTCTGTGACAGGTAAGTTTCACCTGGTAACTTTTTCTCAATGTCAACAACAATTCCTAACACTTGTGATAATGAACCTTCTCTTTTCACATTCAGTTTAAATCTTTACACTAACCAGTTTCCATCCAATCTTTTTACGTAATTAAATTACGTGTCGGATAAAAAATGTCACGACAGGCCTGATGGAAACATAACATTTGTTGGTAAACTTTACAAATGTCAACAAAACAAAATACGCTAGACAAGGTGGGATCTTTTTGTGTCGGTAAAATTAATATTGTGAAACATGGCGTTGGAAACACTTTTATGCGCAAATACTGATACAATAATCATCGTATCGAAGTAAACATGGAGTCACGAGATGACATGTTAGGTGGTCTCTCCACTATGACTCGGGAAATTCTGGTGACATGATGATCGATGCTTGACTGCTGTTTGGCAAATAAAAATAATCTCACTCTTTTGTCCATAATAATCTCATCAAGTAGGCTATACTCACACTGTATCTGTGAGCTGTTGGTTAGAGCGCCAATACCAGAGTGGGCACATTCACATTGAAAATATAATGTAAAGGCATTACATTGTTTATGTGCGCTACATCATCACGCACAGATTTTTATCCGCAACAAGTCAATTTGATAAACACATCTCTGGTGGGGAAAATACGCATGTTGTCACCAATTGGATGGAAACCTAGCTATTGTCTCTTCTCTCTTTTGATGGTGTCTTTTCAAAGTCTTTTTTTTTCATGAGAGAATGGACTGAATAAGGCTATAGGGTCACCGGTTACTATCACTTTACCCTTTGGTGGAGCTCAACCTTTACCGTCGGGTTACAAGGAAGTCTATGTACCTTACTGCTTACTGGTGGCTTGATTTCTATGCCACTTCTGGTGTGTGTGGTAATTGTGATGGGTGAGAGCTCTGTGTTCACATGCTTGTCTTCTGGAACTGTGGTGGGTGTGATGTGTGGCTCTTCTCCAGGTAAGCCACTACCCCAGGTAAGCCATCCTCGTGGTGCCTCCATGTACTGAGGCACCTGGTTGCTGCCATTGAGTGGGTTGCAGCTCTGGGAGTGGTTTTGCACCTCTGGTTGTAGTAGTGCTCTTGTCGCTCTTATAGATGCTGCAGCGTTGTGTGGGCACTTTGTGGTATCACACGTTGGAGTAGAGTTACCATAGAACAGTTCGGTATAGGTCGTCGCGGGTATCCTGGCAAACCCGCAGTTTCCCGTTCTTCTTCTCTGTGACTACCAGACTGCTGACCCATGCAGTGGGCTCTGTCAAACGGTCGACAACATCAGCCTCCAGTAGCTGATTCAGTGGGCTTTTCAGTCTGTCTATTACTGCCATTGTAATCTTTATGAAGTCAAGTCATGTATGATAGGTGGGACTTCTGGGTTCACATGGATGTGAAAATGATGAGCCTCGGAGAGAGAGACCTGGAATGGGAATTGAACAGTCCTCCTGAACACAGTCACACATGAGCTCCCACACGTCAGATTTTTCAAATGAGTCTTCCCCCAAAGGTCAGCCTTGCCAAGCTGGGAGGGAGAGATAGAGCTGTGAGCTGCTTCTCATACAAATCCCTGGATATCCTATCATCTGTGGTGCTCCACAGTCTACAGCAGCACAGTTTACATCTCAATCTGTCTGGCTGATCAGAGTAATCACAATTTGGAAATCTGTTGGCACAATGCAAACAAGTGACAGACAGATCCACACTGTTTGATACATGGTGGTTGGAATGCTTTTCCTCGGGACTTGTCGACAGCGTTTGGTGTATGATAACATAGTGGCTGCGCCATGAGTGTAGAATGATAAGACCTTTTTGAATTGGGCTGCTACTGGTTGAGACTGGAAGGTGTACCCTCTGTATATATTCTAACACATTGTTATATTACATTTATTTTAGGACTAACTGATTTAATTCAGTTCATTTGAGTGCCCATGGCTGCAAAGGCTATTTACTTTTATAAATATGGATGTTTTCCTTTTTAAGCATGCAGTAGCCAGATTAGGTGTGGGGAAACCACCCTTTTCGGTTGAATGCATTCGGATGTGCAGCTGACTTGGTATCCCATTTCCCCTTTCCTTTCTACAGTGACCCAACACCCTCAGTGACCTAAATATATACACGAGACAAACATAGATATGGACATGTTCCTGAAACCCAGACTCCAAACTTCCCTGCACGTTTAATCCTGCCTTCAAACACAGCACACGTCTATATGCGTCGGCATTGATCTGTCAGCAAGACATGGCACGTAAATATTTTCTTTGACCTCCCCTGCAAGACGCAATAGAGTGCAAGAATGGAGAGCAATCTGTGTCGTTTGCTATGAGCTGTGGGATACAAAAGATCTGTGTCTTTTTGAGGTATGTTTAAAGAGGGAAAACAGGGGTTCTGAGGAAAGTCAGGCAGAAGGCAGACATATGATCCAGAGGGAGGCTCCTCCTGAAGAGAGCTTCTTTCAATTCTGTTTTTCTTCCCTCTTGACTGTTTAGCATTGCTGATCTTCCTCGGCTTCAAAGACTCCAGGCAGGCAGCGCACAAAGCTTTACGAGTGAGATTTGAGTTGCGGGTGCTGTATTGGTTGTTAGAGGTTTGGCTCTGTCTGCCTCCCCATTCTCTACCTAATCCCCCAGAGAGCCTGTTCGGAAGCGCTGTAAGGGGTGTATTTTATTTGCAAACAAATGTGAAAACAGGGCTGGTTAGCAGCTAGGAATGTATACTCCCAGCTTTAGTTTATTGCTTTTATTCAAAAAACACGAGGTAAGCATATTTTATGTGTGATGTCTAGGGGTGTGACAAGTCTTGTAATTTGAGGTTGCCGGTAATTGGCAAGGTACACGGTCACCAACATAATTAGTGCAACTTCACTATAACCATTACACTTTATCAGTAGAATTTCATTATTATTATTCCAAATTATTACCTCAAAATATGGTTATAGTATTATTGGTTGAGTATACCAATGAAGAAATGTCAAATTGGAGAGGAATTCCGAAAAAATACAGCAAGTCCCGTGCATTTTTCTCTCCACTTTTCAGAACAATTTGTATAACGGCACCAACACTGCTGCGGTCATTCTCAGGGGTGGAAAAGGTATCCAATTGTCATACTTGAGTAAAAGTAAAGATATGTTAAATGGGGTGTAACTGAATGAAACGTATGATTCATCCTATAGGATGCATAGACGATATCCTAATATTTTCAGTAGCATATCATTTTTCCAGTAGTATATCATTTTTCTCTCATTACTGCGTCCTCTCTAGCAACTTTGAACTCATCATATTGCCCAGTGGTGTAAAATACTTTAAAGTACTACTTAAGTCATTTTTGGGGGTATCTGTACTTTTACTACATTCCTAAAGAAAATAATGTACTTTTTACTCCATGCACTTTCCCTGACCCTAAAAAGTAGGACAGGAAAATTGTCGAATTCACCTGGTCATCCCTACTGCCTCTGATCTGACAGACTCACTAAAGACACATGCTTAGCTTGTAAATGATGTCTGAGTGTTGGAGTGTGCCCCTGGCTATCCATAGATTAAAAAATATGTATACTTTATATACTTTTACGTGTACTTTTGATACTTAAGTATATTTAAAACCAAATACTTTGACTTTTACTGAATTAGTATTTACTGGGTGACTTTCACTTTTACTTGAGTCATTTTCTATTAATAAGGGTGGAAACGCAAAACTAGCATCAGTCGTCATTCCTCGCACGTATGCTGGCCCCCGTTTAAAAAAACAAAATCTGATTAAAGAGATGAAGTCCAGACAGGCTAAGCCTATTTTAGGAAGCATTTCGAATGGACATAGAGAATTAGTGAAGTCAAACATGCACACCCACCCACCTAAAAGGATCCATCACTTAAATCTCACTGACACAAATCGCGTTTGTCCTTTCTCTCTGTCTTCTTCACTGTTCCCTTCTTGCGCAATTCATGCATCTCCATTGGCAACTCCATTTGCCTATCGCAATCAATCAATCAAATGTATTTATAAAGCCCTTTTTTTTACATCAGCCGATGTCACAAAGTGCTGTACAGAAACCCAGCCTAAACCCCAAACAGCAAGCAATGCTATCTCTTCCCCCTCTTTCTCGTTATTGAGCGAGCAGGGGAGAACCGGAATGAAAGTAACACTTTGTTTTTTCCCCTAATTACTCTGAATTCGATAGAGCTAGACACCATATCTTATGACAAACAACATGTATACAGTATGTCCTCTACCATTAGCAACTGTAATTTCATTTGTAGGGCAAATGAGTTGAAAATGAAATAGACTGAGAACAGAACTACTACAATATTACTTTTGTACCTGCCGACGGGAGTAACACAGCCTTGGGACGGAAGTAACAACTGTTTTGAAGTGCACAATATCGGTCTTATCTCCACGTTTCCGTTTTGTAATGCTCGTTACTGTCAATAAATGAGGGTTGGCAGGGTAGCCTAGTGGTTAGGGCATTGGGCTAGTAACCGAAAGGTTGCAAGTTCGAATCCCCGAGCTGACAAGGTACAAATCTGCCGTTCTGCCCCTGAACAGGCAGTTAACCCACTAGGCTGTCATTGAAAATAAGAATGTGTTCTTAACTGACTTGCCTAGTAAAATAAAGGTAAAATTTCATGTTATTTCATGTTTGTGTCAATTTCAATAATTCATGCTATAGGTTTATTTATGAAAATTAACCATATTCGTCAACATTGCAATGTTGCGCAACCACAATATTTTGCCTTACAGTACTAACCGGACTAAAATGGATCACGTAATAGCTATATTAACCATAAAAGTTAAAGTAAAAGTATTACATGTTTTTCACAATTTTCAATGGACTTCATTTTTAGCCCAATAACTTTATTCTCTTCAGAAACGCACACTCATCATGCATCATGGCTTAACATAAGTTTATTGATTGTGAGCTTGTGGTGGCTAAGGTTAGGTGAAGTTTGTAGAAAGCTGAACCACAGACTACTTTCAGGGTGAGGAACCATCTAACATCAAGTTGTAAAATAGTGAACTACTCCTTTAAACATTTATTTGATTTGATTCCAGGTCATTAGTTTACATTGTGTTACTTTCATCCCTTCCTTCTTTCCTGTATCTTCTCCCAGGCTAACCCCCAAGACTAGCTCGCATGATACGTGAAACCTAGGCTGTCAATTAGTCACTAGATGGGTTAACAAAATGACATACTGTATGTTTCGAACCTTAAACAACTAAACACAACTCTACAAACAAACAAAAAACAGTTCTGGGTCTGTTTTTTTACTTACATTGCTCAAAACCAAGTTTTGTTGACAACTCAGAGAGACATGGTCAGACTGGGCTGTTTTTTCCCCCAAGGTCTTCCTTCGCTACGCCATTCTAGCTTCTGTGTTATCTGAGAAAATGGGTGTGTTTACTTTCGCCCCTTGTTACCTTCGTCCCGGGCTCTCCCCTATAGACAATGAACAGCAATATAGTTTGAAGCTTATTTCAAGAAATTAAACAAATTATAGGCCTAGGCCTATTCGTAGAGAGAAGCATTGATTCTTTTGCTTGGTAAATAGTTTTAAAATAGGCTACAGTGTTGGCAATGAACTGGCGAGGAAGTTTGAATGGCGAGAGTGTGATGTGATCACATTGTCTAAATTGATACCTTGCTGCACTGATGCATTGCAAATGTTTTTTTAAAAAACAGGCAGTGAGAAATGTGTTAATTCACACAATGAACCCACAGACCTGTCAGTGGCAGTGTCCCAGAGAACAATTTCTACTGGTCAACAGCTTCTTTTCGCAAGTGAAAAGATATAAAAAGCAAACCTCACACAATGAACCCACAGACCTGTCAGTGGCAGTGTCCCAGAGAACAATTTCTACTGGTCAACAGCTTCTTTCGCAAGTGAAAAGATATAAAAAGCAAACCTGTTCCGAATAAATAATTGACGGATTGTGGAAGGACGATATTTCGGATTTAGTGTGAACGGGGTCATGAACAAGACATGCTCATATTTATTTTTTTTCTTCCTAATTATTCGGCCGAAAGTAATGGACTTGGTGATGATGGGTTCTGACTTCTAATCTTGAAATATTTTTTAATCATCAGGTATCCTACGGCAAGGAGAAGGGCCACAGTCTGGTTTTTACACCATAAATTAATGTTTATCTGCAGGAGGAATGTATATGGTGGAGTCAATTAAGATTCCTTGGAATGTTACTGTGTGAGGGAAAGGCAATCACATGGTTGTGGTCACTGATAAGGGTGGAGAGCTGTGGATTAGTGAGGAATGGGGGGGGGGGTCGAGGTTTGGTCAGGTCACAGTAAGGGAGAAGGAACAGTTTATTACCCGCATCACTTAACTTCCTGCCTAGCAATAAAGATGTAATGTTTAGAGGGAAGGAGGAGACTTCACCTAAATTGGGGTATATATACTTGTGTTGGTGGGAACATGTCTTTGTCTGTCTGATGAAATTGACAGTAATTAAAATTGAAACAATAACACACAACATGTCTATACAGTCGTGGCCAAAAGTTTTGACAATTACACAAATATTAAGTCTGCTGCCGCAGGTTGCATGATGGCAATTTGCATATACTCCAGAATGGTATGAAGAGTGATCAGATGAATTGCAATTAATTTCAAAGTCCCTCTTTGCCATGCAAATGAACTGAATCCCCCCCCCAAAAACATTTCCACTGCATTTCAGCCCTGCCACAAAAGGACCAGCTGACATCGTGTCAGTGATTCTCTCGTTAACACAGGTGTGAGTGTTGACGAGGACAGGGCTGGAGATCACTCTGTCATGCTGATGGAGTTTGAATAACAGACTGGAAGCTTCAAAAGGAGGGTGTTGCTTGGAATCATTGTTCTTCCTCTGTCAACCATGGTTACCTGCAAGAAAACACGTGCCGTCATCATTGCTTTGCACAAAAAAAGGGCTTCACAGGCAAGCATATTGCTGCCAGTAAGATTGCACCTAAATCAACCATTTATCGCATCATCAAGAACTTCAAGGAGAGCGATTCAATTGTTTGGCGCCCAAGAAAGTCCAGCAAGTGCCAGGACCATCTCCTAAAGTTGATTCAGCTGTGGGATTGGGACACCACCAGTACAGAGCTTGCTCAGGAATGGCAGCAGGCAGGTGTGAGTGCATCTGCACGCACAGTGAGGCAAAGACTTTTGGAGGATGGCCTGGTGTCAAGAAGGGCAGCAAAGAAGCCACTTCTCTCCAGGAAAAACATTAGGGACAGACTGATATTCTGCAAAAGGTACAGGGATTGTACTGCTGAGGACTGGTGTAAAGTCATTTTCTCTGATGAATCCCCCTTCCGATTGTTTGGTGCATCCTGAGACCATTCATGTGTGGGGTTGCTTCTCAGCCAAGGGAGTGGGCTCACTCACAATTTTTCCTAAGAACACAGTCATGAATAAAGAATGTTAGCAACACATCCTCCGAGATAAACTTTTCCCAACCATCCAGGAAAAGTTTGGTGATGAACAATGACTTTTCCAGCATGATGGAGCACCTTGCCATAAGGCAAAGGTGATAACTAAGTGGCTCAGAGAACAAAACATTGTTATTTTGGGTCCATGGCCAGGAAACTCCCCAGACCTTAATCCCATTGAGAACTTGTGGTCAATCCTCAAGAGGCGGGTGGACAAACAAAAACCCACAAATTCTGACAAACTCCAAGCATTGATTATGCAAGAATGGGCTGCCATCAGTCAGGATGTGGCCCAGAAGTTAATTGACAGTATGCCAGGGCGGATTGCAGAGGTATTGAAAAAGAGGGGTCAACACTGCAAATATTGACTCTTTTCATCAACTTCATGTAATTGTCAATAAAAACCTGTGACACTCATGAAATGCATGTAATTATACTTCAGTATTCCATAGTAACATCTGACAAAAATATCTAAAGACACTGAGGTGGCAGATTTGAAAATTAATATTTGTGTAATTCTCAAAACGACTGTAGTCTATAGTCTATAAATTAAGAAAATATTCTGTATCAAATTATACCATGCCAGGTTGGATAGGATTGGCGTATTGTCCATTCAACACAATGTTAACGCATTATAGGCCTCAGAGCCAGAACAACCTTGTTGACTGCTGTTGAATCATTTATGAATAGTCAGACACATCCAACCTTTTTTTTAAAGAACGTTATATTGATTTAATAGCACGCAATGAAAACGTGCATCGTATAAAAGAAAGTCCAAACATCCCCCCAAAAATGTTCAACTGAAATGACATAGCCTATAGGCTAGCACTTTACACCCCGCGCATCTATCAGATTAGCTGTTTGAGTGTCAAATGACAGTTGGAAAGAGGAGGAGATGTAGACAGAATTTAGCAAAGCAATTGCTCATAATTATTAGTAAATACACCCGCTATTAGGTATGTAAAGTTTATCTACATAAAAAATAAGGGAAATAAAAAAAGTGTCTGTTGGCCTGTTTTGACATATTTTTTATATTCATGCTGTCTTCATCCGTAACCGTCAGTTACACGGTTATTCAATTGCATCACAGCCCTAGTGGTGTCACTTATCTTCTCTTCCATGGCAATTAGGATACAGCTGCATCACATCTGTTGCAGCGAAACGTTTCTATCCTTTTGGGACATACCTCACAAAACCTGCTCCAAGTTATGCATGGAATGTGAGTGGAATTTATCTGAATACAATTTGAACCCGTAAGTATATGCAAAAAACCCATCTTGCAGCAAGATTTTATTATTTTTATGGTATGCCGTTAATGCGGGGAGCAAGAATAGCGCTGTCATCATCACTCCTTGGTTGTCCTCACCCCCATCTCTCTCTTGCTGCACTGGGACACAAATATCAGACAGTACATCGGCCATTACATTACAGACATGGGGAGACGTGTCTGGCTGCCCTGTAGGTCAAAGGAAAAGACCACCAGTGTGAGAGATGCCTGCATCCCAAATGGTACGGTATACCCTACATAGTGCACTACTTTTGGTCAAAAGGGTGCCATTAGGGTGCCATTTGGGACGCAAGCCAGAGAGTTTGCACGCTCTAGCGAGTACATCAGTAGAGTTCAGTGCCAGGGTTCTCTTGTCATCAAAACAAAACTGCATTATGTTTAGAAAATGTTCAAGTCATACACCATAACTACAGATGAGATAGATACAGTACACTTCAGAAAGGAAACAGTTCATATATTAGCTTTGAGTGTCAGGTGTGCCGGATTTCTTTAATCTTTATATCCTCTAGGGAAATTAGCTTTTACAGACAAAACATGAAAGTATGTCAGGAAAGGAAAAGCAAGGGAGTGTGGGCATACAGTAGCAAGGGATTGATTTAAAAATGAATGACGGACTTGGTGAGTTCTGACTTCTAATCTTGAAATGTTGTTAATCATCAGGTATCCTATGGCAAGGAGAAGGGCCACAGTCTGGTTGTTACACCAGAAATGAATGGTTATCTGTAGGAGGAATGTCCTTATTGATAAATATGTATGTGTTGTGTATTTCTCGACTCGATGCAGAGAGCAAAATATGCATATTTTTATGTTTAGTGTAAAAACATCATCCAGTAGGCCAAATTAAATATTTAGCTAAAGGCTATAATTACCCTTTATACCCTTATCTGAAAGTATTTGAGTAGGCTACAGAACATTGTGCTTGTAATAATTTCCTTGATTTGATCTATTAATATAACATTATTGTAAAACGTTTCCACCACTGCAGTACTCCACCTTTTTATACGAGCAAACAAAAGGGATAAAACAAAAAAATAATGAAATCAGAGGAAATAGTTATTTACACTTCATTTTAATAACCTCTTGATCTTAGCCATCCCGGATCCGGGATCGTGAATACACCCTCAGGCTCATTACCATAACGCAACGTTAACGTTTTCTAAAAATCGCAAATGAAATGAAATAAATATGCCTGCTCTCAAGCTTAGCCTTTTCTTAACAACACTGTCATCTCAGATTTTCAAAATATGCTTTTGAACCATAGAAAATCAAGCATTTGTGTAAGAGTATTGATAGCTAGCTTAGCATTTATCGTAGCAATTAGCACGCAACATTTTCACAAAAACCAGAAAAGCAATCAAATAAAATAATTTACCTTTGAAGAACTTCAAATGTTTTCAATGAGGAGACTCTCAGTTACATAGCAGATGTCCAGTTTTTCCTGAAAGATTCTTTGTGTAGGACAAATCGCTCCGTTTTGTACATCATATTTGGCTACCGAAACGAAAATTCAGTCACCAAAACGTCAAACTTTTTTCCAAATTAACTAAATAATATCGACCGAAACATGGCAAACGTTGTTTGAATCAATCCTCAAGGTGTTTTTTCACATATCTCTTCATTGATATGTCGTTCGTGGAAGCATGCTTTCGTCTCAGAATCCCATGGAAAAATACCAGCAGCTGAGTTTTGCGCACCAATTTCCACGCAGGACACCGTGCGGACACTTGGCAAATGTAGTCTCTTATGGTCAATCTTCCAATGATATGCCTAGAAATACGTCACAATGCTGCAGACACCTTGGGGAAAACGATAGAAAGGGCAGGCTCATTCCTGTCGCATTCACAGCCATATAAGGAGATAATGGAAAACAGAGCCTCAGAAATCCGGCTCATTTCCTGGTTGCAGTTCCATCTTGGTTTTGCCTGAAGCTTCTGTTCTAGGGCACTCACAGTGATTATCTTTGCAGTTCTGGAAACGTCAGATTGTTTTCTTTCCAAAGCTATCAATTCCATGCATAGTCGAGCATCTTTTTGTGACAAAATATTGCGCTTAAAAAGGGCACGTCTTTTTATCCAATAATGACACAGCGCCCCCCTAGGATGAACTGGGATCAACTCAGTATATCTTGCAGTGGTGAATGACTTGTATAGAGTATTTTTATTTATAGGACTATCCTCCCAGTCACCTTGTCCTTCCAGTGACTGGGTGTGAAGACTGAGGTCTCAACGTTTTGGGATTTGGCACCGATTCCAGTGTGTCCGTGAGTTTGTGTGCACACAGCTGTCCTTGGTGTCATGCAGATTAACAGAGTCCTCCTACAGTGGAGCTAACTTCAGCCCTCACATCTGACTGTGTGTGTACGTAGTACCTAGACACTGCACTAGCCAACTACACTACGACCGCACACTACGTAGCAATCAGCCTCTTGTAGACAGTACTTAGACACTACGCGATCGCAGGAATGAAGCATGTACGTGTTGAGTAACCCGAGGCTCTAGTGAGAGTCGTTTGGTACTATACTGCGGCATGTTTATTTATGACTGCTACTGTATTAGTGTGGTGTCAATCGCAGTCATACAGTCAGATGTGTGTAATACTGGTTCATCGAAGACACCTTGTCGTTTAGTTTTCCATTTCTAATAGCATACTGTATGTAATGGCATCTCACCTTGTTGTGATGCACCACACCGTGGTATCTACTGTATCTGCCTCTCGTCTGCCTGCCCTGTAGGGCTCAAGGAACTGAGCAGTAATACCAGCAACACTCTCACTTCTAGACCCAGAATCAAAGCAGTTCTATTGCCGCAGCAATTGCTGTACAGACGCTGTGAGGAGGCTAGTAAAATAGCTCATTGTGCCAACCAGTCTGGGAGAGTGGCCATGGCTGGACACGGGCAGTGAAATCCCTCTCTGAGGTGCCAGCTGTGGGCACTCCGTATTATGCTGAAGTGGTGTTGACGGGGATGCTAATTCCTAACACGATGGCCAGTTGTAGACCACCAGATGGTGGTCTAATGCTCAGACATTATCTGCAGTGTGCAGGATTGTCACTCACTTCACATAAACCAGACAAGGGAAAGAGGTGACATTCAGGTCACAGCCATAACAGCAGTGACGATATAGTAATTTCAGTTGATGTAGGTGATGGCAGGGCTATTTAATTAACACCGGCGACATTCTGCGTGATTCTCCAATGATTAAACTGTGGTACTAAAAGCCCTGGAGGAAGGTTACATTCGCAATGTAATTGTGGAATGTCAGGAAAGCATTAGCATTCAATATAGAACAACAGTGTTTTTGTAGATCAACATTAAACAAACAAATGGGTTTTTATTAGCTAGAATATGATTATGTTTCGCAGCCTAAAACATGATCATTACAGAGGAAAATGCTGCGTCATGCACATTTTCATGCATTTATAATTTGGTCTGCATCTAACTGTAAGCCAACTGTACAATTTATGATAATAAAAACACATTCATAAAATATAATTAACTAGCTTTTGCAGTTACCTGTATACTACCTGAGTTACTGCCCACTCCTTCTTTCAGACAGTAGGAAAAGCTAGCAAATCAAGTAAAAAAAAAGATTTTAGTTTAAAAAAATCCCAGTGTGTTCAGTTAAGTCGTGTACAGATTTAGACACTCTATTTGATGACTATCAGAATGACTTGTAATACATACAAAAATACATTACAAAAGGAGCAGAAATAATGTGCGTCTCTAAGGCAAAGGAAATTGCGCCAAAAATACATGAGACCAAACTCTTTGGTGGTTTTAATTTGTCTTAACACTGTCTGAACCCTCTTAACCCGGTCAGCAGAACCAAACACGTTGTGCTTTAACCAAGTGTCTGTTTATATAAATATAGCTTGAAGACATGTTTCCCTCATCTCTCTTGAAAAGCTACAGGATGTGTAGGTCTGTTAATCATCCCAAAATGCTTTGCACAGAGCAGTCCTGGACTTTTCTCGTCTCCCTGGCAGGAGGACTTTCTTTGTCACATAGAACATGTCCCTCGCACATTTTCCCTCGAGCTCCTCTAGAAAGATGTACATCTCTTTTGAAGATGCACATAGTCTTCTTTGCAGTAAATAGTCAACAGAGAGGAAAATGTACAGGAAAATACATAAAGACATTCCTGTATGTAAAAGACAATGAATAGGCTCACGCCACAGTTTCCCTTGAGACCCGTTTCGATAGTTTTCATATGTAAAATATTATGCATCGTGTACTTATCTGTCCTCACTTGTAGCTTAATCTAAACGTACACTTACATAATCACCCGTTACCTACAGTATGTACCTGAGGTTCTGATCTACTGTATACTAAAGCTGTCGGGTCGAGAAACTAACTCATTGAAGCATATACCGGCGGGCAGCATGGACGACATCATGGCACTTCTCCCATGGAAAAATACTGCCTCTGAAACAGTTCATTATTCCTCCTGTTCACTGTGACTGGGTCTTTCTTTGTCCTGGCACACTTGGCATGTGTTCAGTGATATGTAAAGGCTCTAAGTGTCTGATGGAAGTCACTTCTTATCTCCAGTGAGGGGCTGGGTCCCCTGATGAGCTCTGCTGGTGGGGAACGGTGGACTGGCTCTGAGGCTGCTGCTGCTGCTGCCTCCTCTCTGCATGACTTACCCCTCTGTTACGGATCAGGGAAGACAAAACTTGAAGCAGAACAAAAAAGACCTGCTATGAAAATAACATGAGGCTTAATCAATTCACTGAAAGTTGGCAGAATGTATTTACATTGCCAGTTTATTTCACTCACTGAGATTGACTAGGAATACACCAACACCTCGGCACCTACCTGCCCTTTAAGAGTAGTCGGACTTGTTGATTGGACATTTACTCAAGCCACGAGGAGAGACCTGTATGAAATGAATTCAGGCCGTCTCCATGATCAAGAATCCTCGGAGGGTGTTGTGTTTCTGAAGGATCTCCTTGCGTTTCAGGCTTCCGTGTAGAGTGGTGGCGGAAGGAATGCGGCAGACGTGGTTCTTTAGGGCAGGTGTGGGTTACACGTGGGGTAGACAGCACTGCAGTGATGCATGTCTGCCACGTCTGGCCTCCGCACATCCCCAGCTTTCAGGGATACCAGAGTCAGCCTGGCGCCGCTGCTCTCCAGCTGGGCAAAAGAGGACAAGGGAGAGGAGCGAGAGGAGGGAGAGCTCTCCGAGCCTCGGGTGTCTCCTGCGATGTCTGCTTTTAGCATTTAAAAATCACCACTGACCCCATTCAGAACCCCTGGACGACACATCACATGGGACTGTTTTCTCTCTGACATTAACTGTCATCGTTTCAAATGAGCAGCACTTTCCTAGAATCCAGCGGCTCACGCTGTGAGGGATAATTTAAGACTGTAGAAGGGTAGAGATACCTAAAGCACTACATATAGGACTGAATGTGTGTGGTTTTGGCATATAAAGATGGGTCATGACAGCTGTAGTGGCAGAGTGGACAGTGCGCTATGATGGAATCTGTGATGATGAAACTGCAATGATCTGATTTATTAGTAGAGTGGCCTGTAGAAGATGGTGGCCTACAGGAAGTATTTACATGTCGATTTTGCAGACTTGACATGGACGGTACGAAGGCCTCACCCTCTAAAAAAAGGGGGCGGGGTGTCTAAAATAAAACCAGCTTGTCACCGTCTGCTCCTTGGACAGAGGTGATCACGTACTGCTGGAGCGGGACTCCAACACCAAAAGGGATTGGACTTGTGGTGAGGAAAGGCATCCTACGGGCCAGGGGTTTTAGTGGCCTTCCAGTGGGATTCTATCGTCTTGAGTTATATTTTTCTATTCTTCACCGACTTGGTAGGTGGCATCTTGAAGCAACTATGCCTGTGTTGTTTGGGTGGTCTTTAACCTCGACATAATGCTGTTGTTCGTAAGCCATTCAAAGGGGATTCATTTATACATGCATAAATCCCTCTGTTTGCTACTCTTGTTCATCATAGGCGTTTTGACTCTTAATAAATGTAGCATTCATTTGATTTCAGTCAATAATATGCCGTCAGGAAGTTAAACAGTGGAATCAATATGGAGAAATAACAACGTGCTTTGCAGACCTGAGTTCTCTTTTCCCATGGGTTCATTATGTGTCAGTATTTGATTATGTTTTTTAATGCATGGAAATAATTAGTAGTTAGAAGGAGCACTGAGGGGGAGGTTTTGTTCTTGTGCCCCACTGAAAGCATTATTATTTTCCTCACAAAGCAGACATTGTTATGGCGGTCCTTGCTCGGAACTAATAGGCCAATCAGAAGTATTGTCATTTTACATTTTGGATTCAGACCGTAAGCTAACCGTGAGTAATGTAAACTGCATTTTTTCCCTGGGAAATACTGGATTTGCCTCTGTAGCCTCATTGACTAGGTAGACGGACTGTCATTCCTTGTTTTGTAATCACTGATAGCAGTAGATCTGTCAGACCACAGCTTAGTTCAATATAGCTTTTGAGTTCTGCATATCAAAAGAGAGGCCCCTGTCTGTCTGATAACTGTTCCTCAGAAGGTAATTGCTGCCATAGACGACTGAAAGTGTTGAATGGCCAAAATAATTCAACTCACTTGATGAAATGGATGTACGAACATTATGGTATGACCTCGGATGCCACTATCGGTGCACTAAAAATTTGTTATATTAAGCCTAAGGCAGGACAGTGTACAGATTGTGGAACTGGGTCTTCCAATCTTTAAAAATCTAGTCCTCACTGTTTGTCTCCAGCTCTTACTAAGAAATACGACTCTGCAGGCCAGCAACGTTTAAAATAGTGTTGATTTATTTTTGCAGGTAGTTGGTGCCTACATTACTTCACTTTCCTGTTATGTGAGCTCTCAACTGAACATAAAATGTCACGAGATATCCCAAGATTGTTGACACATTTCTTGGTCTCAAAGTTTCACACATCCATAATAAACATAGCTGGTCTATGGTTGCAAAAGGCAATAGACATTGAACTTTCTCCTACAGTATAAGAAACCATTTTCTTGTGGCGTCAAGTATGTTGAAGCTACTAGGATTTATGGTTTCGAATGAGGAAACCTATCTATGCTTGTCTCCCACCCCTCTTTACAGGGTCATAGGTTTATACTAGCGTGCCAATCATGAATAAAAATAGACTAAAATAGATGGTCAGAGACTGTTTTTGCTTGTCCACACAATCCTATGATGCTGTACTGATCAACATCATCAGACACCAGCAGGACTATCTATGTCTATCAGCATGTTTTAATTGTCCTCTTAATTGATCAAGTGTTTATAGACTCCAATATGGTTAGCGCACAAATAGGTTACTAGTCACGGTTCATTTAAGGGTATACTTGTTTATTTGTGGCTGAAAAGCAGCAGGCGTATCTTTCAGATTAAAAAATAAATTAAAAACTGATTTGACATGTTCCCGTTGACAGAGAACTTCACAGCATTTAAAACTATGAATAGTGTTTGATATAGGGATTCAATATGTGCTTTGCTGTCATAAATCATATTACGTAAGTGCAATATCATCTCCAGCCTGACTCTTTTTTTGCTGACAGTGTTCTGCAGTTTTCATTCAGTTTGATAAAGTAGCATTTGCGGCTGTTCAGAGACCCGACTTTGTCTAATGCATGTTGAATCTATTTTTAATTGGATTCATGCTGATAAGGGTTCACACCGCATACCAATTCAAAAACCTGAAATGGTTGTGAATGAGAACTTTACTCTTAATGAGTGCCCCCTGCGGGATTCCAAAGCGATGCTTTACGGCAGGGTTTCCTAAACTCGGTCCTGGGGATCCTTTTGGTTTTTGCCCTTGCACTACACAGCTGATTCAAATAATCAACTAATCATCAAGCTTTGCAATTTGAATCAGCTGTTTAGTGCAAGGGCAAAAAAACAAAACCTGCACCGGGTTTATGGTACTTTGATAATGTATGTTCTACAAACCCAAAATAATATTTAGTGCTTCTGTAGTGCAACGTGAAACTGTACGTCCACGTTTCCCTAAAACCAGAACACCAGAGCTGAGGTACAGCCATCCCATGAGGTGTCCATGCTGGCTTAGTGCACATTAGCCTTGGTGCTATGTGTGGAGTGTTAACAGTCTGAGGTGTCAGAGAGTCATTACCCTAACCATGTTTTACACACAGACCAACATACATCTGTATTCTCCCAGTCTTTAATTTACCATCCACTGGAATGGCTGTAATTGATTTGAATGATTCGCCTGTGTTGGAGAGGGACTGTCTTATTCACTAGAGCACCTGCATTCTCATGGAAAATATAATTGTGAATTCCCTTTGTACTGGATGTGTGCTGTCACTGTATAAGAAACGGTTACAATACAGAATGACTCACCCACTATCCATGACATGCTGTTGATTACAGAACACATTAATAGTCTACTACAGGGTTTCTCAAACTCGGTCCTCGGAACCGCAAGCGGTGCACACTTTGTTTTTTTGCCCTAACACTACACAGCTGATTAAAATAATCAAATAATCATCCAGCTTCAATCATTTGAATCAGCTGTGTCGTGTTAGGGCAAAAAACTCAACTTGAACCCCTTCGTGTTACAAGGACTGAGTTTGGAAAACGCTGGTCTACTGTCAATGTTAGATTTAAAAGCTCATTTGACAGTCATTCACATGGATGTTTGTGTACCCTTATTTTATAGTAATGCCTGTACTGTAAACTCCTTGTAAGCTACTGTATATTTAAAACATAGTTGCCTTTTTGCTCTTATGCATTTTATGTCCGAAGTTTCGACAGACAAGCTCTCTTCATCAGGGTATAATGACAAACACTGCGGGGTGACTCATTTATATAGTGTCAAAAGACACACAGGTGTCTGTAATCATGGCCGGGTGTGGCCTGATGTCATTGGTTAATTCTCACATATTAAAATAGCATACAAAAAACATAAATGGATAGCGCACGATCATAGATACAATTTCGCTACATAAGCCTACAAACATTTACAATAGCAAAATCACAATAATCACAAGAATAGCTTCAGCTCAAAGTCTACGTTGAGACCAAAGGGAGCAAGGGTCTTTAAATTAAAGATCCAGGCAGCCTCTCGTTTTAACAATAAACTGTCGAGGTCACCCCCTCTCCTAGGGAGGGTGACATGTTCGATGCCAATATAACGTACAGACAAAATCAAGTGGTTTTCTTCCAAAAAGTAGGCCGCAACTGGGTAAGTCGAGTTTTTGCACCTAATGGTGCTACGATGCTCTGAGATACGTACTATTAATTCACGCTTTGTTTTACCCACATCATTATAAGATAAATAACTGCCTTAGTGGAGCACGTGATAACACCTTTGATTGGGATCTGTTTCCCTGTTTGGGGGTGTTTTGAAGGATCTACATTTTTAAGTGCCATTGCATTGAACACAGCCGTTACACTTGTAGTTTCCATCCAGTAGGGGCGCAAATACACGTTGTTCAGGGATATCTTGAGGTGGTAAATCAGAGTTTACCAATTGATCTCTGAGGTTTCTGCCCCGTGACAATACGACCAAGGGAAGGTCCGAAAACACATTACCGCTTCTATCGTCGGATCTTAGAATGTGCCAATGTTTGTGAATGATTCCCTTAATTTGTTCAGAGCACTTTGAATAGCGGGTAGTTAGAATGCAAGAATGCTTCAATTTCTTTTGGGGAGGTGGGGGGCATCTGAGCTCCTAGAGTGTGTGGCTCTCCTTTATTTATTGTTTAAGTGTTCCACTCTGCTAGCCAGCACCTCGCCTAAATAGGTGTGCGTTCCTTTTGCCTCTAGATTACAGTCAAAAGCATGCCATGTGATTGCACTGTTCCAGTTATAAATGTACTCTGTAGCTTCAAAATAGATCTGCTTCTTTTAAATCTGTGTCCCCTATTTAAAATGTTGAGAGAGATGTCTTGATATTGTAGCCTCGCAAGCCGCCTGACCTGAAGCTTACGTGAATGGTGGCTCTGTGCAGCGACTTGCGAGACTATTAACATAGAGTAATGCACCTCTTTTTATAAGCATGTTTATAATTGCCCCCATGGAAACTCAATGCTGGTCAAAGAGAACACTAGCTGTGTATAGTAAATTATCTACTGGTGATATAGGCTAGTCAAACCATAATATTGTGTATAGCAGTGTTTCACAAAATATGGTTAGCGACCCCATGTGGGGTCACCTGATTAAAATAATTATAATAATGGGATCACAAGAGAAACCCCTCTCCCCAAAAGAAACGCTTGGTTCAAAGAACCGGGTTATGTCAGTAACCTCCAATATAAGCTCATGTGGTTGTAATAAACAGAACGGTTTCTGTTTCCTGCCTACTGTGGCTCTATCATCTGAACGGTTTAAGATAAAAAATGAAGATAAATGAAAAATAAGATTCTCAGGAAAACATATGAGTCTTCTGTTTCCCTCTACAATGTCGCGCAGGACACATAAGAAGTGAGTGGACAAGACCAGGCTCTAAATCGGACTGGGGGAAAAATAACATTATCAATGATGAGGTTTATTTTCTACACAGAATATCATACAACATGATTGCCTGATGATCTTCTTAACTTCCCAATACCTTTCCGATGCCTTTCAGTCACTTCAAACCATACTTCCTTCCGATTGAAATACTGTCAAAAGTACTGTCAGACTGATTTGTAACAGACTGTCATAGTACCAATTGAATTATTATTTTTCACATGGTGGGATGCAATAGTTGTTTGGGGATCAAAATTAAGTTGCAGGCCCAAAAACGTTTGGGAACCCCTGGTGTACAACATAGGCTGTGGGGTATAAATGCTATAATTAATGACTGCTGTTCCCTTAGCTGCTGGCAGCGCAGGTGTGACTACCAGGGTAGGACTTCTTGAGGAAGCTGTGAACCCAGAGGAACAGGATTCACTCTGAAGACTCAGATCCCATTGACAGGACCCATTGACACGACCCACTGGTGCCGGGATCCACTGACACCAGGAGCCACTGACACCAGATCCCACTGGCGCCGGGATCTACCAGGAGCCACTGACACCAGGAGCCACTGACACCAGATCCCACTGATCGTACCCATGGCCATGTCCCAGCAGGCAGCTGTCTCCAAGCAGCAGGACAACGCCTTCTCCAGCGGGGTATGCAGACACACACATTACACTATGGAAATGGTCATACATTTATCAATGTATTCTTCAATTACCAGTTTTAGCTCATATAGACTTATCAACAAACCTCTTCTAACCTTAGAGGCTTCTGACAATGTCGGTGATAAGATTTTTAAAAAGTCCAATTTATTTTCGTTGATTGTCCAAGTGTTTGAATTCTTTGTGTCCATTCTATAATGAGCTAAATTAATATTTTATTAATCGTGTGTGTGTGTGTGTGTTTCATCATGCCTGTTAACCCTGCCATGTCATGTGTGACTGTACGACCATTCCATTTTTAATGAGGTTGCATAATACGGGATATTTACAGTAGATAATTATGACCATGTTTTACATTAGTCACTATCATGCAAAGAGTCAGAGTGGTGTGATTGTTGTGATAGCCACTGATGGCTTTGTGGTGCTATATTAATGGAAAGTGATGACAGCTGACTAGTAGGAGAGTTCAGTGGCCCTGCAGGCCCAAGGAAGCACGACTCCTCTCATGGGGCTCAGAGTGGAAATGGGAGCAGACAGGCAACACAATGGGGTATCTGTGCCCCCTGCAGGATCCCATTAGTCATATTCTAGACCTCAAAGCTGTCAACTGGACTCTGCAGGGTGGGCAAAACAACTATCTGCCTGGACAACATGCTGTGTTGCACCACCCAAAAAGCAACCAACTAGAAAGATTGCTCTGCCATTGTGTAAACAAAATGCCACATGCTGTCAGGCGGCATACATTGAAGTGTGTGTGTGTGTGAACACACTGCAATCTAAGTAATGGCTGCTCCAGTATTTTCTATTAACTTGCAGAAGTCTGTAATGAAACCCAAGCTCAATAGCCTATTAGGCAACTGTCTGATCCCAGGCCATGTAGAAGTGCAGGCAGCTAATGATGTTCCACTGCTTCATTAGGTCATGGAGGAGTCTGAGGTCTGCTCTGTGCCTGGGGGGCTCGCCGGCGTCAGGGCACAATTTGAGAACCAGGAAACTGCAACATCGCACAATGTCTCCCAGTTCCACTTCCACCGCAGAGCTGTGCAGGTACTGTAATTAATGCAGGCTAATGCGATGCATGGGGGAACGTGCAGATATAGTATGACCTACACTGGTCTAATTCCAGCCTACCATCCAGCCATCCATCCATCCACACCACTGTGTTCCTGCCCTCATAACTTCCCCTGCTGAGTGAAAGTCCCTCACTCAGTGAGCAAGCACAAATCTTGGTGAATATTGAATGATTGAAGAGGCTGGGGAGATGCCCTCTACTCTATTATCTTTTGCCTAGTCGTGCTCCAAAGGCTCAAGTTACAGATGTTAGATTTCAAGCAGATCCCTGTAGACTGTCTGTCAAAACACTTGGATTTCCACTCTAATTGCTGCTGCTTTGAATGGGACTGTTTCTATAGCTGGGAATCCTAAGCTGAAGTGGCACAAAGGGGCATAAAACAAGTGAAGTCGTTTTTTTGTCCCTTTATGCATGGTGATAGCTGCTGTGTGTGATTTAAGGTGAAACATCCAAGGAATTGTCCTCCTCGTCTGTCATCCTCCCGTTGTCTGTGATTAGTATAATTTGACTGCATTAGGCCACATATTGTTTTCAGTGATGCACAGTCTATCTGCTGCTCTTTGAGCATTCGTTAAACTCAGCCACTTTTAGTGCTGGGCTGTCAATAAGTGGGAGCCATTCCCTGCTGTGTGTGTGTGTGTGTGTGTGTGTGTGTGTGTGTGTGTGTGTGTGTGTGTGTGTGTGTGTGTGTGTGTGTGTGTGTGTGTGTGTGTGTGTGTGTGTGTGTGTGTGTGTGTGTGTGTGTGTGTGTGTGTGTGTGTGTGTGTGTGTGTGTGTGTGTGTGCCTGTGCGTGTGCCTGTGTGTGACACCCAATGTCTTCCATCTCACAGGAAGTTCAATTGAACTCTGAGGTGACAATGAGGAGCACTTCCAGGGACGTCATCCCAGCCTCTCAGCAGGCTATTTTCCACCAGGATGAACAGGTACATTTTGACCTTCTGGATTTCTCAGTTTCATCACATGACAGTGAAGCTGTGCTGACTACCCAGATATGTTTGTCTTGGCTATATGTGTTAATAATGGTAAATCTGTGTTTTAAATCAGTTGTTTATTAGAGAACAACTCTACAGACCACAGCCAGCACACTGACAACAAGGAAGACCTAGTAGAGAGTGGATTAACTCTAAAAGGCTTGATTCGTTCTTCAGTTAATCGCCATTACATAACACAGATTCACTTTCCACTTTCCATGTCCCCATACGTTTCAAAACAGGTGAGGATTTTTCTAATAGACGTGCCTTTCTGATTCAGGTCACACATGAGGAAAACAGCTTTCCCTCGGTTTATGACAACAACCATAATGATGAAAGAGGTAGGATGTTACTACACTATATGCTCGTTATATCTTACACTGTGCGCCATCATTAAGATCAAAAGCATTGTTCAAATGATTCTAAATTCAATCATGTGAAGCAGATGGACTAATCTGTAGGATTATGTTGTTCTGCCCTTTTTGAATCTTTAGAGGAGGAAGGTCCTAGACTTACAACCAAGGAATTAAGAGATCACTTTGAGAGAACCATTGAAGAAGCTGCCCCAAGCAAGCCAATGAAGGTAATTCGACATGTTTAATTAACATGCTTGGTCTTAAACACGTTTTATTTCAACGGACAAAAATTGTATAATTTTGGGTTAGGTTACTGTACACAAACCCTTCTGCTTTTTATCCCCATTGCTGAAAATAGTTATTAACTTTATTTGAATGGTAATTAGTAGCAGTGTAGCTAATGTGTAATTACAATAACACTAAGACGTTTATCAAATAATGTTTGGGCACCAATCCCTCAGTTAATAACGATGAGATTGAATATTGACAATTTGTGATAAACAAAGAGTTGGTATACTAAACAAGCTATACATGTCATGTTTGCGTGTAAATGTTGTTTCTTTAAACATGTCGGGGACCTCTAATGACCCCAATAATTATTTTCTTCCCAAAAAGATTGGCCGAGCTGACATCAATAGGTCGCATTGGGCTTCAAATAGATCAGAAAAACCAGTCTCAACAAGGGAGATACAAAATGTATCAAGTGCGATACAGAATTTCTCCTCAAGTGCGATACAGAATTTCTCATCGAGTGAGATACATAATGTCTCAGCAAGTGATATATGGGACAATGCTGCTACTGAAGTGATAGAGGACACATCTGCTCTTGCAGTTGACTACGAGGACACTGACTATTTCCCTCCACCACCTCCAGAAGATTTAGAGTACTTCCCACCTCCACCCCCAGAGTTACTGCAGGTCCCATCAGAAAGTCCAGATATGCCAGTAGAGTGCTACTACTCACCTGAACCCCCGGAATCAGCTTACCCTTCTAAACGTCCACTCAGTAGACAGGAATACTTCAGGCAGAGAAACCAGTATGAGTTGAAACGCCTTTACAAGCATATACATCCTGAGGTGCGTAAAAACTTAGAGATGTATAGTGATGTGGCTGAGTATGAAAACACCCGACCAGAGAGTCAGGAGGAGTTCACGGGGGAGACAAGGTATATATACGAGGATAACGGTAGCAGCCCCAACGACTGCATTAGCCCAGAAGAAGAATACCTGGAATGGGATGAGATCCTCAGAGGGGAGGTGCAGTCAATGCGCTGGATGTTTGAGAACAAACCTCTGGATGCCATCAAAGACGACGCCTCAAATGAGGATGACGACCAAAACATGGAACAGGAGATGATTGTTGGGAGTGATGTAAGAAGCAAAGCATGGATGTTTGAGACCAAGCCCATGGATGCATTGGGATCAGACAACATAGCTTTAACTAAATATAGACACAAGTTCAATACGTTGGACAAAGGAGATGTCCGTGCTGCAGCCTGGTTGTTTGAAAACCAACCCATGGAGACCCTGAACAAAATGCATGGCGATGAAGAGCTAACCAAAGAGATAGTGTTTACCCAGGAAGATGGCAGCTCTACCATACACATGCTTGAATCTCAGTACATGGAAACGTTAGGTCACACTGAGACCATTGATGACAGTCACCTCCTGAGTCTGAGATCAGTGCTCGAGGCAATAAAGGGAGAAGTGAAGACGATCACAAGCACATTTGAGACTCAGTTCATGTGCGTCCTCATGGGACAGTCAGGCCAGATGTTGGAGATAACATCTATACGCAAAGTGGAGACTGAGAAGGGGGACACTAAAACATCTACCTGGCTTTTTGATACCCAAACCCTGGACATGGCTAATAAACCTGCTGCCCCAGTGAAACTTGTGTGTAGCCTGTCCATGGAAGACAACTATAAAGGAGATGTCCACCGGAGTAGATGGTTGTTTGAAACAAAGACCTTAGACTCCGTTAATGAAGATGAATGGGAGAGCTCAACGCTGCAAAAGGAAGAGATAATTGGAGCCGATGTGCGAAAACACCGCTTAGCGTTTGAAACTCAGCCAATGGATCCTCTGAAAGATGACGCAAATGCTAGACCCCCGACTATCGGTGGTAATGTTAGGTCTGCGAGACACTTCTTTGAAACTAGTCCTAAGGCAGCTTTGACGGACCTCAATGAGGTAGGGAGCCTCAAAATGTTGGTGGCAGCTGAAAAACACAAGGGTGATAATAGACACCAAAAATGGATGTTTGAGAATGAACGACTAGAGGACATAAGAGACGAGAAGAAGGGGATTATTTGCACTGTGAACCTCGAAAATCTCACTGAAGATCAAGCTACAAACTACAACGCAGATGTCCATAAGAATTGCATGGTATTTGAGACCCAGCCAATGGATACTTTGAAAGAGGATTCGAATGCTAGAGCCCTGTCCAAGGCGGAAATTGTCAGAGGCAATGTCAGATCAGCGAGACATTACTTTGAAACCACTCCAGCGGACAATATAAAAGACCTTGCTGAGGTTGGAAAGCTACAAAAAATGGTGAGACTCGATGAAGAGAAGGGGGATGTGAGACACCAGAAATGGGTTTTCGAAAGTCAACCCCTGGAGCACATTCAAGAGGAGAAGAAGGAAGTTATTCGAACCATTAACCTGGAGGAAATAGATCAAGTGGATGTCTCAAACTACAAGCAAATATTTGAAACCACAGACTTAACCAGATGGGATGAATCTCAAAAGATACTCGTGGAGGGTGTAACATGTGGCTCTGTGAAATCTAACAAACATCTGTTTGAGTCTACACCAATGTACGCCATGCAAGACAGCTCTGGCCATTACCATGAGGTAAAAACAGTGCGTCGGGAAGAGGTTGTCAAGGGAGATGTAACAAGCTGCAAATGGATGTTTGAAACACGCCCCATTGACCAGTTTGATGAAAGCATCACTAATTATCAAGTTATTAAGGGAATATCCAAAGAAGAAGTTGAGTCTGGTGACGTTAAAACTGCCAAGTGGCTGTTTGAAACACAGCCTCTTGATGCAATTAAATACTTCAGCAATATTGAAGACGAGGAAAGTAAAACTAAGGAAAGTGTTGAGATTGTAAAAGGGGATGTTAAAACCGGTAAGTGGTTATTCGAGACTAAACTACTGAATGTCCCATATGAGAAGGAGGAGTTGAAGAGTGAAAATGAGAGTGAGGAGATGCGCAAAGGAGATGTAAAAATATGCACATGGTTGTTTGAGACACAGCCACTTGACACTATCCGAGATGAAACAGAAACTGTTCTACAAACATGCACTGTGAATCAAGAAGATGTCCAGGGTAAAGATGTACGAATGGCTCGTTTTTTATTTGAGACGGAGAATCTTGGGAACATCACAGGGGAGGACGAGAGCTCTAAGAGGGTTACAGAGATTGACATTCAGTCAGGAGATGTCAATAGAATGAAGTATATCTTTGAGAATCAGTCCTCTGATATCATGACCTCAACATCTGAGGAGTTCATGCAAAGGCTCAAAACTACACAATCAACTACACAATCAGAGGACATCCAGAAAGGAAATGTGGTGAACTGCAAATGGCTCTTTGAGAACCAGTCCATAGATGCCATACGTGATATCCAAGAAGAGACTCTGGACACCCGCACTGTGACTGATGTACAAGGAGGTAATGTGGACAAAGGTCGTTTTATTTTTGAGACGTACTCCTTAGACAAAATCCAGGAGGTTTCCTCAGAGATTACAAAGTTGCAGAAAATAACTTGTGAGGAGGAAGAGAAAGGGGATGTGAGGAACTACACCATGATGTTTGAAACTCAGCCTCTTTATGCCATTCAAGACAAAGAGGGCCATTATCATGAGGTCACCACTGTCACAAGTGAGGAGATATTGAAGGGTGATGTGATCGGGTCCCGGTGGTTGTTTGAAACCAAGCCTCTTGATTCTATCAGTGATACAGATGAGGTCTATATCATCAAATCTGTCACACAGGAGGATGTTCAGAAAGGAGATGTTACTTCAGCCAAGTGGAGATTTGAAACACAGCCACTTGATACGATTGCAGAGGATATAAAAATGTCAGTTAAAACCGTTGAAGATATTCAAGGAGGAGATGTTAGCATGAATAAACAACGTTTTGAATCTGATGTGCTGTCACAGAAGTCTGTGCGAACGGTTAATGTGAGTGAAATCCAGAAAGGTGATGTCAGGACAGCAAAATGGATGTTCGAAACTCAAACAATGGATAAAATACGTAGCCAGAGCGAAGAGAATTTAATAGAAACGGTCATGAAAGAGGAGGTGTTAAGGGGAGATGTTAGACAATCAGTGTGGCTCTTTGAACAGAATCCCCTTGACCATATAAAGGAGATAGATGAGGAAGATGCAGTAGTTATTCAAGAGGAAATCCCCAAAGCCGATGTAAAGACAACAACATGGCTGTTTGAAACAACTCCGTTCCATGACTTTAATGAGAACCGTGTTGAGAAGTCGGAAATCCTGGGTAAAAGTATCAAAGGAACCCTTGAAGAACTTTATAGCCAGAAAATCGTTCATTCAAAAGGAGTACTCATTGAAGCAGATGAAATTGGGGATGTTAGAATGGCAAAATACCAGCTAATGAATAAGGATTCTGCAGAGATCCAAAGAGAGGAAATCATCAGCGGGGATCTGAGCAACATTATGATGAATCTTTTGAACCGTCGGGGAAGAATTGAGAGGGGGGTAGTGGTAGAGTCAGAAGAGAAGGGTAATATCAGTACAACAGTGCACCAACTGTTCAACCAAGAGAGGGGCATCAGTGTGGAAAAGGAGGAAATATTAAGAGGTGACATCCAGGAAGCTGTCAACAATCTTCTCAAGGAGGGAGGATCTGCTAAACGCGGTATACTCCTTCAAGAGGATGAGAAGGGAGACGTGCGAATGACGATATATTCTCTTCTAAATAAAGAAGAGGACATCAGTGTTGACAAAGAGGATATAGTCAAAGGCAATATAAGAAATGCACTCCAAAGACTGTCCAACCCAGAAAGCCAAGAGCAGATGAGGATAAAGGTGGACGAGAACGAAAAGGGAAACGTGAACTTTTACTCCACATGCATTGAATCTGGGGCGCTTGACTATCTCAAACAACTCCAGGTAGAGCCAGATGAGACTCTACCTGAAAAGGTAGAGAAAGAGGAAATTATTAGAGGAGATATAAAGGGGACAAAACTCATTCTTGACAGTAATCGAGCACAAATTGAACGTACAGTAGATGAAGAGGACATAGTGTGCGGAGATGTTCACAACTCAGTCAAGGTTTTCATGACTGAACCCACACACTCACTGGATGGCCTACAGAAAGAGGAAATAGTGAGGGGCGATTTGAAAGCCGCTATGAACTCGCTGTCTCAGTTTGTAAATCAGACAGTGGTTGTAGAGAAAGAAGAGGTGGTAAGAGGTAACATACACAAAGCCCGAAGGCACCTTGAGTTGGCTCAAACACGGCCCAAGGAGGTGGAAAAGCCAGAGATTGTCCGCGGCAACATCAAAGGGGCACTGAGGTCCCTAGAGAAATCTGCAACCTCCAAAGTTGAAGTTGTCATCGAAGATTTAGTACCTGGAGACATCAAAAGTACCTTAAAATCCCTGGAGCAGGCAAAGCAAACAGTCAGGGCTATCAAGAAGGAAGAGATTGTAAAGGGTAACATTCATACAGCCAAGCAATGTTTACAAGAGGCTTCTAATGACAGGAGGACATATCAACAGGAAATGTATGTTCAGGGAAACGTGAGAGGCACTATTGAGCTCTTATTGGAACCACCAGCTTCTCCAAGAATGACACGGAGACCCAGCTTCGAGGGTGATGTGAAAATGTCCATTAAATCACTCTACGAGACACATGAGGTGCAAGAGGCAAGGGAGGAACAAACTCAACCAGAGAAAGAGGAGGTGATAAAGGGTGACGTTAAAGGCACAATTAAATCCTTGCTGGAATCAGCCCAGCGTGCAGCTCCTAAAATCAGAGTGGGAGCTAGAAGGGTCAAAGTTCCTGCGAGCTCTCCATTGCGCTCACAGCAAGGAAGCCCTCTATTACGTTCACAGCAAGGTAGCCATGAATGTTCTGTTGTAAACAAAACTGAGACACTTAAAAATAGGTCTCAAAGCATTGAAGCACAAAGAAACCTACGTGGAAAAAATATGGCTAATTCAGTCAAAACAGAGAGCTCAACACCAGAGAATCAATCCCTCTCAACTCAAAACACAATCAATACATCTGAATCACAGACTACTCAACAATCAACGGAAGTAATACAACACACAACCATCACTCAAAACCATGGTATTAAAACATTGGAGACTAAGTTCTGTAACCTCAATTCAAGTAGAAAGGGTTTGATCAGACTAGATAAAACCAAAGTGAAAACAAATGTTCTTACCCCAACACGGACATTGTCTGAGTCTGAACTTTCTCTCCCTCCCCCACCTCCATGTGATGATCAATCATCCCTAACCCCAGCCTCCTCTATCAATAGGCTGGACTTGGACCTTCCTCCTCCCCCAACTCCTCCTCCCCCACCACCTGTTGAGACTGATAATTTCCCTCCCTCACCAACACAGGATTTCCTTCCACCCCCACCCTCACAGTATGAACTGGACTCTATGTCATCCCAGACACCTCATCAATCACTAGCTAAAGCCACAAAAGTTACCGTCAAAAAGGTGAAAGGTCCTGTATTGCACCAAGTGTCAAAACTTGAGCCAACCAGTCAGATTCAGAAAATTCAACACGCAACCTCAGAGAAATATTCAACCATAGCCAACAAATCTGTGATGGAAATCAGCAAAACTCAAATTGAATCAACATCATTTTCATCAACAAAAGTTTCATCTGAAATCCCAAAACCACCAGAATCACCACGACCATTAAAGAAAGTTTATGTTGCCCCTATGAGATTTACACATCCACCCTCTCCCCCTCCCTTCCTGAAATCCACTCAATTCAAAACTCCATTAATAAAGGCAGAGAAAAAGTACAGAAAACAGAAAGTGGGTAGTACATCGCCTGCTACACTGAGTCCCATTTTCATGCATGAGCCAGTAACTGCTGCCCTTGAAATGCTCTCCTCTGAGGAGACCAGAATGGAGCAATCAAACAAGAGCATGATGTTTGGTTTCACTCAAGAGAATGCTGAAAAGACTGTGACCAATGTCAAGTCAGACACACTGTCATCTGATTTTTCCAAGCACGCCCAAATCTCAGAAACTCCTTCAAGCATGAATTTGATCTCTGCTGGGAATGGGCAAAATCTCTCTGAATCTGCTGTTAATTCTGCAACTAAACACCATATTGTCTCTAATGAAACATCCAAAGTCTCCTCCATTCAGCACCAGACATCTATTTCCTCCACAAAGCAACAGACAGTTACTGCAGCTAAACAACAGGTATTGTCAGCATACACAGAGCAGTCACACTTTGCTGTAAGTAGCTCTCAAGTCCAGATCTCGACCAGTGATGATAAAAAGGTTGACAATGTGAATGAAAATGTCAAAAACCTCAAAACCACCTCTCACATCCAGATCTCGACCAGTGATGATAAAAAGGTTGAAAATACAAAAAAATATATCAGGAAAGATGTCAAAAACCTCAAAACTACCCCTCAAGTCCAGATCTCGACCAGTGACGATAAAAATGTTGAAAATGTGAATGAAGATGTCAGAAAAGATGTCAAAAACCTCAAAACCACCTCTCAAGTCCAGATCTCCACCAGTGACGATAAAAAGGTTGAAAATGTGAAAAAAGATGTCAAAAACCTCAAAACCACCTCTCAAGTCCAGATCTCCACCAGTGACGATAAAAAGGTTGAAAATGTGAAAAAAGATGTCAAAAACCTCAAAACCACCTCTCAAGTCCCGATCTCGACAAGTGGCGATAAAAAGGTTGATACTCTGAATAAAGATGTCAGAAAAGATGTCAAAAACCTCAAAACCACCTCTCAAGTCCCGATCTCGACAAGTGGCGATAAAAAGGTTGATACTCTGAATAAAGATGTCAGGAAAGATGTCAAAAACCTCAAAATCACCTCTCAAGTCCAGATCTCGACCAGTGATGCTAAAAAGGTTGAAGATACAAAACCAGATGCCAAAAAAGATGTCAGAAATCTAAAAACTAAAAATTCCCATAAATCTGAGGACAAGAAGAACAAGGATAATTCTGCATCCCAAGGACCCGAAAAGGTTTCTGACCAGCCTACCAAAACAGAAAAGGTAACCCAAGAAACAATTGTCAAAGCAGTCAGATCACCCTTGGAAGACAAAAATAAATATGATATTTATGTATCACAAGCACCTGAGAAGGTTCCTAGTCAGTCAATTAAAAAGGTAACCTCAGAAACTAATGTCAAAACAGGCAAAAAGAAGGCCAAAGGGCAAGAAAAGAAAGTAGAAGTAAAAGACATGAAACAGCCAGATGAAGCTAAGGAAATCATTTCACAGGTGAAGGATGTCACTAAGGGAAAGGTTTCTAGTGAGCAAATGCATCATGAGACTGAGGACAAAGTCAAGGTCAAAGAGGACAGTCAGAAAGCTCTTGCTGTTAATGACAACCAACCAGCAACTCCAACTCCCGCAAGAAAGAAGAAGAAGAAGAAGAAGAAGAGGTCAAAATCCAAAGATGCGGCTGCCTCTGCAGAATCAACTAAATCTGTTTCTGAAAGTTCCACTCAAAGTCAGGAGATCACTGCAGTGCAGACGCACAAAGCCCATCAAGAGGAGCACATTCAGGTACATAAGGAAGTGATTATCACTGAAAGCAAAGATGAAAGCAAAGTTCACCAACGCATCCAGGAACAAGGAACAGTGAAAGTCGAAAAACAGGTCAAGGCATCGCAAAAGAAGAAAGAGTTGACCTCAAACCAGCAGATTCAAGACAAACCAAAGGAGGAATACAGAAATATTCCAGTGAAAGTGGAAAGTGGAAAAATGACAAGCCAGTCATCACAAAAGGATCCTGCAAAGCCCTCAACAGGGAGCACTGAGGATTGTTTAGAGGGAACCCACACTACTCTGGAGAAGCATGAGAGTAAACCTACTTCTGAAAAGATCATTGTTGGTGGGGAAACTCAAAAAATACAAAAGATAAGTATTGGCTCTTCAAAAGTGGAAAGTAAAAGGACATCACGTGAAAGCAAAAAGCAAGAGTGGAGTGTAAAATCTATTGATCGTAGCGCACCCTCACCCTTACTACGGACGCGCTCACCCTCACCCACCTTTATTACCATTGAATCTACCCAGAGAATGGCCTCACCTCGGAGAATAACCCCGTCACCTATCCCAATGCTCAGACCAGCCACTCCCCCAACGCCTCCCCCTCGCAAATTGGAACCTCCTACATCACACATCAATAGGGCCACACCCTCTCCCACCTTTTCTAGAGCAGAGAACTTGGCGTGGATAAAATATACTACAGCCCAGCTTTCTTGTGGAGTGACGCCACCTCCGGTTCCAATTCCTATGCAGGTCACAGAAAATAAATCTGACATTGTGGAATACCCCGCATCATTCTATCGGCAGATCAAAATTGAGGAACAAACTGAGGAAACTTCTGAAATGCTAGCGAAGACAATTGTCACTGCCAAAAAACGTCCCAAAAAAGTATATGAAGAGGTTCAAAAGGCTGCTGTGAAGGTCACAGGTGGAAGGTCATTCCTTCAAATGGATAAGGAAGACATGGACGCTTCAGAAATGTCAGACTCATCAATGGTGACTACATCAGTGAGAGACAAGAGGGAGTTTTTTGAAGAAGCACAAAAAGCTAAAGTAAATAAGACTTATGTGCGAAGGGATCCCATTGTCATACCAGAGCGCTTGGGCCCAGACATGGAGATACTCGAACCAGAAAACCTAGACAGTAGGGATGAAACACAAAGGACATCTGAGAAGATCGCAGAGAACAGCACTGAAGTAGTGGGATCTACAGAGTCAACCAAAAAATAATTGATGGAAGCTTCAGAAATGTCAGAGTCGTCAATAGTGACTACATCAGTGAGAGACAAGAGAGAGTTTTTTGAAGAGGCACAAAAAGCTGAAATAAATAAGACCTATGTACGAAAATACCCTATTAATGTCCTAGAGCACTTAGGTTCAACCATTATAGAGCCTGAAACAGAAAACCAAGAGAGGAAGGAAGATGTACAAAACACAACTGAGAAAATCACAGAGAAAATCTCTGAAGAAGTGGGATTTATGTGGGATGACCAGTGGGTGTCAGCTGCCATAGAGGCTATGGAAACTTCTGAATTGTCAGACTCATCATCAGTGAGAGACAAGAGAGAATTTTTTGAAGAGACTCATAAAGCTGAAATAAATAAGACCTATGTACGAAAATACCCTATTAATGTCCTAGAGCACTTAGGTCCAACCATTATAGAGCCTGAAACAGAAAACCAAGAGAGGAAGGAAGACGTACAAAAAGCAACTGAGAAAATCACAGAAAAAATCTCTGAAGAAATGGGATTTATATGGGATGACCAATGGGAGTCAGCTGCCATAGAGGCTATGGAAACTTCTGAATTGTCAGACTCATCAGCAGTGACATCAGTGAGAGACAAGAGAGAGTTTTTTGAAGAGACTCATAAAGCTAAAGTAAATAAGACTTATGTGCGAAAGGATCCCATTGACATACCAGAGCGTTTGGGCCCAGACATGGAGATACTCGAACCAGAAAACCAAGACAGCAGGGATGAAACACAAAGGACATCTGAGAAGATCGCAGAGAACAGCACTGAAGTAGTGGGATCTACAGTGTCAACCGAAAAAGAATTGATGGAAGCTTCAGAAATGTCAGAGTCGTCAATAGTGACGACATCAGTGAGAGACAAGAGAGAGTTTTTTGAAGAGACTCATAAAGCTAAAGTAAATAAGACTTATGTGCGAAAGGATCCCATTGACATACCAGAGCGCTTGGGCCCAGACATGGAGGAGCCCAAAACAACAAACCAAGACAGTAGGGATGAAACACAAAGCACATCTGAGAAAATCGCAGAGAACAGCACTGAAGTAGTGGGATCTACAGAGTCAACCGAAAAAGAATTGATGGAAGCTTCAGGAATGTCAGAGTCGTCAATAGTGACTACATCAGTGAGAGACAAGAGAGAGTTTTTTGAAGAGACTCATAAAGCTAAAGTAAATAAGACCTATGTACGAAGGGATCCCATTGACATACCAGAGCGCTTGGTCCCAGACATGGAGATGCTCGAACCAGAAAACCAAGAGAAGGAGAACCTTCCAAAGGTGGACTTGTCTGGATTAGTCAACAAATTTGAAACACCAGAAGAGAAAGTTTATGTCAGAAAGCCTATAGCAATGAGAGAAAGACGTGGGAGTGAGACAGAATACACAAAGTCTGACATAGAAGATACAGAAACTCAAGAGGAGGAAATGTTTACTTTGGACATCAAGGCTATTAAAAATGTTTTTGAAATGAGTGAGCAAAGTCCATCTTTCAAAGACGAGAAAAATCAACCGGATGAGCTGGATTCAAACCTGAGTGAAAACACAACAGAGAGTTCAAAGAAGGTGAACACCCAGGAGACACAGAGGGGCTCCGGGCAGATTTTGTCCCTGCCTTCCCAGAAAGAAGTGCAACAAATGTCAGCAGACCCAACAGACTCTGAAACCAAGTTAGTCACAGAGCATTTTGTGAACTTAGATGAATTAGGCAACAAGACGATTGAATCACTGAGCAGCACAATGGTTTCCCAGCACTCAAAGAGCGTAACAACCGACCATCCCCCCCTTCTCATATGCTGACGTGGTAAAAAAAAAAGTTTCTCAGGTGACGCCATCTGAAACCCCAGATGAGGCTTCCACTGAAGAGTTGCTGAGGAATTTCCACGAAACATGGACGGAGAGTGAGAGTTTTTTCAAGAGTCTCGGCTACAGTGTCTCAGAGGAGAGAACATCACATGTTGTATCACATCAAACGAAGACTATTGTTACCGGTAAAGAGTTGTGCTGCCTGCATGACAGAACTTAAACTAGCTGTTAATAATAATGGCTTGTAAAAATGCACCCTCTGATATTCAATGTGACCAAACATATTTACATGTGCCTGCATATGGAGAGAGATTATTGTGAATGAAAAAATAACAAATGCGTCAATGAATGAAACATGGCAAAAGAACAAGACTTAAGCATGTCATGATGACATGTCGAAATAGCATCTCACACATATACAATATATTGTAACGATCCAATTTAAATACAACCCTTCTTATTGTTGACCTTCAAAACCAACACAAAGTACAAGATAGGGTCAACACTGTTTGTTCTGCCCTTGAATTGCGTTCCAGTGCAAAACTAGACAGATAGCTAACAACTAAATCTTCAATAAAACTCCCAAGACGGGACTTTTCTTGAATTAACATATTGTTAGCTATCTGTTTAGTTTGGCATGCGAATGCAATTCATGGGCAGAATAGTGAGAATTGTTTTTTTCCAAGGCTGAAGCGTGACAAGAAATTAACTGCACTCAAAGAACTGCAATGAAAGACCTGCACCGTAGCGTTGTTTTTAGCTGCTTTTATGCTTGCAAAGCGAATCCTCTACTTCCTGTTTCCTTAGTCTTTCTATGATACTGATAAGCTCCACTAGGGGGCGATAAACACCATGGAACACAATGAAAATCCATCTTAACCAATGTAATAAAATAATATGTTACCTTCTAACAGGATGGCAGCACACTGTTTGTTATCAGTAAATAATGTATTTTTTGATTGTGCCTATAATGTGATTGTGCCTGTTTGATGATTTACTACGCATGGTCATGTAATTACGCCTTGAAAACATTTCTTAATAACTGAGTCGTTGTATGTTGTGATTTAAAAAAGGCTATAATGGTGTTCACTTTTCTCTGGCAGACTCGAGTTCTCAAGTCGGAGCTTTGCACTGTGTGTCGGAGGAGGGTCTATCCGATGGAGTCTCTAATAGCGGACAGAAAAAAATTCCATAAATCTTGTTTCTGCTGCGAGTACTGCAGAAATAAATTAAGGTAAAGTACATATCAACCAAACCAAGTGGAGTTCAAAGTACTGTGAGTGGATTGTTGCTGTGAACTGGTAAGCTGTGCTTGAATGGTTGTGGTCCCAACAGTTTGTTGCTGCACATAAGACACCAATTCTATTGTGTTATGTTTGCAAATTAAGCAGTGAAAGGTTTTACATGTTTGTGGAATGTTGGAATTAATTGTAGCCCTTCTTCACTGTTTTGAAAAATAATTACTTCTGTCTCCTCCAGCCTTGGCAACTATGTCTCTCTCCATGGACATCTGTACTGTTTACCGCACTACAAACAACTATTCAAGTCCAAAGGGAACTACGATAATCGATTTGGTCAGACACCTCACAATGAAAAGAATGTCAATGAAAATGGCAGACTCATTACCTCATCAGAGCAATTTGATTGGAGGTATTCACAGAGCAGCATAGGCTCAACAGAAAAGGACACCCTTGAAAAAGAATTTATGAAATCAATTAACGAGAATAAACTCAATTGTAATAAGATATCTGTTGTGTGGCCTCCACAAGCCCACTCCCCACAGAAAGCCTTTAAAGTAGAGGATGACATAAAGCTGACTAAGCCACAATGGCCTCCACAGGACAATTCCCCAAGGTCACCCAAACAACAACACAGAAAAGCTACTTCCAGGAGCTCTCTTTGAAAGAGAGCATTCCCACCGCCATCATGTATGCCACAGGAAACGGAAGAAACTTCAAGCAGTCGATGGTAAGGCAACCTATGAGGGCAAAAAGACAGTTGGAATTGGGAAAAGTCTGAGACTGAAGTACAAAAGGACAAGTGCAGTTGATACGAAGGGAATGAATGGTAGAAATTGTGTATATATTTATGGTGTGTGAGAGTGGAAGCAGATGGATCGGAAAGTACTGAGGGTCAGAGTGAAAGAGGAGTAGAATGACAGATGGAAACATGGAATGTTATGCTTAGAAATGGCACAGCCTCCCTCATTGGTCATTCAAGATTGATCATTGAAGACGTTATTAGCCCCAGATTTCACATGGAATTGACTCAGATTACTCATGTTTACTTGATCTCGAAAATATGTTGATGTGTTCAATGTGTCTCAGAAATATTTGACTAATATCTTTAAGGTAATGTAGTTTAATTTGTTAAATTTATATTTATCAATTAGTTTAAGTCCATGGAGAGACCATTGAAGGTTTCGAACACAGTATCAACATTTTTACATTGACCTTTTTCTAGCACCTGGTGTGCAGCCTAGTAAAAATGATCTTGGAAATACTTTGTTTTTAATATATATATATATACAGTATATATCCTATTAATTGGTGTTAATCTTGTTTGTTTTGGACATTTGTATCCTATTTTAAAGAGCAAATATTTTGCCCTGCACATTAGATTCTTTAGATTAGACTACCTTGCTTTGTACAAGATAATTCCTGATTCTTTCATCCTGTCAGGCTGGTTACTCAACAACAATTATTTCAAATGTATTGCTGATCCAAGGGCAATAAAATCATTGAATTGGATAGTCTCAATTGACTTATTTTACATACATTTTACACAACATTCATACTAAATCTGTATAGAAACATACTGTATGAAAAACAGGTTTTGCAGAAGTGAAGATTTCTCCACACATACACATTTCGTGAAGCTAAGATTTACACTATATATACAAAAGTATGTGAAGACCCCTTCAAATTAGTGGATTCGGCTATTTCAGCCGTGTATAAAATTGAACACACAGTCATGCAATCTCCATAGACAAACATTGGCAATAGAATGGCCTTACTGAAGAGCTCAGTGACTTTCAACGTGGCACCATTATAGGATGCCACCTTTCCAACAAGTCAGTTCGTCAAATTTCTGACATGCTAGAGCTGCCCCTGTCAAATGTAAGTGCTGTTATTGTGAAGTTGAAATGTCTAGGACAACAACAACAGCTCTGCCATGAAGTGGTAGGCCACACAAGCTCACAGAACAGGATTGCAGAGTGCTGAAGCGCGTAGTCTGTCCTCGGTTGCAACACTCACTACTGAGTTCCAAACTGCCTCTGGAAGCAACGTCTGCACAATAATAGTTTCCATGGCCAATCAGCTGCACACAAGCCTAAGATCACCATGCACAATGCCAAGCGTCGGCTAGAGTGGTGTAAAGCTCGCCACCATTGGACTCTGGAGCAATGGAAATGCGTTCTCTTGGTTGCCAGGAGAACGCTACCTGCCAGAATGCTTAGTGGCAACTGTACAGTTTGGTGGAGTTGGAATAATGGTCTGGGGCTGTTTTTCATGGTTCGGGCTAGCACAAAGCACGGTCCCTTAGTTCCAGTGAAGGAAAATCTTAACTCTACAGCATACAATGACATTATCAACGATTCTGTGCTTCCAATTTTGTGGTAACAGTTTGGGGAAGGCCCTTTCCTGTTTCAGCATGACAATGCCCCCGTGCACAAAGCGAGGTCCATACAGAAATAATTTGTTTAGATCTGTCATGCAGGTGAAAGAGGACCCAAAAGCGACTTAACAGAAACAGAGTTTATTTAAGTCCAAACAGGGAATAACAGAAATCCTCTAGTCTGTAGAGGGGAATAACTGGAGAAGCGGCCACAGACTGCAGGTCGCTTCGGGTAGGCGCAGGCCGTAGTAGACAGAGACACCTGCTCACACGCAGCATCTGATGAAGGCAAAAAACACGACAGGACAGGGCGATACACAATCACAGCAAAAACACGACAGGACAGGGCGAAACGCAATCACAGCATGGTGAATACTAAACAAGGAACCGACGGGACAGGAACGGAACACAAAGGAAGAAATAGGGACTCTAATCAGGGGAAAGGATCGGGAACAGGTGTGGGAAGACTAAATGATGATTAGGGGAATAGGAACAGCTGGGAGCAGGAACGGAACGACAGAGAGAAGAGAGAGCGAGAGAGTGAGAGGGGAGGGGGAGAGAGAGGGATAGAAAGAGGGAAAGAACCCAATAAGACCAGCAGAGGGAAACGAACAGAATGGGGAGCACAGGGACAAGACATGATAATAAATGACAAACATGACAGTACCCCCCACTCACCGAGCGCCTCCTGGCGCACTCGAGGAGGAATCCTGGCGGCAACGGAGGAAATCATCGATGAGTGAACGGTCCAGCACGTCCCGAGACGGAACCCAACTCCTCTCCTCAGGACCGTAACCCTCCCAATCCACTAAGTATTGGTGACCCCGTCCCCGAGAACGCATGTCCATGATCTTATGTACCTTGTAAATAGGTGCGCTCTCGACAAGGACGGGAGGGGGGGAGGGAAGACGAACGGGGGTGCGAAGAAAGGGCTTAACACAGGAGACATGGAAGACAGGATGGACGCGACGAAGATGTCGCGGAAGAAGCAGTCGCACAGCGACAGGATTGACGACCTGGGAGACACGGAACGGACCAATGAACCGCGGAGTCAACTTACGAGAAGCTGTCGTAAGAGGAAGGTTGCGAGTGGAAAGCCACACTCTCTGGCCGCAACAATACCTTGGACTCTTAATCCTGCGTTTATTGGCGGCTCTCACAGTCTTCCCCGCAGACAAAGGCAGACCGGTAATGAAGCCTAAGGCGATGTGAGACCATGGTCGAGAAGGAATGGGGAGCGGTCTGAGACGACCGGCAGGAGGAGAGTTACCCGACTTAGTCTGCGCGCAGTCCGAACAAGCAGCCACGAAACGGCGCGTGTCACGCTCCTGAGTCGGCCACCAAAAGCGCTGGCGAATAGACGCAAGAGTGCCTCGAACACCGGGATGACCAGCTAACTTGGCAGAGTGAGCTCACTGAAGAACAGCCAGACGAGTGGAAACAGGAACGAAAAGGAGGTTACTAGGACAAGCGCGCGGCGACGCAGTGTGCGTGAGTGCTTGCTTAACCTGTCTTTCAATTCCCCAGACTGTTAACCCGACAACACGCCCATAAGGAAGAATCCCCTCGGGATCAGTAGAAGCCACAGAAGAACTAAACAGACGGGATAAGGCATCAGGCTTGGTGTTCTTGCTACCCGGACGGTAAGAAATCACAAACTCGAAACGAGCGAAAAACAACGCCCAACGAGCTTGACGGGCATTAAGTCGTTTGGCAGAACGGATGTACTCAAGGTTCTTATGGTCTGTCCAAACGACAAAGGAACGGTCGCCCCCTCCAACCACTGTCGCCATTCGCCTAGGGCTAAGCGGATGGCGAGCAGTTCACGGTTACCCACATCATAGTTGCGCTCAGATGGCGACAGGCGATGAGAAAAATAAGCGCAAGGATGAACCTTATCGTCAGACTGGAAGCGCTGGGATAGAATGGCTCCCACGCCTACCTCTGAAGCGTCAACCTCGACAATGAATTGTCTAGTGACGTCAGGAGTAACGAGGATAGGAGCGGACGTAAAACGTTCTCTTAGAAGATCAAAAGCTCCCTGGGCGGAACCGGACCACTTAAAACACGTCTTGACAGAAGTAAGAGCTGTGAGAGGAGCAGCAACTTGACCGAAATTACGAATGAAACGCCGATAGAAATTAGCGAAACCTAAAAAGCGCTGCAACTCGACACGTGACCTTGGAACGGGCCAATCACTGACAGCTTGGACCTTAGCGGAATCCATCTGAATGCCTTCAGCGGAAATAACGGAACCGAGAAAAGTAACGGAGGAGACATGAAAAGAGCACTTCTCAGCCTTTACGTAGAGACAATTCTCTAAAAGGCGCTGTAGAACACGTCGAACGTGCTGAACATGAATCTCGAGTGACGGAGAAAAAATCAGGATATCGTCAAGATAGACAAAAACAAAGATGTTCAGCATGTCTCTCAGAACATCATTAACTAATGCCTGAAAAACAGCTGGCGCATTGGCGAGACCGAACGGCAGAACCCGGTACTCAAAATGCCCTAACGGAGTGTTAAACGCCGTTTTCCACTCGTCCCCCTCTCTGATGCGCACGAGATGGTAAGCGTTACGAAGGTCCAACTTAGTAAAGCACCTGGCTCCCTGCAGAATCTCGAAGGCTGATGACATAAGGGGAAGCGGATAACGATTCTTAACCGTTATGTCATTCAGCCCTCGATAATCCACGCAGGGGCGCAGAGTACCGTCCTTCTTCTTAACAAAAAGAACCCCGCCCCGGCCGGAGAAGAAGAAGGCACTATGGTACCGGCGTCAAGAGACACAGACAAATAATCCTCGAGAGCCTTACGTTCGGGAGCCGACAGAGAGTATAGTCTACCTCGAGGAGGAGTGGTCCCCGGAAGGAGATCAATACTACAATCATACGACCGGTGAGGAGGAAGGGAGTTGGCTCGGGACCGACTGAAGACCGTGCGCAGATCATGATATTCCTCCGGCACTCCTGTCAAATCGCCAGGTTCCTCCTGAGAAGTAGGGACAGAAGAAACGGGAGGGATGGCAGACATTAAACACTTCACATGACAAGAAACGTTCCAGGATAGGATAGAATTACTAGACCAATTAATAGAAGGATTATGACATACTAGCCAGGGATGACCCAAAACAACAGGTGTAAACGGTGAACGGAAAATCAAAAAAGAAATAGTCTCACTGTGGTTACCAGATACTGTGAGAGTTAAAGGTAGTGTCTCAAATTTGATACTGGGAAGATGACTACCATCTAAGGCAAACATGGGCGTAGGCTTGTCTAACGGTCTGAAAGGAATGTTATGTTTCCGAACCCATGCTTCGTCCATGAAACAACCCTCAGCCCCAGAGTCAATCAAGGCACTGCATGTAGCACCCGAACCGGTCCAGCGTAGATGGACCGACATAGTAGTACAAGATCTAGATGAAGAGACCTGAGTAGTAGCGCTCACCAGTAGCCCTCCGCTTACTGATGGGCTCTGGCCTCTTACTGGACATGAATTAACAAAATGTCCAGCAACTCCGCAATAGAGGCACAGGCGGTTGGTGATCCTCCGTTCCCTCTCCTTAGTCGAGATGCGAATCCCTCCCAGCTGCATGGGCTCAGTCTCAAAGCCAGAGGAGGGAGATGGTTGCGATGCGGAGCAGGGAAACACCGTTGATGCGAGCTCTCTTCCACGAGCCCGGTGACGAAGATCTACCCGTCGTTCTATGCGGATGGCGAGAGCAATCAAAGAGTCCACATCTGAAGGAACCTCCCGGGAGAGAATCTCATCCTTAACCACTGCGTGGAGTCCCTCCAGAAAACGAGCGAGCAGCGCCGGCTCGTTCCACTCACTAGAGGCAGCAAGAGTGCGAAACTCAATAGAATAATCCGTTATGGACCGTTCACCTTGGCATAAGGAAGCCAGGGCCCTAGAAGCCTCCCTACCAAAAACTGAACGGTCAAAAACCCGAATCATCTCCTCTTTAAAGTTCTGGAACTTGTTAGAGCAATCAGCCCTTGCCTCCCAGATAGCTGTGCCCCATTCTCGAGCCCGGCCAGTAAGGAGTGAAATGACGTAAGCAACCCGAGCTCTCTCTCTAGAGTATGTGTTGGGTTGGAGAGAGAACACAATCTCACACTGCGTGAGAAAGGAGCGGCACTCAGTGGGCTGCCCGGAGTAGCAAGGTGGGTTATTAACCCTAGGTTCTGGAGGCTCGGCAGGCCAGGAAGTAACAGGTGGCACGAGACGTAGACTCTGGAACTGTCCAGAGAGGTCGGAAACCTGAGCGGCCAGGTTCTCCACGGCATGGCGAGCAGCAGACAATTCCTGCTCGTGTCTGCCGAGCATGGCTCCTTGGATCTTGACGGCAGTGTAACGAGCGTCTGAAGTCGCTGGGTCCATTCCTTGGTCGGTTCCTTCTGTCATGCAGGTGAAAGAGGACCCAAAAGCGACTTAACAGAAACAGAGTTTATTTAAGTCCAAACAGGGAATAACAGAAATCCTCTAGTCTGTAGAGGGGAATAACTGGAGAAGCGGCCACAGACTGCAGGTAAGCCGGGTAGGCGCAGGCCGTAGTAGACAGAGACACCTGCTCACACGCAGCATCTGATGAAGGCAAAAAACACGACAGGACAGGGCGATACACAATCACAGCAAAAACACGACAGGACAGGGCGAAACGCAATCACAGCATGGTGAATACTAAACAAGGAACCGACGGGACAGGAACGGAACACAAAGGAAGAAATAGGGACTCTAATCAGGGGAAAGGATCGGGAACAGGTGTGGGAAGACTAAATGATGATTAGGGGAATAGGAACAGCTGGGAGCAGGAACGGAACGACAGAGAGAAGAGAGAGCGAGAGAGTGAGAGGGGGAGGGGGAGAGAGAGGGATAGAAAGAGGGAAAGAACCCAATAAGACCAGCAGAGGGAAACGAACAGAATGGGGAGCACAGGGACAAGACATGATAATAAATGACAAACATGACAAGATCGGTGTGGAAGAACTTGACTGACCTCAACTGAATCGATCGCCTTTGAGATGAATTGCAACGCCAACTGCGAGTCAGGCCTAACCACCCAACATCAGTGCCCGACCTCACTAATGCTCTTGTGGCTGAATGGAATCAAGTCCCTGCAGCAATGTTCTAACATCTTGTGGAAAGCCTTCCCAGAAGAATGGAGGCCATTATAGCAACAAGAGGGGGACCAACTCCATATTAATGGCCATGATTTTGGAATGAGATGTTCGACGAGCAGGTGTCCTACTTTTGGTCATGTAGTCTATGTGTAATCAAAATGTAACTGCTGAATAACCTGCCTATAAACACTTAACTGATAAATACTACAGTTTACTCCGAGACAGCCCAAATAACATGTTATCTGCTACAGAGGATCTCACATAAGTCAGCTGTTGACAGGTTAAATGTTTGCTGAAGGAAAGGGTGCTTTAACAAGAGATCATCATGTAAGTTAACAACATGGTCCATACTGTTTTGAAGCTTTTACATTCCCTATAATGCTTATAAGTCACATTGATTGATTAATTGATTGATAACTAGCCTACTATCATCAAATAATTACTTAGACTATGTTAAACCTATGTTTCAATCCACTCGAGACAACACGCTTTAAAGACATGGGGGTTAAGTCATTATCCATTTTGGCAGTTTTTTATTTAACCTTTATTTAACTAGGCAAGTCAGTTAAAAACAAATTTGTATTTACAATGACAGCCTACCAAAGGGCAAAATACCTGCTGTGGGGACGGGGGACTGGTATTTAAAAAAAACAAATACGCATCACGACAAGAGAGACAACACAACATAAAGAGAGAACTAAGACAAGATAATAGAAAGGCAGCAGCACATGACAACACAGTACAGTAGCAACACAACATGGCAACAACATAGTAGCAACCGAACATGGCGGCAACACAACATGGTAGCAGCACAAAACATGGTACAAACATTATTGGGCACAGACAACAGCATAAAGGGCAAGAAGGTAGAGACAACAATACATGACGCAAAGCAGCCACAACTGTCAGTAAAAGTGTCCATGATCGAGTCTTTGAATGAAGAGATTGAGATAAAACTGTCCTGTTTGAGTGTGTGATGCGACGGGTATACAGAGACGACCAGTTTACAGAGGAGTATAGAGTGAAATGATGTGTCCTATAAGGAGCATTGGTGGCAAATCTGATGGCCAAATGGTAAAGAACATCTAGCCGCTTGAGAGCACCCTTACCTGCCGATCTATAAATTATATCTCCGTAATCTAGCATGGGTAGGATGGTCATCTGAATCAGGATAAAGTTTGGCAGCTGGGGTGAAAGAGGAGCGATTACGATAGAGCAATCCACGTCTAGATTTAACTTTAGCCTGCAGCTTTGAGATGTGCTGAGAGAAGGACAGTGTGCCTTCTAGCCATACACCCAAGTACTTGTATGAGGTGACTAAACCCTCAGATATAGTAATCAGACCTGTGGCGAGCGGGGCATTCTTCTTACCAAACCACATTACCTTTGTTAAGGAGGTGTTCAGAACAAGGTTAAGGGTAGAGAAAGCCTGTTGGACACTAAGAAATCTTTGTTGTAGAGCTTTTGACACAAAATCCGGGGAGGGGCAAGCTGAGTATAAGACTGTATCATCTGCATATAAGTGGATGAGAGAGCTTCCTACTGTCTGAGCTATGTTGTTGATGTAAATTGAGAAGAGCATGGGGGCTAGGATTGAGCTTTGGGGTGCTCTGTTGGTGACGGGCAGTGGCGGACACAGTAGATGTTCTGACTTCATACACTGTGCTCGTTGAGAGAGGTAGTAAGCAAACCAGGCCAAAGAACCTTATGAGACACCAATACTCCTTAGCCGGCCCACAAGAATGGAATGGTCTACTGTATCAAAAGCTTTGGCTTTTGTCAAAAGTCAATAAAAATAGCAGCAACAAATTGCTTAGAATCAAAGGCAATGGTGACATCATTGAGGACCTTTTTAAGGTTGCAGTGACACATCCATAACCTGCGCAGAAACCAGATTGCATACCAAATTTGCAATCTGTTTTTCCAACATTTTTGATAAACAGGGCAAAACTAGAAATAGGCCTATAACAGTTAGGATCAGCTTGATCTCCCCCTTTAAATAAAGGACAGACTGTCGCTGCCTTCCAAGCCATGGGAACCTCCCCAGAAAGGAGAAACAAGTTTTTTTTTAAAGGTAAGAGATAGGCTTGGCGATGATAGGGGCAGCTATCTTAAAGAAGAAAGGGTCTAAACCATCTGACCCAGATGTTTTTTTAGGGTCAAGTTTCAGGAGATCCGTTAGCACCTCGGACTGCGAGAATAAACTTTGTGACCGCCTGCGAGAAGAAACTTTGTAGCAGGGCAGGGGGAAAAGAGGGAGAAGCGTCGGGGAAAGTTGCATTAGAAGGGGTGGGAGATGAGGAAATGTTGGAAGTGCAAGGAGGCATGGCTGAGTCAAAGAGGAATCCTGACTTAATGAAGTGGTGATTAAGGAGCTCAGTCATGTGCTTCTTGTCAGTTACAACCACATCAACTTTAAGGGACATGGGCAGCTGTGAGAAGGAGGGTTTATTCTCCAGGTATTTAAACGTTTTCCAGAACTTCGTAGTGTTAAACCCACAGAGAGAACAGCTCCTTAAAGTAACTAACTTTGGCCTTCCGGATATCCTGAGTGCACTTATTTCTCATTTGCCTGAACAAGAGCCAGTCAGCCAGAGTATGTGTGTGCCGAGTCTTTCGCCAAATGCAATTCTTGAGGTGGAGTAACTCACAGTCGAACACTCCTACTCCTTCAAGGGTTTTTCTTACATTTTTACTATTTTCTAGAATGTAGAATAATAGTGCAGACATCAACACTATGAAATGTGGAATTTTTTTTTTTACCAAAAAAGTGTTAAAAAATATATTTTAGATTTTAGATTCTTCAAAGTAGCCCTCTTGGAATTATCTCAACCAGTTTCATGAAAGCTTTTCCGACAGTCTTGAAGGAATTGCCACATAAGCTGAGCACTTGTTGGCTGCTTTTCAATCACTATGTGGTCCATCTCAATTGAATTGAGTTCAGATGATTCTGTCATGTTTTGTCTTAGATTGTCTTGTCATTATGCTTTCCCTTCTGTTCGTTTCCCCCTGCTGGTCTTATTAGGTTCGTTCCCTTTTTCTATCCCTCTCTCTCCCCCTCCCTCTCTCTCCTCTCTCTATCGTTCCGTTCCTGCTCCCAGCTGTTCCTATTCCCCTAATCATCATTTAGTCTTCCCACACCTGTTCCTTATCTTTTCCCCTGATTAGAGTCCCTATTTCTTCCCTTGTTTTCCATTCCTGTCCTGTCGGATCCTTGTCTATTGTTCACCGTGCTGTGTCTATGTATTGCCCTGTCGTGTCGTGTTTCCCTCAGATGCTGCGTGGTGAGCAGGTGTCTGAGTCTGCTACGTTCAAGTGCCTTCCCGAGGCAACCTGCAGTTCTTGATCAAGTCTCCAGTCTGTTCTCGTCATTACGAGTAGTATTATGCCTTTTGTTTGTAAAGTAACTTTACTGGATTAAATACTCTGTTTTCGCCAAGTCGCTTTTGGGTCCTCATTCACCTGCATAACAGAAGGATCCGACCAAGGAATGGACCCAGCGACTACAGATGCTCGTAACACTGCCGTCGAGATCCAAGGAGCCATGCTCGGCAGACACGAGCAGGAATTGTCTGCTGCTCGCCATGCCGTGGAGAACCTGGCCGCTCAGGTTTCCGACCTCTCTGGACAGTTCCAGAGTCTTCGTCTCGTGCCACCTGTTACTTCCTGGCCTGCCGAGCCTCCGGAACCTAGGGTTAATAACCCACCTTGCTACTCCGGGCAGCCCACGGAGTGCCGCTCCTTTCTCACCCAGTGTGATATTGTGTTCTCTCTCCAACCCAACACATACTCTAGCGAGAGAGCTCGGGTTGCTTACGTCATTTCACTCCTTACTGGCCGGGCTCGAGAGTGGGGCACAGCTATCTGGGAGGCAAGGGCGGATTGTTCTAACAATTACCAGAACTTTAAAGAGGAGATGATTCGGGTTTTTGACCGTTCAGTTTTTGGTAGGGAGGCTTCTAGGGCCCTGGCTTCCCTATGCCAAGGTGATCGATCCATAACGGATTACTCTATAGAGTTTCGCACTCTTGCTGCCTCTAGTGACTGGAACGAGCCGGCGCTGCTCGCTCGTTTTCTGGAGGGACTCCACGCAGTGGTCAAAGATGAGATTCTCTCTCGGGAGGTTCCTTCCAGTGTGGACTCTTTGATTGCTCTCGCCATCCGCATAGAACGACGGGTAGATCTTCGTCACCAAGCTCGTGGAAGAGAGCTCGCGTCAACGGTGTTTCCCTGCTCCGCATCGCAACCATCTCCCTCCTCTGGCTCAGAGACTGAGCCCATGCAGCTGGGAGGTATTCGCTTCTCGACCAAGGAGAGGGAACGGAGGATCACCAACCGCCTGTGCCTCTATTGCGGATTTGATGGACATTTTGTCATTTCATGTCCAGTAAAAGGCCAGAGCTCATCAGTAAGCGGAGGGCTACTGGTGAGCGCTACTACTCAGGTCTCTTCATCTAGATCCTGTACTACTATGTCGGTCCATCTACGCTGGACCGGTTCGGGTGCTACATGCAGTGCCTTGATTGACTCTGGGGCTGAGGGTTGTTTCATGGACGAAGCATGGGCTCGGAAACATGACATTCCTTTCAGACAGTTAGACAAGCCTACGCCCATGTTTGCCTTAGATGGTAGTCATCTTCCCAGTATCAGATTTGAGACACTACCTTTAACTCTCACAGTATCTGGTAACCACAGTGAGACTATTTCTTTTTTGATTTTTCGTTCACCTTTTACACCTGTTGTTTTGGGTCATCCCTGGCTAGTATGTCATAATCCTTCTATTAATTGGTCTAGTAATTCTATCCTATCCTGGAACGTTTCTTGTCATGTGAAGCGTTTAATGTCTGCCATCCCTCCCATTTCTTCTGTCCCCACTTCTCAGGAGGAACCTGGCGATTTGACAGGAGTGCCGGAGGAATATCATGATCTGCGCACGGTCTTCAGTCGGTCCCGAGCCAACTCCCTTCCTCCTCACCGGTCGTATGATTGTAGTATTGATCTCCTTCCGGGGACCACTCCTCCTCGGGGTAGACTATACTCTCTGTCGGCTCCCGAACGTAAGGCTCTCGAGGATTATTTATCTGTGTCTCTTGACGCCGGTACCATAGTGCCTTCTTCCTCTCCGGCCGGGGCGGGGTTCTTTTTGTTAAGAAGAAGGACGGTACTCTGCGCCCCTGCGTGGATTATCGAGGGCTGAATGACATAACGGTTAAGAATCGTTATCCGCTTCCCCTTATGTCATCAGCCTTCGAGATTCTGCAGGGAGCCAGGTGCTTTACTAAGTTGGACCTTCGTAACGCTTACCATCTCGTGCGCATCAGAGAGGGGGACGAGTGGAAAACGGCGTTTAACACTCCGTTAGGGCATTTTGAGTACCGGGTTCTGCCGTTTGGTCTCGCCAATGCGCCAGCTGTTTTTCAGGCATTAGTTAATGATGTTCTGAGAGACATGCTGAACATCTTTGTTTTTGTCTATCTTGACGATATCCTGATTTTTTCACCGTCACTCGAGATTCATGTTCAGCACGTTCGACGTGTTCTACAGCGCCTTTTAGAGAATTGTCTCTACGTAAAGGCTGAGAAGTGCTCTTTTCATGTCTCCTCCGTTACTTTTCTCGGTTCCGTTATTTCCGCTGAAGGCATTCAGATGGATTCCGCTAAGGTCCAAGCTGTCAGTGATTGGCCCGTTCCAAGGTCACGTGTCGAGTTGCAGCGCTTTTTAGGTTTCGCTAATTTCTATCGGCGTTTCATTCGTAATTTCGGTCAAGTTGCTGCCCCTCTTACAGCTCTTACTTCTGTCAAGACGTGTTTTAAGTGGTCCGGTTCCGCCCAGGGAGCTTTTGATCTTCTAAAAGAACGTTTTACGTCCGCTCCTATCCTTGTTACTCCTGACGTCACTAGACAATTCATTGTCGAGGTTGACGCTTCAGAGGTAGGCGTGGGAGCCATTCTATCCCAGCGCTTCCAGTCTGACGATAAGGTTCATCCTTGCGCTTATTTTTCTCATCGCCTGTCGCCATCTGAGCGCAACTATGATGTGGGTAACCGTGAACTGCTCGCCATCCGCTTAGCCCTAGGCGAATGGCGACAGTGGTTGGAGGGGGCGACCGTTCCTTTTGTCGTTTGGACAGACCATAAGAACCTTGAGTACATCCGTTCTGCCAAACGACTTAATGCCCGTCAAGCTCGTTGGGCGTTGTTTTTCGCTCGTTTCGAGTTTGTGATTTCTTACCATCCGGGTAGCAAAAACACCAAGCCTGATGCCTTATCCCGTCTGTTTAGTTCTTCTGTGGCTTCTACTGATCCCGAGGGATTCTTCCTTATGGGCGTGTTGTCGGGTTGACAGTCTGGGGAATTGAAAGACAGGTTAAGCAAGCACTCACGCACACTGCTCGCCGCGCGCTTGTCCTAGTAACCTCCTTTTCGTTCCTGTTTCCACTCGTCTGGCTGTTCTTCAGTGGGCTCACTCTGCCAAGTTAGCTGGTCATCCTGGTGTTCGAGGCACTCTTGCGTCTATTCGCCAGCGCTTTTGGTGGCCGACTCAGGAGCGTGACACGCGCCGTTTCGTGGCTGCTTGTTCGGACTGCGCGCAGACTAAGTCGGGTAACTCTCCTCCTGCCGGTCGTCTCAGACCGCTCCCCATTCCTTCTCGACCATGGTCTCACATCGCCCTAGACTTCATTACCGGTCTGCCTTTGTCTGCGGGGAAGACTGTGATTCTTACGGTTGTCGATAGGTTCTCTAAGGCGGCACATTTCATTCCCCTCGCTAAACTTCCTTCCGCTAAGGAGACGGCACAAATCATTATCGAGAATGTGTTCAGAATTCATGGCCTCCCGTTAGACGCCGTTTCAGACAGAGGCCCGCAATTCACGTCACAGTTTTGGAGGGAGTTCTGTCGTTTGATTGGTGCGTCCGTCAGTCTCTCTTCCGGGTTTCATCCCCAGTCTAACGGTCAAGCAGAGAGGGCCAATCAGACGATTGGTCGCATACTACGCAGCCTTTCTTTCAGAAACCCTGCGTCTTGGGCAGAACAGCTCCCCTGGGCAGAATACGCTCACAACTCGCTTCCTTCGTCTGCTACCGGGTTATCTCCGTTTCAGAGTAGTCTGGGTTACCAGCCTCCTCTGTTCTCATCCCAGCTTGCCGAGTCCAGCGTTCCCTCCGCTCAAGCGTTTGTCCAACGTTGTGAGCGCACCTGGAGGAGGGTGAGGTCTGCACTTTGCCGTTACAGGGCACAGACTGTGAGAGCCGCCAATAAACGCAGGATTAAGAGTCCAAGGTATTGTTGCGGCCAGAGAGTGTGGCTTTCCACTCGCAACCTTCCTCTTACGACAGCTTCTCGTAAGTTGACTCCGCGGTTCATTGGTCCGTTCCATGTCTCCCAGGTCGTCAATCCTGTCGCTGTGCGACTGCTTCTTCCGCGACATCTTCGTCGCGTCCATCCTGTCTTCCATGTCTCCTGTGTCAAGCCCTTTCTTCGCACCCCCGTTCGTCTTCCCTCCCCCCTCCCGTCCTTGTCGAGCGCACCTATTTACAAGGTACGTAAGATCATGGACATGCGTTCTCGGGGACGGGGTCACCAATACTTAGTTGATTGGGAGGGTTACGGTCCTGAGGAGAGGAGTTGGGTTCCGTCTCGGGACGTGCTGGACCGTTCACTTATTGATGATTTCCTCCGTTGCCGCCAGGATTCCTCCTCGAGTGCGCCAGGAGGCGCTCGGTGAGTGGGGGGTACTGTCATGTTTTGTCTTAGATTGTCTTGTCATTATGCTTTCCCTTCTGTTCGTTTCCCCCTGCTGGTCTTATTAGGTTCGTTCCCTTTTTCTATCCCTCTCTCCCCCTCCCTCTCTCTCCTCTCTCTATCGTTCCGTTCCTGCTCCCAGCTGTTCCTATTCCCCTAATCATCATTTAGTCTTCCCACACCTGTTCCTTATCTTTTCCCCTGATTAGAGTCCCTATTTCTTCCCTTGTTTTCCGTTCCTGTCCTGTCGGATCCTTGTCTATTGTTCACCGTGCTGTGTCTATGTATTGCCCTGTCGTGTCGTGTTTCCCTCAGATGCTGCGTGGTGAGCAGGTGTCTGAGTCTGCTACGTTCAAGTGCCTTCCCGAGGCAACCTGCAGTTCTTGATCAAGTCTCCAGTCTGTTCTCGTCATTACGAGTAGTATTATGCCTTTTGTTTGTAAAGTAACTTTACTGGATTAAATACTCTGTTTTCGCCAAGTCGCTTTTGGGTCCTCATTCACCTGCATAACAGATTCTGGATGCCAGGTCATCTGATGCAGCACCATCACTCTCCTTCTACGTCAAATAGCCCTTACACAGCCTGGAGGTGTGTTTTGAGTCATTGTCCTGTTGAACACCAAATGATAGTCCCAATAAGCACAAACCAGATGGAATGGCGTATCACTGCAAAATGCTGTGGTAGCCATGATGGTTAAGTGTGCCTTAAATAAACCACAGACTGTGTCACTAGCAAAGCACCCCCATACCTATCACACCACCTCCTCCATGCTTCACGGTGGGAACCACACATGCCGAGATCATCCGTTCACTTACTCTGCGTCTCACAAAGTCACACCGGTTTGAACCAAAAATCAGACCAAAGGACAGATTTCCAACTGTCTAATGGCCATTGCTCATGTTTCTTGTCCCAAGCAAGTCTCTTCTTCTTATTGGAGTCTTTTAGTAGTGGTTTCTTTGCAGCAATTCGACTTTGAAGGCCTCATCCTAACCAACCTGCCCTCCAAATACACCTCTGCTGTCTTCCACCAGGATCTCAGCGATCACTGCCTCATTGCCTGCATCTGTAATTGGTCTGCGGTCAAACGACCACCCCTCATCACTGTCAAATGCTCCCTAAAACACTTCAGCGAGCAGGCCTTTCTAATCGACCTGGCCTGAGTATCCTGGAAGGATATTGACCTCATTCTGTCAGTCGAGGAAAAAGTACTTTCCTCACCATCTTAAATAAGCATGCCCCATTAAAAAAATGTAGAACCAGGAACAGATATAGCCCTTGGTTCACTCCAGACCTGACTACCCTTGACCAGCACAAAAACATCCTGTGGCGTACTGCATTAGCATCGAACAGCCCCCGCGATATGCAACTTTTCAGAGAAGTTAGGAACCAATATACACAGCCAGTTAGGAAAGCAAAGGCTAGCTTTTTCAAACAGAAATTTGCATCCTGTTGCACAAACTCCAAAACATTGTAGGACACTATAAAGACCATGGAGAATATGAGCACCTCCTCCCAGCTGCCCACTGAACTGAGGCTAGGAAACACTGTCACCACCGATAAACCCACGATAATTGAGAATTTCAATAAGCATTTTTCTTCAGCTGGCCATGCTTTCCACCTAGCTACCCCTACTGCGGTCAACAGCCCTGCACCCCCCACAACAACTTGCCCAAGCCTCCCCATTTCTCCTTCACCCAAATCCATATAGCTGATGTTCTGAAAGAGCTGCAAAATTAGGACCACTACAAATCAGCCGGGCTAGACAATCTGGACCCTCTCTTTCTAAAATTATACGCCGAAATTGTTGCAAACCCCATTACTAGCCTGTTCAACATATCTTTCATATTGTCTGAGATCCCCAAAGACTGGAAATCTGCTGCGGTCATCCCCCTCTAAAAAGGGGGGGGACACTCTTGACCCACAGAGGCCAATCCTCGGGCCGACTATTTTCTCTGTATACATCAATGATGTCGCTCTTGCTGCTGGCGATTCTATGATCCACCTCTACTCAGATGACACAATTCTGTTTACTTATAGCCCTTCTTTGGACACTGTGTTAACTAACCTCCAGACGAGCTTCAATGCCATACATCTCTCCTTCCGTGGCCTCCAACAGCTCTTAAATGCAAGTAAAACTAAATGCATGCTCTTCAACCGATCATTGCCCACACCTGCCCGCCCGTCCAGCATCACTACTCTGGACGGTTCTGACTTGTGAATATGTGAACAACTACAAATACCTAGGTGTCTGGTTAGACTGTAAACTCTCCTTCCAGACTCACATTAAGCATCTCCAATCCAAAATTAAATCTAGAATCGGCTTCCTATTTCGCAACAAAGCATCCTTCACTCATACTGCCAAACATACCCTCATAAAACTGACCATCCTACCGATCCTTAACTTCGGCGATGTCATTTACAAAATAGCCTCCAACACTCTACTCAGCAAATTCGATGAAGTCTATCACAGTGCCATCCGTTTTGTCACTAAATCCCCATATACTACCCACCACTGTGACCTGTGTACTTCTGTTGGCTGGCCCTCGCTTCATATTTGTCCCCAAACCCACTGGCTCCAGGTCATCTATAAGTCTTTGCTAGGTAAATACCTGCCTTGTCTCAGCTCACTGGTCACCATAGCAGCACCCACTCGTAGCACGCGCTCCAGCAGATATATTTCACTGGTCACCCCCAAATCCAATTGCTCTTCCGCCGCCTTTCCTGCCAGTTCTCTGCTGCCAATGACTGGAACGAACTGCAAAAATCACTGAAGCTGGAGACTCATATCTCTCTCACTAAGGACCAGCTGTCAGAGCAGCACCTGTACATAGCCCATCCAACTACCTCATCCCCATACTGTTATTTATTTTATTTATTTTGCTCCTTTGCACCCTAGTATCTCTACTTGCACACTCATCTTCTGCACAGCTTTCACTCCAGTGTTTAATTGCTATATTATAATTATTTCCCAACTGTGGCCTATTTATTGCCATACCTCCCTTATCCTACCTCATTTGCACACACTGTATATAGACTTTTTTCTATTGTATCATTGACTGCATGTTTGTTTATTCCATGTGTAACAACTCTGTGTTGTTTTTTGTGTCGCACTGCTTTGCTTTATCTTGGCCAGGTCGCAGTTGTAAATGAGAACTTGTTCTCAACTAGCCTACCTGGTTAAATAAAGGTGAAATAAAAAAATCTAAATCATGCAGTCTCCTCTGAACAGTTGATGTTGAGATGTGTCTGTTACTTGAACTCTGAAGTAAAAAAATACTGCATTTTCTGAAGCTGGTAACTTTAATGAACTTGTCCTTTGCAGCAGAGGTAACAGTCCTCAAGAGAGCCAGTTTCCGCATAGCACTTGATGGTTGTTGTGACCGCAATTGAAGACTGACCTTCATGTCTTAAACTAATGATGGACTGTCATTCCTTTTTGCTCATTTGATCTGTTCTTGCCATAATATGGACTTATCGGGCAATGTTTTGTATACCACCCCTACCTTGTCACAACAAGGCACACATGTTAATTGAAATGCATTCTAGGTGACTACCTCATGAAGCTGGTTGAAAGTGCCAAGAGTGTGCAAAGCTGTCATCAAGGCAAAGGGTGGCTCAAATATAAAATACATTTGGATTTTTTAAACACTTTTTTGGTTACTACTGTGATTCCATATGTGTTATTTCATAATCTTCACTATCATTCTACAATGTAGAACATAGTAAATATAAAGAAAAACCCTGGAATGAGTAGGTGTGTCCAAACTTTTGACTGGAATGACTACATTGTGTATGTTTATTTATACAGTAATTCTTATTCAATGTGTCCTCACCTGGGATTTGAACTCACAACCTCTTGGTTCACGACATTCTGATATTTCTGCTACATCACCACGTCTGTGTCAATGGCTGATTTTACCTGTATTCCAACACTTTGGACTTCAAAGCACAGTGCATTACAAAAGTGTACATTACAAAACTTTTTATGAAAAATAGACCACTAATATGTCTTGATTAGATAAATATTCACCCCGCTGAGACAATTCATCTTCTACGGTATCTGCTTCACTGATTTCTGCTCTTATTTCAGCACGTTAACACTAGAAGCTTATTGCCTAAAATGGATCAATTGAAGTGTGGGTTTACAGCTCCAATCTAGACGTGTTGGTCATTACTGAGACGTGGTTAAGGAAGAGGTGTTTTGAATAATGATGTTAACCTTTCTAGTTATAACCTTTTTCGGCAAGACAGATCTTCCAAATTTGGGGTAGTGGCAATCTTTTCCAAGGATCACCCTCGGTGCTCGGTTGTCTCCACAAGTTTGCTGGATTTAAGCATTACACTTTCAACTAGCTCTTTGTTGACTGTTGCTGGGTGCAATCGTCCTCCATCAGCACCGACCTGTATGTATGACTCCAAACACACAGAATGGCTACTATCCTTGATGTTATCTTCACAATAATCAGTCTGGTATCAGTCTGGGGTTTCCTGTAATGACCTTAGTGATCACTGTTTAACAGCCTGTGTTCGCAATGGCTGCTCAGGGAAACGACCTGTCCTGATTTGTCATAGACGCTTGCTAAAAAACTTGAACAAGCAAGCCGTCTTTCATGAACTGGCCTCTGTAAAATGGTATAGAATCAGATTGAACCCCTCTGTCGAAGATGCTTGGACCTTCTTTTTTGCTTTTGTCAGTGGTATTGTTAGCTCGCCCCCATAAAGAAAATGAGAATTAAAAACAGGTATAGCCCCTGGTTCGACCGTGATCTTGTCGAGTTACTCCACCTCAATAATTGCATTTGACGATAGGCTCGGCACAGGCATACTCAGGCTGACTGGTTCTCATTAGGCAAATGAGAAATAAGTGCACTCAGTCTATCCGGAAGGCCGAACTGAGGAGCAGTTCTCTCTCAATGGGTCTAACACCAAGAAGTTCTGGAAAACGGTTAAAGAGAATAAAACCTCCTTCTCACAGCTGCCCATGTCCTTGACTGAGCTCTTTAATCACCACTTCATTAAGTCAGGATTCCTATTTGACTCAGCCATGCCTCCTTGCCCATCCAACATTTCCTCATCTCCCACCCCTTCTAATGCGAATATCACTGATGCTTTGCCCTCTTTTTCCTCAGCCCAGGTACAAAGTTTCTCCCTGCAGGCAGTCAGTGTGTCCGTTGTGCTAAAGGAGCTCCTGAAACTTGACCCCAAAAAAACATTTGGGTCAGATGGTATAGACCCTTTCTTCTTTTTTCTTCTTCTTCCTTTCTCCCTGGGCCTGCTCCGCTTTTCAGTTCGCTGCAGCTAGCGACTGGAACGAGCTGCAACAAACACTCAAACAGGACAGTTTGATCTCAACCTCTTCGTTCAAAGACTCAATCATGAATTATCTTACTGACAGTTGTGGCTGCTTTGCGTTATGTAATATTGTGTCTACCTTCGTGCCCTTTGTGCTGTTGTTTGTGCCCAATCATTTTTGCACCATGTTTTGTGCTGCAACCATGTTGTGTTGCTACCTTGCTGTGTTGTCATGTGTTACTACCTTGCTATGTTGTTAAATTAGGTCTTTCCGTGTTGTCTCTCTTTTCGTGATGTGTATTTTGGCCTATATACAGTTGAAGTCAGAAGTTTACATACACTTAGGTTGGAGTCATTAAAATTCATTTTTCAAACATTCCACAAATTTCTTGTTAACAAACTATAGTTTTGACAAGTCGGTTAGGACATCTACTTTGTGTATGACACAAGTAACTTTTTCCAACAATTGTTTACAGACAGATTATTTCACTTATAATTCACTGTATCACAATTCCAGTGGGACAGAAGTTTACATACACTAAGTTGACTGTACCTTGGAAAATTCCAGAAGATGATGTCATGGCTTTAGAAAATTCTGATAGGCTAATTGACATATTTTGAGTCAATTGGAGGTGTACTTGTGGATGTATTTCAAGGCCTACCTTCAAACTCAGTGCCTTGTTGCTTGACATCATGGGAAAATCAAAAGAAATTAGCCAGGACTTCAGAAAAGTTTTGTAGACCTCCACAAGTCTGGTTCATCCTTGGGAGCTATTTCCAATCTCCTGAACGTACCAAGTTCATCTGTACAAACAATAATACGCAATAATAAACACCATGGGACCATGCAGAAATCATACCACTCCGGATGGATGCGTTCTGTCTCCTAGAGATGAACGTACTTTGGTGTGAAAAGTGCAATTAAATCCCAGAACAACAGCAAAGGACCTTGTGAAGATGCAGGAGGAAACAGGTACAAAAGTATCTATATCCACAGTAAAACCAGTCCTATATAACATAACCTGAAAGGCTGCTAAGTAAGGAAGAAGCCACTGCTCCGAAACCTCCATAAAAAAGCCAGACCATGGTTTGCAACTGCACATGGGGACAAAGATCGTAGTTTTTGGAGAAATGTCTCTCTGGTCTGATGAAACAAAAATAGAACTGTTTGGCCATAATGACCATCGTTATGTTTGGAGGAAAAAGGGGGAGGATTGCATGCCGAAGAACACCATCCCAACCGCGAAGCAAGGGGGGGGGCAGCATCATGTTGTGAGGGTCCTTTGCTGTAGGAGGGACAAGTGCACTTCACAAAATAGATAGCTTCATGAGGCAGGAAAATTATGCGGATATATTGAAGCAACATCTCAAGACATCAGTCAGGAAGTTAAAGCTTGGTCGCAAGTGGGTCTTCCAAATGGACAATGACACCAATCATACAGTGCCTTGCGAAAGTATTCGGCCCCCTTGAACTTTGCGACCTTTTGCCACATTTCAGGCTTCAAACATAAAGATATAAAACTGTATTTTTTGTGAAGAATCAACAACAAGTGGGACATAATCATGAAGTGGAACGACATTTATTGGATATTTCAAACTTTTTTAACAAATCAAAAACTGAAAAATTGGGCGTCATAGTGGACCACTAGCGCTGTAGCCTCCAGGAGGACATCCACAGGGAGCTAGCTTGTCGGGACACCACCCTCTCCTTCGACGAACTTATTGACATGTCCATCTGACATCCAGAATGGGCGTCCAGAATGGGCCCTGTTGGTTCCACCTCCAATCCCCATGGAGTTAGGGGGGGCCGCATCGAGGGGGACTGGAGGAGGAGGCTCCTCCTGCACCAGGTGTGGTCGGAGAGGACACACTGCCGATCGGTGCTGGAGGAGCTCGTCTGGGATTCGGGATGTTAGGCAGAGCATTCCTTCGGTCACCCCAGGTGAGTCAGTACCAGACTCACCCAGAGCACCCTGTTGGTCATATGTTCTTACTAATTTATTTTTCTCCCTCTCTACAGCATAAAGCGCTAGTTGATTAAGGCGCAGCGAGGAACTTTGTGGATCGTGGGCTCGCGTTAAGGCTAGGGATTCCCCTGGTGTCGTTAGACCAACATTTCCCCGTGTACCCCTTAGATAGCCGACCATTAGGGTCAGGGCTGGTCGGGGAGGTCACGGTTCCACTAGACATGGTAACGCAGGGGGATCATAAGGAGCGGATTAGTCTCTTCCTTATTGATTCACCTGTGTTTTCATTGGTGCTGGAGATTCCCTGGCTGGCTAATCACAATCCTGAGATTTCATGGAGACAGGGGGCTCTCCGAGGGTGGTCAAAGGAGTGTTCAGGCAGATGCATAGGAGTTTCCATCGGTGCGACGACGGTGGAGAGTCCAGACCAGGTTTCCACTGTGCGCATTCCCTCTGAATATGCCGATTTGGCTATCGCCTTCTGTAAGAAGAATTACCACCTCATCGACGAGGGGATTGCACGATAAACTTCCTGGTAAACGCTGCACTTCCCAGAAGTCACGTGTACCCGTTGTCCCAGGAGGAGACAGTGGCTATGGAGACATACGTCACTGAATCTCTGAGACAGGGGTACATTCGGCCCTCCACGTCGCCCGTCTCCTCGAGCTTCTTTTTTGTGAAGAAAAAGGAGGGAGGTCTGCGTCCGTGCATTGATTATAGAGGTCTAAATTCCATCACAGTGGGGTTTAGTTACCCGCTACCTCTCATCACCACGGCCGTGGAATCATTTCACGGGGCGTGTTTCTTCACATCACTGGACCTTAGGAGTGCATATGATTTGATGCGTATCAGGGAGGGAGAGGAGTGGAAGACCGCATTTAGTACCACATCTGGCCATTATGAGTACCTTGTCATGCCGTATGGGTTGAAGAATGCTCCCGCTATTTTCCAATCTTTCGTAGACGAGATTCTCAGAGACCTGCACGGGCAGGGTGTGGTAATGAATATCGATGATATACTGATCTACTCTGCCACACGCGCTGCGCATGTCTCTGGTGCGTAGGGCACTTGGGCGACTGCTGGAGCATGACCTGTATGTCAAGGCTGAGATATGTGTGTTCTCCAAACAAGCCGTTTCCTGGGTTATCGCATTTCCACCTCTGGGGTGGTGATGGAGTGTGACCGCGTTACAGCCGTGCGTAATTGGCCAACCCCGACCATGGTAAATGAGGTGCAGTGGTTTTTAGGGTTTGCCAATTACTACCGGAGGTTTATCCGGGGTTTTGGTAAGGTGGCTCCTCCCATTACCCCACTGCTGAAGGGGGGGCAGGCGCGCTTGCTCTGGTCAGCAGAGGCGGGCAGAGCTTTCAGTCGCCTGAAGAAGCTGTTCACCGACACTCCCGTGCTGGCTCATCCGGACCCCTCTTTGACGTTCATAGTGGAGGTGGACAAGTCCGAGGCTGTGGTGGGAGCCGTGCTATCACAGCACTCGGGCACGCCACCAAAGCTCCGCCCCTGCGTTTTTTTCTCAAGGAAGCTCGGTCCGGCGGAGCGGAACTATGACATGGGGGACCGGGAGTTATTAGCTGTAGTCAAGGCTCTGAAGGTGTGGAAACATTGGCTTGAGGGGTCCAAGCACCCTTTTCTCATCTGGACTGACCATCATAATCTCTAGTATCTCCGTGCAGCGAGGAGATTGAATCCGCGTCAGGCCAGGTGGGCCATGTTTTTTACCCGATTTCGTTTTACGATTTCCTATCGGCCAGTCTCACCTTAATATGAAGGCTGACGCGCTGTCCCACCTATATGACACCGAGGAGTGGCCTATCGATCCGACTCCCATCCTCCCAGCTTCATGTCTGGTAGCATCGAGCGGGCGTTACGGTTGGAACCTGCACTCCCTCAGTGTCCAGCAGGTGTGCAGTACGTGCCTCTTGGTGTCCGTGATCGGTTGATTCGATGGGCCATACACTACCCTCTTCGGGTCAACCTGGTAGCGAGAGGACAGTGCAGAGTTTTAGGGGAAGGTACTGGTGGCCCACTTTGGCCATGGACGTGAGGTTTTATGTCTCCTCCTGCTCGGTGTGTGCTCAGAGCAAGGCTCCTCGACACCTGCCTAGAGGGAAGTTACAGCCCCTCCCCGTTCCACAACAGCCGTGGTCACATTTGTCGGTGGATTTTCTCACCAATCTTCCACTGTCTCAGGGAAACACCACGATCCTGGTCGTTGTGGATCGGTGTTCTATGTCCTGCTATCTCATCCCATTGCCCGGTCTCCCTACGGCCCTACAGACTGCGGAGGCTCTGTTTACCCATGTCTTCCGGCACTACGGGGTGCCTGAGGATATTGTTTCTGATCGGGGTCCCCAGTTCACGTCCAGAGTTTGGAGGGCGTTCATGGAACGGCTGGGGGTCTCGGTAAATCTGACATCGGGTTTCCACCCCGAGAGTAATAGGCAGGTGGAGAGAGTGAACCAGGATATGGGTAGGTTTCTGCTGTCGTATTGCCGGGACCGGCCTGGTGAATGGGCGAGGTACATCCAATGGGCAGAGGTGGCTCGGAATTCCCTCCGCCACTCCACTACTAACATGTCACCGTTCCAGTGCATGTTGGGCTACCAGCCAGGCCTGGCTCCGTGGCATCAGAGCCAGACCGAGACTCCTGCGGTGGAGAAATGGGTGCAGTGCTCGAAGGACACCTGGAGAGCCATCCAGGAATCATTAAAACAAGCTAGTGGATGGCAAAAGAGGAGCGCTGACCAGCACCGCAGTGAGGCCCCCATGTTCTCACCGGGGGACCAGGTCTGGCTCTCGACCCGAAACCTGCCCCTCCGCCTGCCCTGCTGGAAGCTGGGGACGCAGTGTGTGGGGCCATTTAAAGTCCTGAGGAGGATAAACGAGGTGTGTTGAAGGTTACAGCTTCCTCCTTACTATCATATTAACCCCTCGTTTCATGTGTCTCTCCTCAGGCCGGTGGTGGCTGGTCCCCTGCAGGAAGGTGAGATGCCGGAGGTCCCTCTGCCCCCTCTGGACATCGAGGGGTCCCCGGCGTACACTATACGTGCTATTCTGGACTCTAGACGCCGGGTGGGTGAGGGGCCTACAGTACCTCGTGGACTGGGAGGGGTACGGTCCGGAGGAGAGGTGCTGGGTACTGGTGGGGGACATTTTGGACCCTTCACAACTGAGAGACTTCCACCGCCTCCACCCGGATCGCCCTGCACCACGCCACCCGGGTCGCCCTCGAGGCGGTGGCGGCGCGTTGCGGGAGCCGCTCGTCAGGGGGGGGGGGTACTGTCATGACTCCCACCGAAGTGGCTCCCCACCGATCCCTTTTTCCTTTTCTGTTCATTTGGTCTTATTGGTTGCACCTGTCTATTATTTTGTTTCTTGATTTATGTCTATTTAAGCCTGTTAGGCCCACCTATGTTTGTGCGGGATTGTTCCTCTGTTAGTTTGTGGCTGGTCAGTTTTATGCGCCTAGAGTTTTGGCTTGACGTTTGTACCGGAATAAAATGAGATTGTCCAACCCTCTGCTCTCTGCGCCTGACTCCAAACCCACTACTCCTACAAGACTTGACGCTGTATATGAGATTTTTTCCCCCCAGAAGTTTTCCCCATTCTGATCTTTGGCTTTTTGGGATGCTTTTTACGCTGCCTGCCTTGCAGGTAAATTAAATTTCTGGTAGGCGTCATTTATATGTCATTAATCCTGTCTGAGGATGAGCATTCAGTACTGTATGTGCTGTGAGGTCTGTAATATGGGTGCCACTGTGGTACAGCAAGGAAATCTAGGATCTATTTCACCACATTTTTACACTTAAGAAATGAGTGAGTGAATATAATGTCCCTCTTGTGTAATTATATTTTGTTTCTTGTCTTATTATTTCTTTAAACGTAAAATATCTCCAGTTTATCCCACAAGCAAGTAGTTTAGCCTCGTCAGTTGGTGTTACAATTAAAGAACTGGGCTATAAAGCCAGTCATTCCGCAAATTCATAACAATTGTTGGTTGAATGTAAATACCCTTATAACGTCAATCTACCTTGCTACAGCATGTAAAGTAGCTTTCTTTCTCTCAAGTGGATTGGCTACGACTCCATCGGATTACTTTCTGATTGGGCCGGTCTCTTGTCAATGTATGAGCTCTAACTCCAGGCACTACGATCTGTTCTCTTCGAGACAAATAGCGTTTCGCTTTAGGATGCTGAAGGCACCGCTCTCGCATCAGGACCAGAAGTCTGAATGGGATGGAGACGAAAAAATAGGTAGGCTCAGCTTGCATGTTTCTGCCGTCTATTGTACTGTTTCAGAGCCACTTTAATCAACTGTTTAGTAGCCTATGCCGGGGATTTGACTCCATGTAAATGAGTTTACCGTAATATTTACACGGTTGCGTTCACGGTCCCAGCCAGCTCATATCAGGCTACTGTTCACATTTTTTTTATTCAGTCGCGAAGTATTTCCTTAATTAACTCCTAAAAAACCACAGTGTAGCTCTAGAATATGCGTGTTCCTGTGCCCTCCGCTGGACGCGAGCCCACTGATAATAGATGTATGATTTCTGCTCAATTGTGCAGCACTGAGCAACTCTTGATGGGGGCTATGTAGATAATGACAGTGGACTAGCCTACTTCAAAATGAACTTCATTTTGGCGATTAGTGAAGAAGTCTTCTAATAATCAAAATAAACGGGCAGGTTGTCTTAATCTAGCTCTGTTCTAGGTACTGTTGTCTATATGGCATGTAGTGTCTGTAGTTTCTTCTGATATCTCTAAAACTCCCGCTGTCCTCTTGGCTGTACAGAGGCATATTCATCTTATAGTACCATCATGTCTGTTATATCTCCCGTCCTATGTCCAACCTCCAGAAAGATGAGAAGACTGAAAGACAGGAATGCCTGTGGGCCAATGTTAACCTAGACACAGGTATATGACTTACTTCATTTAAAGTGTTACCGTAAAGTTACATACTCTGTGTCTGTGTACAATACATTATGTCAATTTGGCTCAATTATACTGCGTCGCAGTTAAGTCATTTTAATAGTGCGTTTATTAAATCGTGCTGTGCCCACGCACATGATGCATCCCATATGGCCGTGCATATGATTATGCTTTTAGGCTTACTGTAGTTTAGGAACATGATATATGCCAATTTCTCTGTATGATTTGTCTGATACTAAAAAGCATAATTGTGATTTGAAAAATAACCATGAGAATGTGATAGGCAGCACATCAACAATACAAAGGCATAGCCTATACCTATTCAGTTTGTGTGCTTGGTAATACCAATATAGCACTAGCACAATCTTCTTTTGGCAGAGATTTTAGGTGTTTACAGAGAACATGAAAATGTCCGCCTTTGACTACAATGACTTTAATTTATGTCGTTTTGTGCTGCTGTCAAAGAGTTCTGCTCCCTTACACGGTGAGAGCCTGTAGGTCTCTCGTCAGTGCCCTCAATGTGACTGCCTCCTTTCAACAGGCGCTCACAGGCTTACATTCATGTTGAATATGCTGAGTCCTTGGTTTTTGCCTTTTTGACCTCAAACATGTGGTGAATTTGTTTAGCACATCTATTTTATTATATGAGATTCCTCTTGAAGTCTGCAAAAGGGGGACTGCTTATATAAATGTTCTCCCTTTGGCTTTTCATCCGTGGCAGTCATGTAGTTGTAGGTTCTGCCTTTAACCTTGATGTGGAGTGTGTGGTGTCCAATTTAATTTCAGTTATTGGTTTGGTATCTAACAAATGCTACTGTGCTCCTCATCCATCTTCCTTAGATCTCCACTGTAATAATCTTTGTCATTGCCATTTTGCACTCGATTGGATCACATAATCCCTTCAGCCAAAGCATCACTATAAATCAAAACTCTTGCTCATACTACCACACCCTCACCAATAAAACATGCACATCTGCAGAACATATAGACACAGGTGTGTGTGAAAAAACCCTGGCATGCACAGGCTCTATCGTATCCCCATTTCTGCCTTGTGTTTTAACTACAGCTTTGAATCTAGTATCTTGACATTGATATATCGATTGCAGCTTCAATAGACGTGGGAGTTAATTGATTACATTGTTTTGCATTGACATACTGTGACATTTGCTGCAGCAGGAGGCCAAATGGGGAACCACACAACAATGCATGTGAAATGTATTCCAAGGAATGATTTTCAAAGATGGGTCTGGTTGGGTTCATGACTCCTGCAGAATTTCTAGTGAAAAATATAATGCCAAGGAAATAATTTAAGTGGGTGAATATGAAAGTCTGCAGCCCTATAATTAAAACAATAGGACTTGGTTTATCGTACATCTTTTCAGAACAGATGAAGCAGTTACCAGTAGGTACATCTGTAGGATATTTGTTTCATCGCCCAATATCTTCTCATGATATTTCTCATTCCCAAACCAAGGCTTGTATTTGATGAAAGGGGGGCAAAATAAAATAAGTACACAGGCATGTGTGTTTTTGCAGAGCTTTAGTAGAGCTTTAGGAGTTGCCTTTACCTGTTCCCTTTGGGCGGTGTATTATATATTTAAAGCCCAGTTCCTGAAGAGGCACTGGAGCTATAATTGGGTTTCTCTGAGGGAATTGTCTGGCTCTCAAGGCCCACTGGCATGGTCATTGTGGAATTCGGTGTTCCACAGCTCTGGATCAAGTGGATCACAGAATAAATGTTATTGGCAGAACAAATCAGTTAGACGGAGATTTGAGTTCTATAGGCAGGTACGTACAGTACCAGTCAAAAGTTTGGAATCACGTAGTAAACAAAAAAGTGTTAAACAAATCAAATGTATTTTATATTCTTAAAAGTAGCCACCCTTTGCTTTGATTACAGATTTGCACACTCTTGTCATTCTCTCGACCAGCTTCACCTGGAATGCTTTTCCAACAGTCTTGAAGGAGTTCCCACATATGCTGAGCATTTGTTTGCTTGTTTTCCTTCACTTTGCAGTCCAAATCATCCCAAACCATCTCAATTGGGTTGAGATCGGGTGATTGTGGAGGCCAGGTCATCTAATGCGGCACTCCATCAATCTCCTTCTTGGTCAAATAGCCCTTACATAGGGGCCTTCTGAGTGGTGCGATGGTCTAAGGCACTGCATCGTAATTGTGCCACTAGAGATTCTGGGTTCGAGTCCAGGCTCTGTTGCAGCCAGCCATGAACGGGAGACCCATTGGGGCGGGGCTCAACGTCGTCCGGGTTAGGGGAGTGTTTGGCCGGCAGGGATGTCGTTGTCCCATCACGCACTAGTGACTCCTGTGGCGGGCTGGGCACAGTGCACGCTGACAAGGTTGCCAGGTGTACGGTGATTCCTCTGACACATTGGTGCTTCCTAAAACCTCTTACCAGCAGCTAAATAAAAAAATACCACCAATCTGTGGAATCACCTTAAGAACACCCATCCAAAAGCCCATATGTATTATATAATGAAAATAAAAGTGTTCATTCAGTATTGTAGCAATTGTCATTATTACAAATATATATATATATATATATATATATATATATATATATATAATATATATATATATATATATATATATATATATATATATATATTATAAAAATCGGCCGATTAATCGGTATTTTTTTGGCCTCCAATATTTTTTGGCCTCCAATAATCGGTATCGGCATTGAAAAATCATAATCGGTCGACCTCTACTCCATATTATACCCATGATTTTGGAATGTGATGTTCAACAAGCAGGTGTCCATATACTTTTGGTCATGTAGTGTACTTCCTGAAGGCACTGTATGTCACTGTTGTGCATCAGATTTTTCACAAGAGGACACCTTTCTTTCATCGGGCGTCCGTTTAGGAAATTATAGTTGCAAAATGTGAGTATACCTACAGTACCGTACTTCTCCAGGCATCACTACACCACTGGATATATGGGGTCATCAGCTCATGATATTTTGCTCTTTCACACCACGTCTTGGTGATTATCGAGGCCGGGATAGTGTTTGAATGAATTTTAAAAAATACTGTGAGGATCTGTTATTATTATTCACAATGGATGTAAAAAAAAACAGACTTTGATGACTTACTGTGTGAGGTGAAGAAAAAATGACTGAGAAGCTCAGCTTATTAGTAGTGGATGTGGTGAGTTAAGACAATCAGAAATCAGACATCCCCAACTGGGCACTTTTCTACATTTGCGCTCAGCAGGCAAGGTACAGTAGGCCTACTTCGACGTGTGCTCAGGTGCGCTCCCTCAATGTTATCAGGACAGAGAAACCAGACAAATGCTCATTGCTCACATGGAGCTCACCATACAAAAGACATTGAAAAAAATGACAACTTGTAAAATGATGCTTATGAAATAAAGCAAAACTTTTTTCTCAGAAGTGTAACAGGTTGTGAACTCTGCAAACAACATTTCCACTCCGATAATAACAACTGCAAATGACTGTCAGTAATACAGGCACAAAAAATTGTCAAAGACTCCAGCCACCCTAGTCATAGACTGTTCTCTCTACTACCGCATGATGAACCCTATTCGAATCAGTGACATAGAGGGCATTTGGAAAGTATTCAGACTCTTTGACTTTTTCCACATTTTGTTATGTTACAGCCTTTTTCTAAAAGTGATTAGATGCGGGGGTTTTCCTCATCAATCTACAGACAACACCCCTTAATGACAAAGCATAAACTGATTTTTATACATTTTTGCAAATGTATAAAACAATGTTTTTTAATGAAATATAACATTTACAAAGGTATTCAGTCCCTTTACTCAGTACTTTGTTGAACCACCTTTGGCAGTGATTACAACGTTGAGTCTTCTTGGGTATGACGCTACAAGCTTGGCATAACTGTATTTTGGGAGTTTCTCCCATTCTTCGCTGCAGATCCTCTCAAGCTCTGTCAGCTTGGATGGGGAACGTCGCTGCACAGCTACATTTAGGTCTCTCTAGAGATGTTTGATCGAGTTCAAGTCCAGGCTCCGGCTGGGCCACTCAAGGACATTCTTAGACTTGTCCCGAAGCCACTCCTGCGTTGTCTTGGCTGTGTGTTTAGGGTCGTTGTCCTGTTGGAAGGTGAACCTTCGCCCCAGTCTGAGGTCCTGAGCGCTCTGGAACAGGTTTCCATCAAGGATCTCTGTACTTTGCTCCGTTCATCTTTCCTTCGATCCTGACTAGTCTCCCATTCTCTGCCATTGAAAAAACTTCCGACAGCATGATGCTGCCACCACTGTGCTTCACTGTAGGGATGGTGCCATGTTTCCTCCAGACGTGACACTTGGCATTCAGGCCAGTGTTCAGTCTTGGTTTCATCAGACCAGAGAATCTTGTTTCTCATGGTTTGTGAGTCCTTTAGGTGCCTTTTGGCAAACTGCAAGCGGGCTCTTGGTCACCTCTCGACCAAGGCCCTTTTCCCCCGTTTGCTCAGTTTGGCCAAGCAGCCAGCTCTAGGAAGAGTCTTGGTGATTCCAAACTTCTTCCATTTAAGAATGATGGAGGCCACTTTGTTCTTGGGGACCTTCAATGTCTCAGACATTTTTTGGTACCCTTCCCCAGATCTGTGCCTTGACCCTGATCTGTTTCACCTGTCCTTGTTATTGTCTCCACCCCTCCAAGTGTTGCTTGTTTCCCCCAGTGTATTTATCCCTGTGTTTCCTGTCTCTCTGTGACAGTTCGTCTTGTATGATTCCAAGTCAACCAGTGTTTTTCCCGTTCTCCTGCTTTTTGCTATTCTCCTTTTTCTGGTCGTCCCGGTTTTGACCCTTTCCTGTTTCTGGACTCTCTACCCGCCTGCCTGACCATTCTGCCTGTCTTGACCTCAAGTCTGTATGCCACTCTGTACCTCCAGGACTAGTTTTGACCTTTGCCTGTCCATGACCATTCTCTTGCCTTCAACTTTTGAATTATTAAACATCTTAAACGTCAACCATCTTCCTCCTGTATCTGCATCTGAGTCTTGCCTTGTGTCATGATATCTACAGGCAGTTCCTTCGACCTCATGGCTTGGTTTTTGCTCTGATATGCACTGTCAACTGTGGGACCTTATATAGACAGGTGTGTGCCTTTCCAAATCGTGTCCAATCAATTGAATTTACCACAGGTGAACTCCAATCAAGTTGTAGAAAGATCTCAATGATCTCATTGGATGACCAATGGAAACAGGATGCACCTGAGCTCAATTTTGAGTCTCATGGCAAAGTTCTGAATACTTATGTAAATAAGGGATTTCTGTTTGACATTTTTTTATAGATTTTCTAAAAATTCAAAAAACCTGTTTTCACTTTGTCATTATAGTGTATGGTGTGTAGATTGATGAGGGACATTTTTAAAAATCCATTATAGAACAAGGCTGTAACGTAACAAAATGTGGAAAAGTCAAGGTATCTGAATACTTTCCCGAATGCACTGTACCCATATCCTCCACTACGCCACGGCTGAGTATTGTTTCAGTAACACATCTTCAGTTGCTTTCATGTTTTTGGTATCCAAACAGAAATATAACTTTTGTAAATGTGTCAAATGCTAGATGGTTGTCTTTTTGGTTTTCCTGATATTGTCATTTTGATAGGTATCATTCACTAAATTTGATGGCATCATTGTGAGCCAACTCTCTATACTTATGTGGCACATTATCACTCTACTGATTAGCCCTGGTCTCCTATCTTGATTCCATAGTTGGACCTAAAACCTGATTAGGAAGTATGCATTGTAACTTCTGATAACATTAGTAATTACGTTTTATCTTATCAGTATGCAGGATAGTATTTTGCATTCTCAGTGTTTCATCTATTTTATGCAATCTACAATTTCATGGGCAAGTGAATTCACTTTAGATGGAATCCCAGATTCCCAGTTTAGCCTTGTGTGTTACTTTGAATCACTGCACAGAACTGTTTTTAGTCATTTGGATTTCAGTAACGCTATTTAATATTTTAGTACATGTTTTAAAAAAAGAAAACGTTGAAATGCAAGTATTCATAGGAGATGCATTATATAGAGTACGGTGAGAGGTGTTGGGAGTGCCATTAAGTCTTGCTGTTAGCATCCATCAGTTGGTTCCTGTTCGTATAATATACCCTTTTACTAAGCCATCCAAGTACATGGGACCTCAAGATACATCTAGGAATTCAGATTTTGATTAAGCAGAGTATGCAGGTTTACAATGTTGAAATGTACCGTGCTATGTTACTAACAGGACATGACACAAAAGATTGTTCCAGTATATTAACCCAGGCAATTTACAAGCATAAAAACAAACTAAAAGAAATGTGCTTGAATTGTAGATTTAGTGTCCTACCTTTACTTGATTTACTTATTTATCTCTTTAAGCTGCCTCAATATCTCATCGCAGGGAGAGTGCAATCAATGCTCTGAGAGCTGCATAGTGCTTAAAAGATGGAAAATAAACCCTGTCCCAGCTTCCCGCTACATTTCTGACACCTCGCTGCTATAGTATTGGGCATCGCAATTTTTGGGGAGGTACGTGTGGACGCAGGAGTTGTCTTAAAACCAAATAAATAACTCTAACAGCGGAAATAAACAAGCTCTGAATACTTCCCAGCCTCTGGACAATATCCCAGGCTGACTTGCTCTCAGCTGTTTGTGTGGCGGGCTGGCGACCTGCATCCTGGTTTTATGCACATTCTGTTGTTAGCATTCCAATCCCCCTTTGCACAGGTCTCATTACTTGTCTCTTCCGTCTTTAACGGAAGGTCTCTGAAGGAAACATTAGCAATCAAATGAAACTCTGGAGCATACACCACAGGTGTTCCTCTCAGTGCATACTGATGAGCTGCTGCTAACTGACTGAAATGCTGAACTTGTACACAGCGATCCGAAAGGGCAGCAGACAAAGACATGGTGTTGAGTGGGAACCTTGTTGT